>NC_140947.1:78584668-78904668 GCF_014529385.1 Adiantum capillus-veneris
CTATTGTGTGCCTTGAGATTCCTTTGTCTTCTCCAAGCTGTGTGTGTTTCTATGAACCCTAATTCCAACAATTGGTATCAGAGCAGGTTGCATCCTCCCGGGCTTAGTCGCCAGTTTCTCATGCATTGATTGTGTTGTCTGTGAAGCGCACCATTGTTCCTCACATCCGTTCAGCAAAATCTGCAAAACAGGCTTGGGATATTTTGGCTGGTCTTTATGCAAGTCGCAATGAGGCTAAAATTGCTTTGTTGCGTAAAGAGTTGGAGTCAAAGATTATGCATGAGGAAGATGATATGGACACTTTCCTTGCTAGTGTCAAGGATATCAATGAGCAACTTATTTCTATAGGTGAAGTCATTTCATACGGTTCCCTTGTGCAGACTGTTCTTGATGCCTTACTAGATTCTTACCAGACTTTTGCTAGTACTTGGAGACTTATGACACAAGGAAATCCAGAAGTTGTCAAATTTGATGCATTATGCACATTGCTATTGCAAGAGTTATTTTCCAGAAAAAATAGGACTAGACAGCGTGCAGTTGAACAGGCTTTTATTACTTCTCAAAGAAAGGGTGGTAACAGCAATGCAACCACTTCTTATGGTTCTGCTGCGAATGGCAAAACTTCTGTTCCTAATGCTTCTACTGGCAACACTTCGTCTGGCAATTCTGGTGATAAGGGCAAAAAGAAGCTGTGTTGCCATTATTGTAAAGCTAATGATCACTTGATCAAGCAGTGTCCTAAGTTGAAGGCCAAAGAGGCTAGGAAAAAAGAAAGTGGTACCACTACAAATGCTGGTTCCACTACAAATGCAGCCATTATTGAGTCTTCTGTGAAAGGAGACTGTGATGTTGATGTTGATGCAGAATGGGCTTTTAGCGCAGAGTGCATTTACAATCCTGATGTCCATGATGCATGCTTGTCAGTTGTTGCAGATTCACATGTGTGGTATTTCGTTAGTGGTGCTACAAAGCACATTACCTCACATCATGAATTGTTCACCTCTCTCGAGTCTGTCCCTCGTGGGAATTCTGTCACTTGTGCCAACAATGCCTCTTATCCGGTTCAAGGAGTTGGAAAGATTGTGCTTACTATTGCAAATGGCAGTTCCTTCACACTTGTTGATGCACTTTATGTACATGGGATCAAGAAGAATCTCTTGTTTGTATCCGCACTTGTTAGACTTGGACTTGTAGTCAAATTTGTGGATGACAGATGTAAAGTTCATGATCTCAGTTTTGGTGATGAAATTGTTGCATCTGGGCTTTTGTGCTGTGGGTTTTATAAGCTCACTTTGTATGACAAGTGTGGACAAAATTTTGCAAATGTGGTTGCTGATTCACGGGCTATTTCAGATGCAAAACTTTGGCATGCACGTTTTGGTCATCTGAAAAATTTTGCCAGTTTGCTGCGTTTGCAGAAATCTGAAATGGTTGCTTCTTTGCCGCCTTTTGAAGCACCTGTCAAACATGTTTGTGAAGGCTGTATTTTGGGCAAAATGCAACGTTCGAAGTTTCCAAAGGATGGTTCAGTTAGGGCCACATGTAGATTGCAACTTGTGCATAGTGATGTTTGTGGGCCCATGCAAACTCCGTCCTTGGGCAATTACCTATACTTCGTAATTTCGTTGATGATTACTCCAAGCATGCATGGGTATTTGCGCTTAAAGCGAAGTCCAAAGTTTTTATGTGCTTCAAACAATTTCTAGCTATGGCTGAAAATGTCTCGAAATGTACTATGGGCACCCTCTGTTCTGATCGAGGGGGGGAGGGGGGAGTATATGTCTCATGAATTTAATGCATTTCTGCCTAGTCGTGGAATAAAACACCAATGGACAGTTCCTTATACACCTCAGCAAAATGGTGTTGCTGAGAGGAAAAACAGGTCACTTACGAAAATGGCATGATGTATGGTCAAAAGCCATTTTGTCTTGAAGCCATCATGTGTGCCACTTATGTACTAAACAGGTGTCCTACGAAAGCTTTGCAGTCTATTACTCCATATGAAGCATAGCATGATAGGAAGCCTTCTATTGAGCACATGCGTGTTTCTGGTTGTTTGGCATATGCTTTGGTGCCACAAACACAGCACAAAAAATTGGATGATATGGCTGTCAAATGTATTTTTGTTGGTTATAGTGTTGAAAGCAAAGGTTACAGGTTGTATCATCCGCAAACAAAACGTATTTTGGTTTCACGGGATGTAGTGTTTGTGGAAGATTCTGTTTAGCCGTGCTGTCATGTACTAGAGACGGTAATGTAAGCTGACAGGACATTTATGACATTTTGTTGCCTCTTTTCAGTGGTGGAAATACGAATGTAAGTTCTAATGAGGCAAATGTACAGCCTATGGGGGTTTCTGAAAATGTTACAAATCAGCCTATTACTGATGCAGATGTACATGATGTACTTGATGAGGAAAGGGCTGAAAATGAGCAGGCTAGAGGTATGCCAAAATGGCTGGTGCACACTTTGTGTGACAGTAAATTGGATGCACCTTTGTCTAGTCATACTCGTTCAGTCTCTCACCATGGATCTTATGCATCGGCTTGTTATGATTTGGTTGTGTCTAGCTTACATGATGTTGAGGAGCCTCTGTCTTTTGATGAAGCACAAAATTCAAAGAACTGGATGGCTGCCATGCAATCAAAATATGATGCACTTACAGAAAATGACACATGGACTTTATGTGATTTGCCTCCTGGCAAAAAGGCCATTGGTACAAAGTGGGTGTACAAGTTGAAACGCAAGTCGGATGGTGAGATCGATCACCATAAGGCTCGACTTGTTGCAAAGGGTTATGCACAGCAAAAAGGCATAGATTATAAAGAGACTTTTGCTCCCACTTGTCGTATTACTACTGTGCGTTTTCTATGTGCATTGGTAGCTCATTTTGGTTGGGATGTACATCAATCAGACATTGTTATTGCTTTCTTGAATGGTGACATATTTGAGGAAGTTTATGTAACACAACCTCGTGGTTTTGTCAAGAAAGGACAAGAGGACAAAGTGTGCAAATGTAACAAGGCTTTGTATGGGTTGAAGCAATCTCCTCGTGCTTGGTATGAGAAAGCTGGCAGTCATTTGGTCAAACAAGGCTTTCGTAACAGTCCAGCAGAAAGCACATTGTATGTAAAGCGTGAGGGTGATGTACTTCTCATTGTGGTTCTTTATGTAGATGATTTGCTGATCACTGGACCAAATGAGAGACATATTGCTGAATTTAAGGCTGGTTTGAATGCTACTTTCAAGTGAAAGATTTGGGGTTGTTGCATCATTATTTGGGCATACAGTTTAAGCAGTGTGATGGTGGTATTGCCTTGTGTCAGAAAAGTTACATAGAGACATTGCTATGTAAGTTTGGACTTGAGGATTGCAAACCTATTGCCACTCCCATGGAAACAAGTTTGAAATTAAGTCTTCATGATGGTGGTGATTCTGCTGATGTCACTCTTTACCAAACTGTTGTTAGATGCCTCATTTATGTATGCAACACGAGGCCAGATATTCAGTTTGCAGTCTCACAGGTCAACAGATTTATGCATAGCCCAGGGTCTAAGCATTAGCAGGCTGTCAAGAGGATTTTCCGCTACCTTAGTGGCACTTTACATCTTGGCTTGTTTTATCCCAAGGGGGGATCATTGCTGCCAGACTTACATGCTTTTTCGGATTAAGATTGGGCAGGTTGTTATGACATGCGATCGTCCACAAGTGGTTTTTGTTTCATGCTTGGCAGTTCATGTATATCATGGTTGAGCAAGAAGCAACCTACTGTGGCCACTTCGAGTTGTGAGGTTGAGTACAGGGCAATCTTCACAACTACGGTTGAGTGTGTATGGCTCAGATGCCTTATGGGGCTAATTCGGGTGTTGGACAGGACACTGCCAACACTATCTACACTGACAATCAGAGCGCATTGGCAGTTGCGAGGAACCCGTTTTTTCATGCTCGCACAAAGCACAGAGGTGCATTACCACTATGTCAGGGAGAGGCTCTCAGCAGGAGAGATCAACTTGGCTTATGTGCCAACACAGGACAACCTTGCAAATCTTTTCACAAAGGCATTGTCTCGTGAGAAGCTAGAAGCTTTCCGCAAAGCTTTGGGCTTGCTCCCCTTTGTGGACTAATCATGTCCTCAGGGCATGGCACTTCCCTTTACTCATGTGCCAGCTCTTGTTCACCGCATCACTCCAGGGGGGATTTGTTACCAAACACATGCGGTAGTGATGTGTGTGAACACACTAGGACCTCCGGGGCATTTTTTCCCTCTTTAGGAGGTTTTTCCCCCCGTGCATTGTATATACGCCCATCACTCTAGGGGTATCTATCTTTCCATTGCAGACTAAGTAACACACTCTCTATTGTGTGCCTTGAGCTTCCTTCATCTTCTCCAAGCTATGTGTGTTTCTCTGCAACCCTAATTCCAACAATATCTAACCGGCCCAAATGATTTTCTCATATTGCTTCAAAGCTTAAGCTTGCCATCTTCTCCATCTTCATTACTATGCTATTATGCATGCTAGCAAGAAGAGTGATGATAAGTGAGGAACTAATTATTTCTCCTATGAAATGTTTCTCCCTCCTTTTCCCTACCCTCATTCCCTACTAGCTCTCTCCACCTTCGAAGGTGTTTGAGGTCTTGGGACTGAGGCTTTGGATAGTTAATGCTTTCCTCAAAGTTTATGTTATGCTCGTGATGCATGAAGCTTTCCATCTTCATTGCATCACCTAGGTCACAAGCAACACAAAGATTATATTGTAACAAGTCTCTCTTGATGGGAGAAATCATAATACAAATGCCTATTGGAGGGGGCCCGGCTCCGCATAAATCCGGTCCTCAACTGTTGTCATATTCTCTAAATTCTCTCTCTTGCAAAAGTATTGTTCATGCCAAGTTAACTAAATGCTATGTTTATGTTGCTAGCTTCAATTATGTTCACCCGCTATGCTCACAAAGTAATTTCTCAATAGTACTCTCTCTAATTTTTTGCTACTCTCAAGTTAATAGAACAATTCCATTACATTGGCATTAGTGCAAAAAAAGAAAGATGGTACATACCGTATGTGTGTGGAATATCGAGCACTAAAGCATATCACTATCAAAAACAAAATTCCCCGTGCCTCGGGTAGAAGATCTGTTTGATAACCTACAAGGCTCTACCTACTTCAATAGGATTGACCTTAAAAGTGGCTATCATCAAATAAGGATTATGGATGAAGATATCATCAAATAAGGATTATGGATGAGAAAGAGCTTTTAGCTGTTCCACACGCCCTAGACACATGGAAGCACTACTTATTGGGGACTCCATTTATTCTACGAACCGACCACCAAAGTCTCAAGTATTTCATGACGCAAACCAAGCTTTCTGACAAACAAATGAGGTGGGAAAATTTTCCTTCGCAATATAATTTCCATATTGCTCACATTGCTGGTAAGCACAATCAAGTGGCTGATGCACTTTCACGATGACCAAAAGTTAATGTGGTGTCTATAGCTACTCACAATTATCTAACTTCTATGATAGATGAGTATGCTACTGACCCTGAATTTAGAGACATAATGTCAGCCCTTTCTTTGGGGAAGAAAGAGGAACCATTCACCTTGCAGGATGGTTATCTTCCCCGCAGAAATACGCTATGTGTTACCCATTCCCCTTCGTGAGAAAATTATGTATGAATCCCATGCTCCTCCCTATGCGGGGCATAGAGGTATTCAACCTACTCTTTGAGGAGTAGAGACCTACTTCTATTGTCCTACCATGAAAGTGGATATACAAGAGTATGTTTCAAAATGTGTAGTATGCCAAAAGACCAAGTATGATAGAGGGAAGCAACCTGGATTACTCCAGCCATTGCCTATCCCAAATTCACCATGGGAGAGTATATCCATGGATTTCATCTTTGGACTGCCCAAGTCTATCCATGGGAATACGGGAATATGGACAAAAGTTGACAGGTTTAGCAAGCAAGCACACTTTATTCTTGTCAAAAAGACTATTAAGGACACCAAATGGCAACTTTCTTCATATCACAGATTTTCAAACATCATGGATTACCAACATCCATCATGTCAAATAGAGATCCTAGAATGACCAGTAATTTTTGGAAAGGTCTGTTTGAAAATCTAGGAACAAGATTGAATTTCTCTTTGGCCTATCACCCACAAACGAATGGCCAAAGTGAGATAGGCAATCTTACGATACTCGATCTACTCAAGACTTATGTTACCGAAGTAGATCAACGCTCACAATGGGAAAAGTACTTATCTCTTGTAGAGTATGCCTACAATTATACTGTACATACTTCTATAAGAAAAGCACCTTTTGAGATCATTGAGGGAAGACCTAAACGTCCCTTGCTACTCAAAGTACATGGGAAGATCTTCACTGGCTGTCGATGAGTATAGCCGTGACCTACAAGAATCCTTTCAAAAGATTAAGGAGGCTACATCCATCTCTCAACAAAGGAAAAAAGTTGTTGCTGACAAGCACAGAAGGGCCTTAAAGTTCAAGGAAAATGATTGGGTCTTACTTAAGTTTCCTAAGGCTCGATTGAGGAAAACGACGGGCAAAAATCCTACGGGCCATCAAAAGTATTATGCTAAGTTAGCAAAAAGATCCTATGGTCCTTTTCAAATCTTGAAGCCCATCAACGAGACGGCTTACCAACTCAAGTTGCCCAACCATTGGCTCATACGCAATGCTTTTCATGTGAACCTACTCAAGCCCTACAAAGGAGAGCCACCAAGTGAACCAATTATTGAAGACCCTCCCAAAGTTGAAGACCAAGAAGAGGTGCTACAACCCGAAGCTATCATTCGGCATGTAGACAAGGTACTCCGACATGGTAAGATTATCCGATGGTATCTTATTAAGTTCAAAAATTATCCTTTTGAAGATGCTAGATGGATGCAAGGAATACAACTTAAGGACAGTATGAACCTTGTCAATGCTTACAATGCTACATTAGAGCAAGAAAATATACAAATTTCTTTTAAATGACCCATGTTTTTGTCTTATAAGACTAGTTCTCTTTTTATTGTGCACAAAATTAAATAGTATGCATGCTTAGAATCATGTTTGTGATGACGACGTCTCTCAAACACCAAGTAGAATTTGTCACTCTACTTTGGGAGAATGAAATGGACTAAAGAGCAGACATTATTGCGGCAACTATGTCTCCCAAGCACCAAATGGATTGGTCATCCATCTTGGAAAGATGCCGTAGGGTAAAAAGGGATCCTCTACCCGCTAAGTAAGATTGACTAATGACTAAGGCTTTATCTCTTCTACCTCATAGTCGAAGACGACTATGATTTCAAGAGAGAGGTAATGTCATAAAATCTAATATCTAACCAACCCAAATGATTTTCTCATATTAAACTGATCATTTAATGTGGGAGAATAAACGGGAACAAGGGTTAAGATATAGACATGTGCTTATAGATGTTAGAATTAGGGTTGCAGAAAAACCACACAGCTTGGAGAAGACGAAGGAAGCTCAAGGCACACAAATGAGTGTGTATTACTAAGTGTGCAATGGAAAGATAGATAGCCCTAGAGTGATGGGCGTATATACAATGCACGGGGGGGAAACCTCCTAAAGAGGGAAAAATTGCCACGGCGGTCCTAGTGTGTTCACACACATCACTACCACATGTATATGGTAATAAATCCCCCCTGGACTGATGCGGTGAACGAGAGCTGGCACATGAGTAAAGAGAAGTGCCATGCCCTGAGGACATGATCAGTCCACAAAGGGGAGTAAGCCCAAAGCTTTGCAAAAATCTTTGAGCTTCTCACGAGACAATGCCTTTGTGAAAAGGTCTGCAAGGTTGTCCTGTGTTGGCACATAAGCCAAGCTAATCTCTCGTGCTGAGAGCCTCTCCCTGACATAGTGTTAATGCACCTCAATGTGCTTTGTGTGAGCATGAAAAAATGGGTTCCTCGCAACTGCTAATGCGCTCTGACTGTCAGGGTAGATAGTGTTGGTAGTGTCCTATCAAACACCCAAATCATCCATAAGGCGTCTGAGCCATACACACTCAACCGTAGCTGTGAAGACTGCCCTGTACTCAGCCTCAGAACTCGAAGTGGCCACAGTAGGTTGCTTCTTTCTCAACCATGATATACATGAACTGCCAAGCATGAAACAAAAACCACTTGTGGACACTCGCATGTCAAAACAACGAGCCCAATCTGAGTCCGAAAAAGCATATAAGTCTGGCGGCAATGATCCCCCCTTGGGATAAAACAAGCCAAGATGTAAAGTGCCACTAAGGTAGCAGAAAATCCTCTTGACAGCCTGCCAATGCTTAGACCCTGGGCTATGCATAAATTTGCTGACCTGTGAGACTGCAAACTGAATATCTAGCCTCATGTTGCATACATAAATGAGGCAGCTAACAATAGTTTGGTAAAGAGTGAGATCAGCAGGATCGCCAAACATCATATAGACTCAACTTCAAACGTGTTTCCATGGGAGTGGCAATAGGTTTGCAATCCTCAAGTCCAAACTTACATAGCAATGTTTCTATGTAAATTTTTTGACACAAGGCAATACCACCATCACATTGCTTAAACTGTATTCCCAAATAATGATGCAACGAGCGCCTGAATGAGTACGACTAGACAAAGGTGCATCGAATTTACTGTAATGCAATGTATGCATCAGCCATTTTGGCATACCTCTAGCTTGCTCATTTTCAGCCCTTTCCTCATCAAATACATCATGTACATCTGCATCAGTAATAGGCTGATCTGTAACATTTTCAGAAACCCCCATAGGCTGTACATTTGCCTCATTGGAACTTACATTTGAACTTCTACCACTGAAAAGAGGCAACAAAGTGTCATAAATGTCCTGTGAGCTTACATTACTGTCTTCCACAAACACTACATCCCGTGAAACCAGAATACGCTTTGTTTGTGGATGATACAACATGTAACCTTTGCTTTCAGCACTATAACTAGCAAAAATACATTTGACAGCCTTATCATCCAGTTTTCTGTGCTGTGTTTGTGGCACCAAAGCATATGCCAAACAGCCAAAAACACGCATGTGCTCAATAGAAGGCTTTCTATCATGCCATGCTTCATATGGAGTAATAGACTGCAAAGCTTTTGTAGGACACCTGTTTAGTACATAAGTGGCACACATGATGGCCTCAAGCCAAAAGGAATGCGGCAAAGCTTGACTTTTGACCATACATTGTGCCATTTCCGTAAGTGACCTGTTTTTCCTCTCAATAACACCATTTTGCTGAGGTGTATAAGGCACTGTACATTGGTGTTTTATCCCACGACTAGCCAGAAATGCATTAAATTCATGAGACATTTGCTTTAATGCATTTCGTAGGACACCTGTTTAGTACATAAGTGGCACACATGATGGCCTCAAGCCAAAAAGAATGCGGCAAAGCTTGACTTTTGACCATACATCGTGCCACTTCTTTAAGTGACCTGTTTTTCCTCTCAGCAACACCATTTTACTGAGGTGTATAAGGCACTGTACATTGGTGTTTTATCCCACGACTAGCCAGAAATGCATTAAATTCATGAGACATATACTCCCCCCCTCGATCGAAACGGAGGGTGCCCATAGTACATTTCGATACATTTTCAATCATAGCCAGAAATTGTTTGAAGCACATAAAAACTTTGGACTTCGTTTTAAGCGGAAATACCCATGCATGCCTAGAGTAGTTATCAATGAAAGTTACGAAGTAAAGGTAATTGCCCAAGGACGGAGTTTGCATGGGCCCACAAACATCACTATGCACAAGTTGCAACCCGCATGTGGCCCTAACTGAACTATCCTTTGGAAACTTTGAACGCTGCATTTTACCCAAAATACAGCCTTCACAAACATGTTTGACAAGTGCTTCAAGAGGCGGCAAAGAAGCAACCATATCAGATTTTTGCAAACACAGCAAACTGGCAAAATTCAGATGCCCAAAATGTGCATGCCACAGTTTTGCATCTGAAACAACCCTTGAATCTGCAACTGCAATTGCAAAATTTTGTCCACACTTTTCATACAAAGTGAGCTTATACAGCCCAAAAGGCCAGATGCAACAATTTCATCACCAAAACTAAGATCATGAACTATACATCTGTCATCCACAAATTTGACTACAAGTCCAAGTCTAACAAGTGCAAATACAGACAAAAAATTCTTCTTGATCCCAAGTACATAAAGTGCATCAACAAGTATGAAAGAACTACCATTTGCAGTAGTAAGCACAATCTTTCCAACTCCTTGAACATGATAAGAGGCATTGTTGGCACAAGTGACTAAATTCCCATGAGGGACAGACTCGAGAGAGGTGAACAATTCACGATGGGAGGTAATGTGCTTTGTTGCACCACTGTCAAAATACCACACATGTGAATCTGCAGCAACTAACATGCATGCATCATGGATAGCAGGATTGCAAGTGCACTCTGCACTAAAAGCCCATTCTACATCAACATCAGCATCACAGTCTCCTTTCACAGAAGACTCGACAATGGCTGCATTTGTAATGGAACCAACATTTGGAGTGGAACCACCCTCTTTCTTCTTAGCCTCTGTGGCCTTCAACTTAGGACACTGCTTGATCAAGTGATCATTAGCTTTACAATAATGGCAACGCATCTTCTTTTTGCCCTTATAACTAGAATTTCCAAACGAATCGTTGCAAGTAGAAGCATTAGGAACAGAAGTTTTGCCACTCGCAGCAGAACCATAAGAAGTGGCTGCATTGCTGTTTCCACCCTTTTTTTGAGAAGCAATAAAAGCCTGTTTGACTGCACGGTGCCTAGTCCTGGTTTTTCTGGAAAGTGACTCTTGCAACAACAATGTTCATAATGCATCAAACTTGAAAACTTCAGGATTTCCTTCGGTCATAAGTCTCCAAGTACTAGCAAAAGTCTGGTAAGAATCTGGTAAGGCATCAAGAACAGTCTGCACAAGGGAATTGTCTAAAATGACTTCATCTGCAGAAATAAGTTGCTCATTGATATCCTTGACACCAGCAAGGAAAGTATCCACATCATCTTCCTCATGCATAATCTTCGATCCAGCTCTTTACGCAGCAAAGCAATTTTAGCCTCATTGCGGCTTGCATAAAGACTTGCTAGAATATCCCAAGCCTGTTTTGCAGATTTCGTTGCACGAATGTGAAGAGTAATGGTGCGCTTCACAGACAATGCAATCAATACATGAGCCTGCACATCCTTTACATCCCAAGGAGCTTGTTCTGCCGTAGGCAAAACAACTCGAATAGTAGCAATCCTTGCAGCAAGACCTGTAACATCCTCAACATCGCCTACATCTTTAGAACCAGGATGTACATCAATGCCCTGCACAATATTCCAGAAGCCCTTTGACACAAGAACATGTTGCATCATATAAGCCCACATAGGGTAATTGTCCCCATCCAACCTGTCCTCAGCAGCAAACATCTTGAACACATCTGTGTTGTTGTTAGCCATGGTAAATGCTGCACTAGATGTGAAAACTGCCCGAAAAGAGGAGAAACGAAGCGAGAACAACACGTGCTATATAGCACAAATCGTAGAAGACTGTAAGGCACCTGTTATGCAAAAAACGATACTGACAAAAGATTTGCACAAAATGACAAAATTGCTTGTGTAGACCTGCCTGCAGTGGAAACGAAGGCCGAAATGAGCCCGAATCAGAAATCTGAGCAGACTAAGCTCTACGAGCTTATCCAAAATATTTGTCGACCTGCAAATGCTCGCCAAACCTCACTGAAATCGAAAAAAGTGAGCAGGCGTATGCTGGAGAAGTTGGTAACTAAGCTCGGGAGGACGCAACCTGCTCTGATACCAATTGTTGGAATTAGGGTTGCAGAGAAATGTACACAGCTTGGAGAAGATGAAGGAAGCTCAAGGCACACAAATGAGTGTGTATTACTTAGTGTGCAATGGAAAGATAGATAGCCCTAGAGTGACGGATGTATATACAATGCACGGGGGAAAGAAACTCCTAAAGAGGGAAAAAATACCCCGGCGGTCCTAGTGTGTTTAAACACATCACTACCACATGTATATGGTAACAATAGATCTATCTCAACACGGGGCCAATGGTAATGGGGCCCAAATGAGAGATGGTCTATTAAAGAGCAAGGCTAACCAATGGAGCATAAATACCTTAGGGCTAGCTTCATTGAAGACCTCCAATAGTTGAGTGTTAAAAGTCCTTTGACCTTAGGTAAGCTAGGGCTGAGCTTGAGGTGGGAACCCGCCCAAGCTTAAGGTGCTTGAGGCGCTTGTCGTGCTTGATGACTAAGGTGCTTGAGGTGCCTGATGACTGAGATGATTGAGATGCTTGAGGTGCTTGATGATTGAGATGCTTGTTATGCTTGAGATGCTAGGGATATACTTGAGGTGAGAACCCAGCCCAAGCTTGAGGGGCTTAAGGGCCAAGCTTGTGGTGAGAACTAGGCCCAAGGTTGAGGGGCTTGAGGTGGCACAAAAGTCAAAGCTAATCCCTACAAGGAGGGGGCGAGCCCTACAAGAGGGGGGATGAGAGAGCACATGCACTCGCACTCACACTCACACAAGGCATGCTTGGTACAAAGAAAGCAAAAGGGACACTTGTCAAGTTCCTCCTCATGTTGCCCTCATGGTGTGCTTGAAGCCTATTGGTTGGCCACCCAAGGGGTCCAATGATAAATTAGAAGATTTAATTAATTGTTTTTACATTTATCAAGTCCTCTCTCTCAAAGGGGAAAGGGGGACACTTGTCCCAAGGCTACCCTTGTTACTTGATTTATCTCCTACTTGTGATTGGCCTTTCCATATGGGATGTGGACCAAAAGATAGGACAAAACCTTTTATCGATGCAAAAAAGCTCTTTTGAATGAGGAATCTAATCCTTCTAGTATGAATCATCCTTCAACAAGTCATTAAGGGCTTTCTGAGACTATCATCAGAGAAGAGGATGAAAATGGCTCTTCTAGGTGACCACTAAAGAGAACGAGTTCACTTGAGCGATGGATGTAAGGGATTACCCCAGGTACGATGCTGATGGATTTGGACTCTTGTATGAAGACAAAGGCGTTGAAGAGGAGCTTGAAATTGAGCTCAATGAGGATGCACTAGCCTTCTTAAGAGGGCAAACAAGGTGTCACCTATCAAAATCATAAGAAATATAGAGGGTTCATTTCAGAGAGCTGCAATGACACAATCTGCTTTAGCCACAAAGGGGGGAGAGAGAGTTGTGAAAGTAGCAACAAAGGACCATGCTCGATTCCATCCGGAAAGATCTGAATCGTCCTTGGAAAGGTTTGTGCCAGAGATAGGAGAGTGGCATCTCATTCAAGTACGTACTACGAGGTGCACGACTATGCATTGGTAAGGACCCATATAGTGGCAAAGACAAAAGTTTTCCCATTGTTGATGCTATAAAAATATGACTAAATATAACCCCTTCAATTTAAAACTAAGCATCATGTAAGGAGCACCTCATTGTTGAAGTCTCTCTCCTCTCCTCTCTCTCTCTCTCTCTCTCTCTCTCACACACACACACACACACACACACACACACACACACACACACACACACACACACACACACACACACACACACACACACACACACACACACACACACATACACATGAATTTGTTGGAGAAAGAATGATCGCGGAACAAGAGCTTCAAAGGATATTCGCTTACACTAAATGTGGCAAGATCAACATCAGCTTACCTACAAAATTTTTCAGGTTATTTACCTTGTTCTTGAATACCATAACTATGTGTAGGAAATGGACTACGAGGCATGGCACATGTTCCGATTTCTATAAATTTTCCTCAAGGGTGAGCAGTGAATGGTACCATTCCCTACACCTTAAAGCAACGTGTATAATTCAGTCGTTTTCCGACCACATTGAAATGCTGCATAAATAGTCATTAGACCCTCTGTGCAGGGCGCACCATGACCGAGCTCTTAGAAGAACAGAAGATGCAGCTTGCGGCCTTTCATGCTGTAGGGCGATGGGCGGCTCTGATGCTAAGCTCTTTTCTTGCCAAATTGCAAGGCATGGTTCGAGCTCTCATGGTGTGGTTGATTTCCGCAGGCCCTATGCCCACTCATATCGCCTTCATCATGGATGGAAACCGCCGCTTTGCAGATCGCCTCCATGTAGACCGCCGCATCGGCCACTCTCACGGGTATGATGCCCTCCTTGGCACCCTGAAAGATTGCTTTGATCTTCATGTTAAAATTGTCACCCTCTTTGCCTTCAGTATTGACAATTTTCAACGATCTCCTGATGAGGTTTCTGCACTTATGGACCTCATGCAATCTAAGCTCGAAATTCTCGTTGAAAAGCAGGGTTTAGCTAGTGAATACGGCATTCGTGTTCAAGTTCTTGGAGATTTGAACCTCCTACCTGAAGCAGTTAGAATGGCTGCAGAGAAAGCTATGGCTGTTACCAGGAGCAATAGCTCTCTGGTTCTCAACCTTTGTATTTCTTACACTTCCACTCATGAAATCGTGCATTCAATTCAACAGACATGCAATAATTTTCTGGCTGCCTGGAGTGCATCGTGCGAGCGACGCAGTCATCCCTTGCAAAGTAAAGCTAACAGTGGTGTAACAGATGGCAACAATGTTTTAGAAAATGGTTTCCACATCATGAGGGATGGAAAGGGTGACTATGATGAGCTGGCGGTTTCTAAGTATGATCGTACAAATGGATGCAACGAGGTCAGTGCAGATCGTTTCTTTGACGCAAATAGAAAGGAGCATTTAAATGGAAATGGAATTTCTGGTTGCGAGGATGAAGTGATGGTTGGAGAGAAGAAGATGGCTGATTCAATAATGTTGGGCAGAGTTAAAAGGTCTTTTTTTGCACCCGCCACCGATGTGACTTGTTCCGTAGGTTTGAGAAATCGTAACCAAACAAAAGCAGGAGTTTTGGATAATTGGGGGGCGCAGAATCTACTGGTTGATGAACAATGTAGTTTTGATGTGTATTTTCAAACAGATATCTGTGCTAATGAGCTCAGAAGCTATCTAAAAAGAGCCAAGCCTGCTCCAATTGGAGACGAGTCCATGCCAAGAGAGGACGATGTCTATGAGGCAGATCATGACAATGCGGCTCGTGAGATTGTGGACCCTCACACAAGTGACGTGAGTCCTTCTATCTCAAGTAATTCTTCAGCAATCTGTCGGTGCAATCATCCGCATCAGTTTCATTCTAGTGAAAACCTGGCAGAAACTGATTCTTTGTCCACTACTTGTGGCAAGTCCTGTTACTCACATGATAGGATTTTGAAAGTGGTCAAAGACTGTGTGTCAGAAAAGGAGATAGAAAAGAACTTGTATACTTTTCCTTGTCCCCCTCCAGATCTTCTTATTCGAACATCGGGTGAGACCCGCCTCAGTAATTTTCTCCTGTGGCAAACTTCTTTTTCTCATCTGGCTTTTTGTAAAGTCTTATGGCCAGAGTTTTCATTCTGGCACCTCTTTTTCATCATTCTTGAGTATCAAAGGGCTTTCCCTTCTCTGTTGAGGAAGAGGCAATGCTATGATTCAGAGTCATGGAGACATCATGAACATATGGGAACTTTTGACTAGCCAATGAAATGTACTAAATGGTTGAGTCATCTTTTCTCATTCTAACCAGAGGGAGCTTGGTATTGTCATATTGCACTCTTGTTTTGTGTGCTCCAAGAAGACCATGCTGTGGCTTTAAAACTAGAAGTCTAGAAAGAATGTTTTTGTGGTGGGTTATTTTATTTTTCTTTCATGTCAAACAATATATACATACATATGTTTTTATATATATGTACAGTAGCCATTATGTGCAGCTCTCTCTCTCTCTCTCTCTCTCTCTCTCTCTCTGAGAGGTACGAGGATCAGAGATGCCTGGGTTTGTTTCTGCTCGAGCTGCGCAGACTCAGAGAGAGCCTGATGAGAGGAAAGGCCAGCCAGTCTCAGAGACACATCACAAACTTCTTTAGAGCAGACACTGACACTGGACACCCGGAGGAGCTACTACCACAACAGATCTTGTCGCCTCACACCAGAGGCACATTGATCGACTGAGCGACTGAGTTTGGGAGATCCAGACGCCCACGATTGTGGAGGACTACACAACATCGACGGAGGCTACTTCAGAGGATTTGGATCACTTTGGCCCGACATGCACGACGCTCGGTCAGACTGCTAACCATGGAGGAGATGCTGGATCTCTTGTGACTTGTGATTTAGCTATCCCGGCTAGCTGCTTAGTTCACACCTGCCAGCTTAGGATTTCATAGTATTTATATTTTATCATTTTGTCATTTCATTTTGTTACTCTGACTTTGTATATATCCACTACATTGTAACGCTCTGGTCTCATAGGTCATTTTGGCCTTTTGAAGACATTAATATAACATTTCATCTCTCTCTCTCTCTCTCTCTCTCTCTCTCTCTCTCTCTCGTGTTTGGCTTGTCACGCACGTGCACGTATGCCTTGCATGCAGCAGTGTAAAAGCTGTATCAAAAACAGCAGTTTTGTGTATGTGTGTATCTACATGCCTGCATGCATGGATGTACATTGTATGGCACTTAGTAAAGAACCAATAAACATGCATGCGCACATGTTCTTATTTGTGTAAGAACTTTTCATGTGAATATGAATGTTTCGGTCTGTGTATGCCATGTTAAATTAAGTCAGTGGATTGTGATGGATGTTGGATTTCATCATGTGTATGCATTTGGCCAGTTGCGCTCGCAAGAGCATGTATTGATACATGAAGCTTCACATGCATGGTCTCATTGAGTTTGGTGAATCAAGGCGCATGGGTGGACACTCTTAAGGGGGAAGCAGAACCTTAGCAGGTATTGTTTTGGACAGCATTAAGTGCACCACACTGATTGTTTAGGTCTTTCGATAAGGCAGTAGATATTTTTTAGGTGTTGAGATCTAATTTGAAGAGATAGATATGGGTATATTGTATGAAGTGAATTGCTCAGCGATGGAATATTGACTTGGGCTGTATGCAAATTGGTTAGACAAAGAACTCAGAAAACAATCAGAAGGGAAGATACTGCGATTCGAGTGTCTCACAAAAAGTACGTTTTCTGTTAAAAAAAGTTTCTGAAGCTGACAGGTTTTTGGAAAGCATGAAGAAATTGTAAGGCTTTTCGTCTTCTTTCACATTTCCAAGCATTTTCCAGATTCAGCAGACTGGAAGGTGTCCTGGAAGACTGCATGTACAATGTCTTGTCAGCATTCTATATGCCTGTTGGGTTCACATTAGAGGTACATGTGTAGCTCGCTGTGTGCTGCTTAGCCATCTTATTTGAAGTTTAGTGCACAGAGTGTACCTATGCCTGAATAGGCAGGTTATGTAGGAGCTTTTTGTCTGCCTCAAGCAGAAGTTGTACCAGTGCGTCCTCTCACCTTTATATTACTGAAAGCTTGACATTGAATGAGCTTCCAGCATGGCATAAGGTGCAAAATCATTTTCTTTTCTCTGTGTGGAACCTGTGCTCAACTTGAGCTACTTTTGAAGAGATTCAAGATCAGGGCTTTGGTTCGTAGCTCATCTTTACTGCATTAGCGTAAAACAGCCACAAACTCATTATCATCAGATGCAAAGCAAGGGCTTAGGCGCTCGTTTGGCCCACTCAAGGCACGAAAGTTTGTTTGTCAGGGGGTGTTGCATAAAGACTTCTTGCTAGGCAACGCCCAGGATGCGGTCTCTTGGAATCGATCAATCGCATGACACACACATAGACATGGAGATGAAGGCCAAGAAACTTCAGGCGGTTTTCAACAAATGCAGGGGCGAGGGATTATCTCAAAATGTAGTGCAGTTGTGGGAGGAAATGCCCAGCAAAGGGCTGGTCAAAGAAAGCCTGGTGGACTGTTTTTGATGGATGCAATAGAAGGGCATCTTGCAAATGCAATTACTTTTTTCAATCTAAATGCACGTGGTCTCTTGGATCTAATGGATGAGGGCCAAGTGTATGAGGAGGTGCTCCAAGGGACGAATAACAAGTGCAAGTCTTTTTAACCAGGCAATGAAAAAAACCAGGATGATGTTATTGTCTGATCATGCTCCTATTTTGAGGTTCTTGTCAAAAATGGGGAAATGTGAAGCTTGAAAAGGTCACCTCCGATAAAGAATAGCTAGACAAATGTAATGGTGCAGGCAGCATATGTCTATGTCTTAGTATTATTTCTGCAGCTCTTGGTGCACACGGGGAGGTAGAAAAACATTGAGTGCGTGAGAAGCAGGGCCAGGAAGCTTCTTTCGGCGAATGCGGATGAAGGGTTTCTCTCTAAATGTAGTTTCTTGGACTGCACATACAGGACGATATACTCAGGAAGCTCTGGGTAGTTTACAGAGAATGCAGAGCGAGGTTTTCTATAGATGTGGTCTCTTGGACTCGACTTATTGGAGGCATAGTTACCAGGAAACTCCATTTCGGGGCCTATCAGATTGGAAACTCCGTTTCCGAAGTCCCTTGTTTCTCTTTTCCATTTTTCCGTTTCTATAGGGAGTTCCAACGTTTTATACACGATATACCTATAAAAAGCTGTGTCTATGTCACAATCTTTGTCACCTCCAAGACGAGAATCCAACACGACACACGAGAGAATCACTTAAAATACTTCAAAACTTAAAATTGCAATTCAATTTTGGTCGACACGGCTTGACGTAGTTCCGTCCGTGCCCAGAGAGATTGACCCCAAAGAATGGCGCCCCTTTCAGTATGTCTTTTATATTAATGCTCGAGCAAAGTACAACTCCCGAAGGGGTCCTCTACTCTCAAACTCTGCGTCCAGATACTTTGAAGAGTGAGGTCCCTTGGGCTCCTTTTATTCTTACAAGGGATGCCAAAACTAGAGCCCCAAGAGCAGTTAAACTTAAAAGCAATGTAATCCCAAAAGCCATTGGTTCCTGAAAAGTTGCAAAAAGTCACCAACGCAATTTGCGCAATTCCGTACAGCAGCCACGTCAGCTTGCCAACGCGTTTTGCGAGAGTCCGTATTGTTGCCACGTCATCAATCTGTCGTACAGTCTTCCACGTCATCTGCGGTACAATCTTCTGCCACGTCATCTACTGTGGTGTGTGTGCACGGGCAGTACTGCCACGTCATAATATCCCCCTTTTGAAAGAATTGTAATCGCCCTCGATTACGCTTGCAAAATCAGACATAAGCCAGAAACCAGTTCAATAGACATTCACTCTAAGTACCGACGCACTAGATGACACAAATCCAACACTTGTACAAAGATGACAATCACGTCACATCACATTCATATCACATCACATAGGATCTAGGACTGTGATTCTTGGCGACGTATTTAGCAATCGCATCTAGATCCGCACCGGACCTCACTGATGTAGATTAACTAATCCCATATCGCGATCACGTCCATGGATTCAGTTTTGATCTAGGAGCATGATTCCTGGCAATGTATTTAATAACCGCATCTAGATCTATCCCATATCTCACTGATCTCGGATTGATTAATCCCATATTCCGATCATGTCCATAGATTTCTGCACTCCAGCATTGTCGTGTGCGAGTGATTGTTCCATCTGTACTTCAGCACTGTTGTGTGCGAGTAATCATTTCCGGGGATCCCAATCTTCAATCATTCAGTCCTAGTTGTGTGGCCATCTCATCTTGCAAGAACTCTTGATGCGCTCACGATAGTTCCATTGAATCAGTCGTGATTCAAAATTCCTGATTCAATATTAGGTTCATTCGGGAGCTGTCACTCATCATCTCATTCTTAATCCTGTTATCTATTCACAAATAGCAGGATCTTCCATAAAACAATAGTTTCATACTTACATCAAAATCATCTTCAAAAAGTTCTATTTTGTTCATAAAGCAAAATAATGCTAGTTCATCCATAATTTTCTATCTAATATCTGTTCTGGAACGAGTATCTCCTCGCTCTGTTCTATTTCCGATCTGTCAACCATTTTCATTCTTGTGCCTTCTTGGGGTACTGGGCAAAGATATGTCCTTGTACTCCACATTCAAAACATTTTCTTGCTTTGAAATATTCATCTCTCTGTTCTTCTGTCAGTCGAGATCGTGTATCTCTATGTCGTCTGTTTCTGTTCTGACTTGTCGAAGGTTCATTTGGTGGGTATCCGAATGTGTAGCAAATCCCAGCTTCGCATGTCCCATCAAATGTTGTATGGACTCGGACTTCTTTTTAAGACAATAGTCTCGGATCTCTTTAGGAAGTCCACAACAGAACTGTTTAATGTGCTCCTTAAAATTGATCTTCTTAAAGGATGAAGCAAGTAAGAAGACATTCCAAAATCTCTCACATAAGAATCAAAGATTCTGTCTTGACCATCCGAATATGGTTCCAATTAGTAATCACATCTCGCTCGTATTCTTGTGTGAGCATGAAGAAATAAAGAGTTTCTTAAATTTCAACCACTTTCTAAGTGCTTGTTTCCTTAACAAAAGAGTGGACCACCATGTCCGTGCATTGCGTTTCAGAAAGGATGCTGCCCGTCTAATCTTGGAGTGGTCTGTATAGCGGCCTCCAGAAAATGCTATATCAAACTATTGGATAAAGGCTAAAGCCTTGGGAACATCTTGAAACCCTGAAAAGTACTCAAACTTTACTGCTTGTCCTCCCTCTTTGAGTTCTTTGGCCTTTTGCCCTTGTCGTCGAGAAAATCATATTGATTGGCTCTGTAAACATGCTTCCTTTTTGAATAAAACATATGATCTTTCCGTCGTTTCTTGCTGTCACATGCACATCTAACCCTATGTGCATGTGGACAAGCTACTTCATGACAAGGGTTCAGTTAGCTTAGGAAGGGTTCTGGCACCTTTGTGAGTCTGTTCGCATGCCGTGCATGTCCAGGCACTTAGAGTTGCATTTCCTCTGGTTGCACACAGCATGATCATCATATAACAGTCAATACCCATCGGGAGCATTTTACAGCGCATAGAACCCATTTTTCCTATTTTAGTCATTTTCCACTTATTATTAATAAGTGACTTTGTAGGGAAACTGGGTAGGGAAAATCTTGCAAGTGACTATATAAGAAAAGCTAGCGCTAGCATTATTTGGCAGAAGAGGCAGCAGGAGTCCACCCACTCACAGTGCACCTTCTCATCAAGACCAGCATTTTGGCATCAGATCAGCCATGGCGTTTTCAGCAGATGCAGATCAGCCTTGGCGTTTTGTAGACAGTAGATTAACCCTGGCGTTTTTGCAAGCAACAGATCCATAGTTACATGGGACGGCGGATCGGGGTCGGGGTCAGGGACGGGGACGGGGGGCAAAAGTCAGGAAACGGGGACGAGGGTCGGAACGGCAAAAAAAAGAGTTTTTTTGGCATTTTTTGACCTACAAATATGCCACACACACAGAGCATCACTTTGACCACAAATTTACACTAAATAGAGCAAAGAACACGAGTTATATAGGCGCAAATTGCTAATAAAACATCGATGGATACAAAATGAAAAGTGCATGCCACAAGGGCTCAAAAAGGACTTAGGACAAGCCTCAAGGATAACAAAAAGTACAAAGGGCTAGGTAGTAGGTAGACTCTAGAGGAGTAGACTCTAGACTCGAGAGTGATCAATGATCATCAAATTCAGGAAGTGCTCGCCTACTGAATCTCCATATCGTCGTCGTAGTCGAGGTCGTCAACGACATATGAGGCCTCGCGAGGCTCGCATTGAGGCTCGAAGTCCTCATCTAGCTCCTCCAAAAGTGTCTCGGCCATAGATGGATTCTCTTGTGCCATCTCCCACTTAGTGAGGGATCTGCCTTGTGTGTGACGCTCTTGGCAAGCATGTGCAAGTTAGCGCTCACAAACACCAAATCATTGGCCCTCTGGACCCGAAGGCGATTCCTCTTCTTAGAGGCAATGTGGCTGTACACACTCCATAGTTGCTCCAAGCAACTAGTGGCACATGCTTGGCTAAGGACACGAACAGCCAAGCGCTACAAATGTGGGCCATCTCCTCCATAGTCCTCCCAACACAAAACCGAGCTAATCTTATTGCGATCAACCTGTGCATCTACACATCTATAGGCGTCCTTCTTTTGCCTATAGTTGAGTAGCTCGTCTCTAATCTTGCGCCTAGTGTCATTGCTAGTCTCAAGGCGCTCCAATGCAAGCCGCCATCCTTTGCTCACCTTGTCGGTCTCTTGACGCGTTCCTTGAAACTAAGGGTCAAGCACATAAGCTGTCGCATGAAGTGGATAGTAGTATCCATTCCACCTCGACTCACACAAGCCATGAATCTTCGCATACTGAACAGGGTCAGGCACAAGCTTCTCAAGTGTCTCTATCATCCGATTCATGGCTTCGTAGACTTTGCCGATGCATGGCTGCAAGCCATCCACAACTCGAAGTAGGTGTAGAATAGGCTTGACCATGGCGTCAAGAGTCTTCACCTCCTCCCATCAAGCGGCGTCGTCGACCCATTCTCGGCATTTCAATCCTGTTGCTGATGTAGACTCCGGCATGGCCTAAAACTCATCACTGAGAAAGAGGCCCCTTAAGGCTCCGCCACATGTAGACAAGCGGCCTAGCATAAGCCAATTGAATGCAAATCTTGTCTTTGAATATTTGAGCAAGGACAAGTGGCTCCTCTTTAAGAACTCATGGCGCACTTATTGATGGTTGAGCACAAAGGAGACAATTTGAGAGGCGTCACCAATGGTGGGTGAAATCCATGACAAGCTCCCTTTGTCCTTGAGGAGGTTATTGAGGCAATGCACCATGCAAAATGTGGGTTGAGAGAAGATGAGGCCCAAGGGTGCTTTTATAGCCTCCCAAGGGCGAAAGCCTCCCCAAAAAACTAGACGTTGGCTGCAAGCGTCTGTTAAAAACGGTCATTTTTTTCAAGTTTCAAATTTCTGTCCGTTCTCGACTGTCCCCAAACCTCACCGCACCGCAGCCCCCAAACCTCGCAGATCTCACCTTCCCGCAGCAGATCCTCGCCGCACGGTCAGATCAGCCAACGTTTGCAGATTCAGCCCGCTATCTGCAGATTTCAGCATCTGCGTTTTCAGCGCATGGTCGTCGCGCCGTCGTCACCGATATATAGTCAAAATTTAGCAGATACAAGATTTGCAGATTTCAGCCCCTAGCGTTTTCAATTTTCAGCGCGTCTCGTCGTCATCATCATCGTCGGCATTGCATTAAGACCATTGTACAGATTTGTGCACTCAATAGTAGACCTCTCTTGCCATAGAGAGTGGGGCCCTTGGAGGAGGGTTTGACAACATTCTGGTGTCGTATTCTTCTCTCTCTATCTCTCAGTCTCAACATCTTCATTCACAACGTCTTTCACTTTGGTTGTGATCATTGCACTCTCTCACTAAAGGAACGGATGGCTCTTCCTTCGTAAGTGAAAAGAACCCTTGAACACAGTTTGAAGCACTCATCTTGAGCAAAGTTCAACATTCACTTCCGCTGCACCTTACACTTGCCCTTTCTGTCTTCATCACTCGAGTTAGAAGAGGAGCAGTTGTCTGAGCTCTCAGAAGAAGATGAGGACGAACTGGACAATCCTTCGAAGCGTATACTCTTCTTCTGTTTTCTGGCATTCTCAAAAGAGGATTTTCGGCCCAAGTAACTGGGGAACTCAGTTCCCTTGTTACGTTTCTTCAGTTGCTTCTCTTTTGACCCCAATAGTTGGTTGACTTGTTTTTCAACAACGTCCTTGAGTTCATCTTCTGTAAACATCCGTGGAACAGGAGGTTGCTTGAGGATTGATTTGATTGGGGTATCAATGGCTTGCTGCCAATGCGTCAATCGGGTGCCTGGTAAAATTTTTTACATATTGTGGATCCTTTGCAAACTTGAGCATCTACTTTGCGCACTCATCAACTTGCTGTTGATGTTGCATCTCCATTAGCTGATATTGCGTAGGCCGAGATGGCCCGTATTCGTGATCTGCCAATCCATTCGAATTTTTCGTAACGCCTCCCGTTTCAAAAGTATCAAAAGGGTTTGTTTGATTCTTGCGGGATTCGTCGTTTGAATCCATGTGTGTCGCGGTAAGAGGATCGGATCTCCCGGTAGAATAGGAATTGGCCGTGCTCTGATACCACTTTCACAATCTTGGTCACCTCCAAGATGAGAATCCAGCATGACACACGAGAGAATCACTTAAAATACTTCAAAACTCAAAATCACAGTTCAATTTTGGTTGACACGGCCCGACGTAGTTCTGTGCCCAGAGAGATTGCCCCAAAGACTGGCGTCCGTTTTGGTATTTCTTTTATATTAATGCTTTAGAAAAGTACAACTCCCGAAGGGGTCCTCTGCTCTTAGACTCTGCGTCCAAATACTTTGAAGAGTGAGGCGGCCCCTTGGGCTCCTTTTATTCTTACAAGGGATGCCAAAAGGAGAGCCCCAAGAGCAGTTAAACTCAAAAGCAATGTAATCCCAAAAGAACTGGTTCCTGAAAAGCTGCAAAAAGCCACTAGTGCAATTTGCGGGATTCCGTACAGCAACCACGTCAGCCTGCCAGGCTGCCAGCACATTTGCGGGAGACCGTACTGCTGCCACGGTTTGCCGTACAGTCTGCCACGTCATCTGTTGTACAGCCTTCTGCCACGTCATCTACTGCGGGGTGTGTGTGTGTGTGTGTGTGTCCGGGCAGTACTGCCACGTGATCATTTTGTGACATTCTTAACTGTTCCAAAGGAATGAGCAAGCCATTATGTCTTGGATGTTCCAGGTGACTATGATTGTAGGATATGCCCAGGAAGGATTGTTCAAAGAAGCTCTGGACTTTTTTTGATGGATGGGACAGGCGACAAAAGCAATGTGCTCAATGCATGTAGTCACTTAGGTCAAGTGGTTCTAGGTGCTGGCCAAAAATGGAGAAATGTGAAGCTCACAAGGTTTAAATGACACCATATTGGTCTTAATGACACCATATTGATGTGATTTGGCAAAATATTGAACACACTACAAGAGAAACTACCGCATTGAAGCAGCCAGGATGTTGTTATTGGGTTGATGCAAGAGGTTTTGTTTATAAATATGCTGTTGTGGACATAAGCATCCACAAAACAGACACACCTATAAGTGATAAGAACTTGAACTTAAATCAACAAGGGTATTTCCCAAAAGTTCTTTGGGCTCATGAAAAGCTTTCTGATTTTCGGTGTTCTGGGATTGCAATGCCTATACTCACCAAATACACAAACCAGGCAAGATTTCAAAGAAGCTCTAGGTTGTTTTCATGAGATGCAAAGTCCCGTGCTTACATCTTGAAGGCAAGTAGCATTTTGCTGACATGGGCAAACAAATTCATGAATAAAATATCAATCAGGGGCCGTTGGAAATAGGGGTCATGCTTGGCAATGCTTTGGTCAAGGTATTTGCAGAGTCTCGTGTACTCTTGAAAGCACAAGTTTTGATGAGCTGTCTGTCTTGCATGTGCTCTCTTTATTCCTGCATTATTTGCAGGATATGTCAGATAAATGCAGGCAGACAAGATAGAGCCACGGGGCTTTGGTTTCTTTCCATCGGACCATCAGGTGCTAAGAAAGGGCTTCTCCTCA
The DNA here is from genome assembly GCF_014529385.1 of Adiantum capillus-veneris. Classification (NCBI taxonomy): domain Eukaryota; kingdom Viridiplantae; phylum Streptophyta; class Polypodiopsida; order Polypodiales; family Pteridaceae; genus Adiantum; species Adiantum capillus-veneris. Next base: position 78,610,213 of record NC_140947.1, read on the forward strand.
GATGCGGTCACCTATGCTTGTGTTTTGAAGGTAAGTGGCACCATGGAAGATGTGGACATGTGGAACCCAAATCACAAAGGTATTCTCAGTCAGGGGATGTTGAAAAGATGCAGTGCTTTGGTTGACCTGTACGCCAGGATGCGTCTCATGGAATGCACTGGTTGGATGGTATGCCACCAGCGGCAGCGTCCAGAAGTTTTGCAGCAGCAAAGTCAAAGCGAGGGTTTTTTGTCTAGATGCATTCTTTTTGACTGCACTCATATGAAGATATGGCAAAAAGGAAAGGGATGCAACAGAAGGCCATCTTTGCAAATGCAATTGCTTTTGTGAGCGTGCTCAGTACAAGTCGGGTGGATTGAGAGCCAACTGTATGTGGATGAAATGATTCAAGAAGAGGCAAGAAATGCTGAACGAAGTAGTACCAGGATGCCTTGGGCTATGGAAATCTCTTGGACTGAACTTACAGGCCCAATAAGGGCTGTTGAAAATAGATGTCAGGCTTGGCATCGTTACTTGATTGGGATGTTGTCTCTTGGACTACATAATACTGTGGTCTGCATGTTGTTTGGCCGGACAGGCTTGGTTCTTGGCATGTAACTTGCTAGTCCAATGTAAGGAGGTGCTTGCTCTCATGCAAGGAACGCTCAGGTATGTCTCAATCTTGTCCACTTGTGAATACATCACATTGGTAGAGGCGGTGGGTGGAGATTTTTTTGGGTTGCTTTGCGCGACTGTTAGGCAGACATGGTGTTCGAACTTAATACAGGAGAGAGAAATGAAATGAAATGAAATGTTATATTAACGTCTTCAAAAGGCCATAGTGACCTATGAGACCAGAAAGTTACAAGGTGGTGGATCTGATACAAAGTCAGAGTAACAAAATAACCTAATCAACAGTACAAAACAAAGATATATATTATGGGATTCTAGATTGGTCGATGTGAGCTAAGCCGAAAACTAAGCAAAAATGGGCGGCTAGTTGGGATAGCTGAATCACAAAAGATCTAGCATCGGTCGTTGGCGAATCTCATCAATTTCCTCCATGGTTAGTAGTCTGACCGGGCGTCGTGCATGCCTGGTCAGCGTGCTCTGAATCTTTTGACGTAGCCTCCGTCGATGCTGTGTAGTCTTGCGCAGTCATGGGCGCCTGGATTTCCCCACTTCAATCGCTCGGTCAATCAGTGTGCCTCTGGTGTGAGACGGGGGGGAGCTCTGCTGTGGGAGTGGCTCTTGCGGCTGTCCCGTGTCTGCTCTGAAGAAGTCTGTAATCCGTCTTTGAGACTGGTTAGCCTCGCCATTCATCAGGCTCTCTCTGTGTCTGCGCAGCTCGAGCAAGAACAAACCCAGACATCTTTGATCTTCGTATCCCATTACTCTTGAGAGTGGTCCAAAACCCTCTCTGAACAAGCAATGGAAGCGGCCTCGTATCTCGTAGTAGACGGGGCAGCGGCATGTATAATGCAGCTCTGTCTCAGGTTCCATGTCACACAAGGGGCATGTCCTGGCCTTTGCTGGTACTCCGCTGTATCTCCCGGTTTCAATCCGCAGCTGGTGAGACGATGTGCGTAACTGGCTAATAGCACACCGTATCCCATGAGACAGGTGGGTATCCATGTATCTGGGTCTCATCACGAAACCATCTTCCGTAAGCTGGAGAAGGTGGTCTCTGTAGAAAGCCATCTTCGTGCCCAGTTCTTGTGCTGGTTGTATCCATGTCCTCCTGGTGTCTAGCTGGGTCAGGTCTTGGCGGATGAGCTTGGTGATCTCCGACTGTGTAAGAATGAGAGATGGTGCATCCAATGCGTACTGGAATGGAGGCAGCCTGTCTATGCTGAACCCATGCGCCTGAAACCATGATGTCATCTCCCCATACCAGCATGTTGTATCTCCTTGTATGGCTAACTGTCGAGAGGACTCAAGTGCTATGCAAGCATATTTGTCTCTGGGAAGTTCCCATGTGTAGTTTATGAAGGAGACGGATCTGGTGAGCGCCTCTACCACTAGTGGGGGGGCCGCAAGCTCTGCTCGGATAATGGCCCGTGGTACTGATGCCTTGGCTCTAATGAGCCGCGAGATCATAGAGACGAGAGGTTTCTCCATGTTCCCCCATCCGTCTGTGCGACCCGGCCTCCCGTGGTGATCCAATGAAGGTCCCCATATCTCAGCCCCATAGAGCAATGCAGAGGCCACCAAGGTGTCAAAAAGCCAGAGCTTCGTCCGGGGTTCTTGAAACTGAACCTGTGAACACATCCTCTCTAATCTACCCAAAGCTGCGTGGGCTCTAGTCAGTCTGGTCTCTGCTGCTCTTCTGAGTGAGAATGTGGGTCGAGTAAAAACCACTCCAAGGTAAGTGTAAGCGTCTGTGTACTCCACAGTCTCTTGGCCGTATGTGAATGTAGGTGCTGATCTCCCGATCCACTGTGGGGTGGTATTAAACACCATAACCTTGGTTTTACCAAGGTTGACAGACAAACCACTTTCGCGGGCAAACGTATGCAAAGCATCCAATTGGCGTTGCGTTCCCTCTGGGGATTCGGAGATCAACACAATATCGTCCGCATATAACAAAAGTGGAATCCATGTCCCTGCCAACTGTGCACCTTTATCCCCGTCCCTGTCAATGTAGTCAGAAACCTCATCCACATACATACCGAAAAGAGTAGGAGAGAGCGGGCAACCCTGCTTCACCCCAATAGTGGAGTGAACCGGTATTGAGAGTCCCTCCGGGGTGCGTACATGCCCTACTACTGATCTGTATAATGCCATGATCCCCCAAATGAGCTCTGTGGGTACTCCCATTTTCTGTAATCTGCGCATCAATCTAGCTTTGAGTACTGTGTCAAAAGCTTTGCGGAAGTCCACAAAGCTACAGTAGATCCGTCTCCCATGAGATCTGCCTTCCTCGATGATGGCCCTGAGTGTCAAGATGTGGTCAAGAGTAGAGAAGCCTCTCCTGAACCCTGCCTGCCCAGTTGCCCGCAGTCCTTTCCTCTCTGCCCATCTACTCAGCTGTTGCTCAAGAATGGATGCATACAATCTTGCCAGTGTGTGCCCAATCATAATAGTGCGATAGTTCCCAGGCTCCATGGGGTCTCCTGATTTGAAGATAGGTACGATCGTAGATAGGCTCCAAGTGTCCGGTAGGCCCTCACACATGGCACGGTTAAACATAACTGCTAGAAGCTCTGCTAGTAAGTCTTTGGCATGCATGAAATGCTCAGCGACTAGGCCCTCATGATCATATGCTCTCCTAGTCTTCATCCTGTCAATAGCTTTTTTCACCATCTCAGCGGTGAAAAAGACACATGTGTGTGGGCATGGATCAGGGGGGTTGGGGAGGGGCGGCTGTCTAGGTACTGTGTACAAAGATGATGCGTACTGACCCCAGGTCTCTGTGGAGGAAATAGCAGGGGGGGGGGGGGGGGGATTGCTCATGAAAGAGCCGCCACGCCTCGCGCGAGTCCTGACTCAAGAATAGCTGATATAGATCCTGCTCGAGTCGAGCCAAAAAAGCCCTCTTCTTTCGTCGCACCAGGCGTCGGAAGTTCATCTGTGATTGTCTGTGAGTGACGTCCCCCAACAACACCTCCCTCTGAAGTCTGGCTCTAGTCTGGCGGCACTCCTCATCGTACCAGCTGTTCTGAGGCATGCTCCCAGATCGGCGGCTCTGCTCAGGCTGGGTGTGTGGGTATGCTTCTGCTGCTGCCTCATGTAACGTCTGTGTCAGTATAGTAGTTAGCTCCTCCAGAGGTCGCCTCGGGTCTTCAGTGCATAGGCGTCTGTAGATTCCGACGTTCCGTCCATGTATACAGAGTCCGTCTCCCTTGTGAATGTGTAGCGAGTAGGGGCTGCTACTCGTGGCCTATGTGCTACACTGAACTGGAAGGAGATGGTCATTGAGACAAGAGCATGATCCATTGCCACCCCGACCAGTCTGGGCCCAATTGTGAGATTGTGGATACTAGAGATGAGGTTCGGTTGTGCCATGACATAGTCCACCGTGTTGGCTCCATGTCTGTGTGGGAAGCATGTAAAACCTCCTGCACAGCAGGAAATCTCTGTAGGCCGTTCAAGATGGCCAATCCATGTGCAATGCCCATGTCTATCAGGTGTCGCCCATACTCAATATATTCCATATCGTGTGATAGTCTGGAAAGGCCCGTTTCTGCCACATCTATCTCTCTTAGCATCTCCTCTGAAGTATCATAAAACACTGCCTGGTGATGGGTAGTCCTAGCATTGAAGTCCCCGAGGATGATAATGTCACCGTCCCTAGAGAACTCCCATATGTGATCATCCAAAATAGAGAAAGGGGACTGTCCTCTGGGTGGTGCATAAACTGATGTACTCGGGGGGAAGTAACAAATAGCTAGATAGAGGTATCTGCCTGTCTCTGCTTTCAGTCTCACCCACATGTACCTATCCTGCTCGTCCCTGCGGGCTATATGTATCAGTGGCTGCAGATCCTCTCTAAATAACACTGCCACTCCTCCCGAGCCCCGCCCTCTGTGCTCTGAGCGTGTCTCCTGTCTGTAGGCTGTCTCCCACCTGTATCCAGTGATGTGAGGCATGGATTGCCCAGGGGCCTGGTGTGTCTCAGAGTAGAAGATGATGTCTCTTCCAGTAAAGCTGTCCTCAAAAGCACCCACATCAAGACGCATAGATCCATTGCAGTTCCAGGCAGCTACTTTGAGTGTGGTCCCATAAGACTCGCACCGTCATGTGGAGCGTCGCTCAAGTATTACCACTTTTTCGTCTCGGTAAAAAGCGATCTTGCCTTTTCCCCTTGCCGCTCTAATCTCCGGCATTACTTCCTGCATATGAGCGATCTGCGAGAGGGTGAGATCATCCCCGAGAAAGATGCTAGTCTCTTTAAGAGTTGGTCTTTTCTTCAAGAATGACTTCTTTGCCTCCATGGAGGGAAAACGGAGGATGAGTGCTCTTTCTTTTGAGGTTTCTCCACTGCCTCCATTTTTCTTTATGTTGCCCACTCTCCATGCCCTTGTGTGTGTCGGCTCACGAATCTCCATCAAGGCTGTGAGTTCTTTTACTTCTTTGTCCACATTGCCTTTGTCTTTAAGACCGCAAATTCTCACATGTAAAGCGCGCACCCTTCTCCTCTGCTCCTTCTCTAGTGTCTGGTTAATGATGTTGTTTGGTGTGGACGTGGGCGTTATCTCCTTGTCTTTTCCTTTCTTGGCCACCTTGATCCATTTCTCGGCTTCGTCTGCCTTCTGTTGGGTTTTGGTAAGAACATCCACCCAAGAAGTCGTCATTTCTTTGTGTTGTTCTTCTCCCTCTTTGATGGCCCGTACTTGTTCCTTGATCGTGTTGATTTCTTCGATTACCGAGGGTTGCAGTTCGCCCTCTTCCAGTGTGTTTCTTTATCGGGCTTCGGCGAGTTCTTTCTTGAGTGACGCGATCTCTTCCTCTTGGGTCGTCACTTGGTCTTCCAGCGTGCTTATTTTGCTCTCTTGGATCAGCACACGTCCTTCGAGTATGTTTATTGTGCCCCAGAGACTGCGGTTCATTTTGGTAACGGTCTCCGTCATTTCCTCTTTACATTTTTGAATGGCATTCTCTAGGGGGTCGGCTTTATCGTTCGTCTTCCTCATGCTTGATCGCCGTCCGCAAGGGGGTGAGGCCGTTGGGCGTGTGGGGGGGGTGTCGGCCGCAAGGGAGTCGCTAGATGCACGGGTGCACCCACCCTAGCGGCGGTCTCGGCGAGTGGTGGAGCGTGAGGCGGTACGGCATGGGGGGGATAGCGGTAGTTATAGATTGGAGAGTGAGAGAGAAGGGGGGGGGGGGTGGGGGAGGGGGGAGTATGGTAGAGAGAGTGAGAGAGAAGGGGGGGTGGGGGAGGGGGGGGGGAGTATGGTAAATAGAGCGGGGGGAAGGGGGGGGGGGGGGGGGGGGGGAAATTAAAAAAATTAAAAAAAAAAATTAATTTATTAATTCCCTACGCGTAGAGGATAGACATCCTGCGTGTGAAAGAAAAAAGGGGGGAGGGCAGGGACAATTTACGCGTAGGAGACGGGGGGGGGAGACATGCTACGTGTAGAGAATGATGGCACATGCTACGCGTAGAGAATAGGGGCTAGGGCAACGTTCAAGGGGGGGGGGGGGGGGGGTTACTCAGCAGGGTGCCACGGTGGTGCAGCGCGTGAGCAGGGCAGGGCAGAGGGCGCGCGAGTGCAGGCAGCGTGGGCGCGAGGGGCAGCGGGGACGCGAGGTGGACGGGGGTGCAGCGCAGGTGCAGGGCGGGGACGGGGGTGCAACGCGGGGCGCAGACGGCAAAGCGCGGCAGAGCAGCAGCAGGGGGGGGGGGAGGCGAGAGAGAGAGAGAGAGAGAGAGAGAGAGAGAGAGAGAGAGAGAGAGAGAGAGAGAGAGAGAGAGATGAAATGAAATGAAATGTTATATTAACGTCTTCAAAAGGCCAAAATGACCTATGAGACCAGAGCGTTACAATGTGGTGAATCTGATACAAAGTCAGGGTAACAAAATGAAATGATAAAAATGATAAGATAAAAGTACTATGGGATCCTAAACTGGTACGCGTGAACTAAGCAGCTAGCTGGGGGTAGCTAAATCACAAGTCACAAGAGATCCAGCATCGGTCGCTGGCAGATCTCATCAATCTTCTCCATGGACAGCAGTCTGACGCGTCGTGCATGTCGGGCCAAAGTGATCCGAATCCTTTGATGCAGCCTCCGTCGATGCTGTGTAGTCCTCCGCAGTCGTGGGCGTCTTGATCTCCCCAGCTCAGTCGCTTGATCGGTCAGTGTACCCCTGGTGTGAGGCAACAAGATCTGTTGTGGTAGTAGCTCCTCTGGGTGTCTAGTGTCTGCTCTAAAGAAGTCTGTGATGTGTCTCTGAGATTGGCTAGCCTCTCCTCTCATCAGGCTCTCTCTGTGTCTGTGCAGCTCGAGCAGAAACAAACCCAGGCATCTTTGATCCTCGTACCTCATGACTTTGGAGAGTGGTCCAAAGCCCTCTCTGAACAAGCAGTGGAAGCAGCCTCGTATCTCATAGTAGATGGGGCAGTGGCATGTGTAGTGTACATCTGTCTCAGGCTCCATGTCACACAGGGTGCATGTCCTGGCCTCTGCTGGCACTTCGCTGTATCTCTCAATCTCGATCCCCAGCTGGTGTGAAGATGTGCGTATCTGGCCAATAGCACACCGTATCCCATGAGACAAGTGGGTGTCCATGTATCTGGGCCTCGTCACAAAACTGTCCCCCGTAAGCTGGAGAAGATGCTCTCTGTAGAAAGCCATCTTCGTGCCCAGCTCCTGTGCCCATGTCCTCCTGGTGTCTAGGTGAATCAGGTCCTGGCGAATAAGCCTGGTGGTCTCGGCCTGTGTAAGAGTCAGAGAGGGTGCATCCAGTGAGTACTGAAAGGGGGGACAATCTGTTTATTCTGAATCCATGTGCCTGGAACCATGACGTCATCTCCCCATATTGTCATATTGCACTCTTGTTTTGTGTGCTCACTTGCCTGGCTAACTGTCGAGAGGACTCAAGTGCAAGGTGGGCGTATCTGTCTTTGGGAAGTTCCCACAAGCGGTGTATGAAGGAAATCTGGTGAGCGCCTCAACTACCAGTGGGGGGGGGGGCAGCTAACTCTGCTCGGATAATGGCACGTGGTACTGAAGCCTTGGCTCTAATGAGCCGCGAGATCATGAAGACCAGAGGCTTCTCCATGTCCCCCCATCCATCAGTACGACCTGTTCTCCCGTGATGATCCAATGAAGGCCCCCATATCTCAGCTCCATAGAGCAATACAGAAGCCACCAAAGTGTCAAAGAGCCAGAGCTTCGTCCTAGGCTCTTGAAACTGAACCTGTGAACACATCCTCTCCAGTCTCCCCAACGCCGAATGGGCTCTGGTCAATCTAGTCTTTGCTGCTCTCCTCAAAGAAAATGCTGGTCCACTAAAAACCACTCCAAGGTAAGTGTAAGCATCTGTATATTCCACTGGCTCCTGGCCATATGTGAATGCGGGCGCTGACCTCCTGATCCACTGTGGGGTGGTAGTAAATACCATGACCTTGGTTTTACCAAGGTTGACAGACAAGCCACTCTCATGGGCAAACCTATGATTGTGTTTCGAAGGTATGGAAGACGATGATGCATTCTTGCAAACATAGAGCAAGCATCAAAAGAAGCTCTCTGAAAGTCTTAAGGTTGGGAAAGGATGTCAAGGTTAACATCAATTTACTAGACAATGAATGATCAGTCTATGAGTTGGATTTATATTTGTTGCAAAGTGCAAGGCATGTGATTGTGTTGCAGAAAATCATTCAGTTCATTTCATTTTAGTTCAACTTTATTCTCCACGAGATCCGTCTTCTTCAACAATGTTTCCTTAGCTCAGTAAAGAACAATCACACCAAACCCTACACTTGTGTGGTGAAATGAAAAACCTTAGAAGGTCTTAATGACACTATATTGATGGAATATAGGCCAAAAATGGAGAAATGTGAAGCTCAGGTCTGAATGATGCGAGTGGATACGTTCAGAAATATGTTGTTGTGGACATGAGCATCCTCAAAACAGACAGATCTATACTAAGTCATAAGATCTTGAACTTAAATCAACAAGGGGTATTCCGTAAATGCTTGCTTCTGATTTCAAAAAGGTTTCAAAGCTCCATGGCTCTATCTTGTTGGCCTGCGCTTTTCTGTCTCCGTGGCTCTATCTTGTCGCCCTGCGCTTATCTGGCATATCCTGCATGAAGATGGTGCCACTTGAGATGCATTGACCTTTGCCTTCTGGTGTATTGATGCTCACACAAGCAATGTTGTTATGTTGGAAAACCGCTTCTCTCCAGATGCGGTCACCTGTGCTTGTGTTTTGAAGGTATGGAAGACGTAGATATGTGGAACCCAAATCACAAAGAGATTGTCGGTTGGGGGCTGTTGAAAAGATTCAGTGCTTTGCTTGACCTGTCTGCCAGGATGCGTCTCTTGAAATGCACTGGCTGCCTGATATTCTAACAACGGCAGGGCCAAAGAGCAAAGCAAAGATTTTTGTCTCAGTATGCCAAAAAGCAAAGGAATACAGCAGGGGCATGTTCGCAAATGCAATTGCTTTTGTGAACGTGCTCAATGCCAGTTTGGTGGCAATGTTCAAAACTTGGCAAACCTACATATGAGAAACAGTATAGTTAAATTGACTAAATGTGAAGGTTTTTACACTAAATTACACTAATTTACACCGTCAAGGTCCACGGTCGAGGGGTTGTATATCTGGGCCCTCCATCAGTTGGACTTTACCCAACGGAATCCTTCCATGCATCCGTTGGATGCTTGCGAACTCAGCATGTAGAATGTTGGGGGCACACATGACCTGCAGGCCCCTTACAGCATGGCAATTTAGCAGCAAGAAAATCACCTCTTGCCGGCACCTCAACACTCTTTGGGGAGCTGACAACTCAGCAGCCGGAAGAAAACTATCTGTAGTGATTAAATTCTGCACATGCTCCGAGTACAACGTTGGCCCCCCTTCCCTACACCTTGACAGTCGGGAAAGGTTGCTCAATGAAGTTTTCCGTAATCTGTGCTCCCAAGCCGGCTCTTGGCCTCTGTCGGTCGCCAGGTGGTTGCACAGATTACAGGGAACCTTCAAATTTAAAATTAAGAGGTAAATCTCAAGTTTGTAGGTGGGTTACACCAAACCTATTTGGTTGACAGCCAACTGTATTTGAATAATAGACTTCATGCTTGGCATTGCTTCTTGATTGGGACGTCATCTGATGGCCTACACTGATTGCACTATATACCCGCCAAGGGTAGGGCAGGAAGGTTTGGGTTATTTTCAATGAATGTGGAACGAGAGCTCCGCAAATGCGGTCACCTACGCTTGTGCTTTGGAGGCATGTTGCATGATATAAGAGAATAATGTGAGCAAAAAAAATCACATTGAGATAGACAGTCAGGGGCTCCCTTGCCAATGGTTTATTTGACATTTATGCCAAGTACTTAAAATGTACAACTAGTTCTTGACAGGTGCCCTGTCCCTAATGTTTACACGTCATGCCCAGACGGACATGCCAAGAAGATCTCGGCAATTTTATCAGACAATAAAAATGGTTAAACTAATATGATTATAATGTTATCATGTGATGCGAATAGCAAATCAACTTGTTGAAAACATAAAGGGTAATTTTAAAAATATTTGTACCTCTTTAACCTAATCAATCAGTCTTACTTTTGGGCAAACTTTAGAAAAACTGCATCTCATTTATAATTCGCTTGCACATTGTCTATATGCTCTTTATTTGAAAATAATGCAACCCACTTATAGTTTACTTACTCCATTGTCTAGAAGCTCTTAATTCTTGAAACATGAAGAAATGTAGATAAAAGAGATGAAATTGTTCCACATATGGAAAGTTGAATCTTAGTTCAGTGCTTTCAAATTAATTTTGCATCGACAAATATGAAAGTTTCCAAAGACATCGTGCAGCATTGCATTCATCATGACGAGTGATAAGGATGGAAATAAACATTTTCAATCTTTTTACTAAAAATTGCAATGCGTTGAAAGTTGTATGTTGATGTGGAAATGGCACGGTTGTGCAAATTCCTTCGTGCAAGTTTCCTTACATTGAAACATAACACTAGAACAATACACACTAAATAATAACCAAGTATGGTAGGATTAGAAACATCATTGATCGGGTAAAAAGCCAGATGATATCCTTTGCTTTGATGAAAGGATACACAAATCTCTCTCTCTCTCTCTCTCTCCACCCCCCCCCCCCCCCCCCCCGACCACCACCACCATTTAAGTTGTTTTTCCCTCTTTCTGTAAGGAGATAAACAAGGAGAGAGATAACACACAATTCTGCTATAAATTTCTTCTTTAAAAAAAGATAAGCTCTCCAAAACATAAGTAGAGAAATGCAACATAAAGAAATGGCTATGTACAATGATGAGTGAGCTAACAAGACAAGGGCCATCACCCTTAGTAGCTACATTTGTGTATCCATGTAGCTACAACTCAGTGTAATCCTCATAGAAGAGTTATATAATAAAAGGTATTACTTGCATAGCACATGTGTGCACCTCACTACATTTAAATTCGCCAGAAGCTACATAAATCGACTCTTCAATCCAAACTGTGAAGCTCAAGTCCAATAGAGAGATTGTCAAGTAAATCAAGCGACCCACAATCTTCATGTACACAGTAGCATTCTCAACTACATCACCCATATCAACTCTGATCTTCAAAATTTGATCCAAGGACATAACGAAAGGTGCATCTTTACGTATTGGAGCTACAAAATCATGTGTGTAAATGACTACAGAAGATCTTCAAAGCAGGTTGAGTGAGAGAGGAGTAGAGAGAAAACATTATACTTTAAAATAAATCTCTTTTATGATGAAGTTTAATAATGTAATTTATTAAAGACACTCTTTATATGGCCAACTTTAACCTCATTAGCAATGAAATAATCCACTTTGATGCATACAATCAATATACTTGCCTCGTTCTGCTACACAGACAAAGAGTGATTTGCATTAGCCATGTGAAAACCAATAGTAAAAAAATAAGGCAATCCTTCCATGAAAATATTTACGGTCTTGCTTTATCCCATAAAGTGCTAAAAAAAAAAGCATACATACATATTCAAAATTTTTTAATATCCTCATAACGTTGTGGCTACTCCATATCCACCTCTTCTTCCAAGTCACCATGCAAGAACACATTCTTTAAATCTCTATGAGACCAGATTTAACCCTTGACGTAGACATTGTAATAGTACCACGGATGATATCCATCCTAGCCATGGGGTTAAACGTCTCATGGTAATCAATCCCATAACTCTATGCATAGCCCCCCGCTACCAATCTAGCTTGGTACCTACTCAAAATACTATCTTCATTACGCTTCACCTTTTAGATCCACTAACATTTTTGCTTTGGCACAATGACACCAAATCCCATATCTTGTTTGCATGAAGGATATACATCTCCTCATCCATGACTTTGCAAGAGAGATCTACTTCCCATATAATCTTGCAATATATGCACAATGGCTAATCACATAATTGTCAAGTGTCAAAAGTTTCACACATGGTTACTCACTCTCCTAGACCTATGTGGTCTAGTGTCACTAGCAGGTGCCATGTTTTGTGCATGCATCCTTCTTGGGCTTAGAATCGTCATGAAGGGTAAATCGTGGCTTTGCTCCAAGCCATTTGAATCCCCATCTTCATGACTTGCACTCAAATTTAGTATCCTTGGAGCATCATCAAATTCTTTCCCTTTCTTTGGTATGCTTGTTGAATTAATACGAATCATTGTATCATGTGACTTTGTCACTTTATGGATTTCTAGCATGAGCTTTGTGGTCCACTCAAAATTTGTGACCGCACCTATATTTTATGTTGCCACATTCTCCATTACATTGACCCCAGAACTATATTTTACTTCAATATACCAGATCTTTGTCTCAACAAAGTCATCCTAACTTAACATGTGAGAGGGTTCTAGCATTTGACCCTTATTCTCAAGGGATAAATCAACTTTTGGATGAAAAGATAGTTTGCAACTCATCCGGCTCATGCACATAAACAATGCATCGAAAGACTAGTATGTGACAAATCTGCAAGTTTCTTGCTAGTAAACTTCTCCATACGTGTCATATTATGTATTGCAACAATTGGAGTCCTATCCAAATGTAAATAGCCATAGAGACTACTATAGCCCAATAACAATGAGGCATAATTTCCTTAGTCATCAATGCTCTTAGCCTATTTGTGCAACATTTGTGTTCTGTTGTTGATAAACACCATTTTGGTGACACACTTTTGGCTACATTATTGTCAAGAGTTAAAGATGCCTTTGCTTGCCTCTCAAACTAACAAGGTTCGTTGTAGTGCACAAACTGAGCTTCTTACAACACCAAAGTTGTAGATTGGAAGAAACTCAAGCCTTCTGTTCTAGCATGCAAACACTTTCTAACTCCAAAATAGAGGCCAAAATATGACTGCAATGGAAATATGGCCACCAAAGTTTAGTTCAATGAGGTCCTTAGTGTTGGGGTAAAGGCGGTGTGCCTCTTACTCCGACCGGATGCACCAGGGACGTCTGGAGTCCATCATTTGTACAAATACCTTATTATTTACTAGATAGAAGAATAAGGGGCTCTCTCACATTGTAGTAAGTAGCTCCACCCACACAGCGTGTCTTCTGCTCTTCTCCTCCCTCACATTCCACACATATTGCAAACCACTTTTGCACCTAACGCACTCACAAGTGGTATTAGAGCTCAAGTAAAGGTCTTGTGGAGAGCTCATAGCACGTGTGTGTGTGTGTGTGTGTGTGTGTGTGTGTGTGTGTGTGTGTGTGTGTGTGTGTGTGTGTATTGTGTGTGGAATTGGAGCTGATCTCTTCAGATAGCTGATTCTAGTGTTAGAATTTACAGCTACTTGTAAGTCATCAGTTCAGTCAGTGAAACTGGAATAGAAGGTGGAAACTAGACTGAAATAGTTAACTGAACTGAAATAGTATACTGGAATGAGAAACAAACCGGATTACTGGAAAAGCTTTTACAATTTCAGATTCAGATTCATAGTTTATGAATAACTAGTACTGAAATAGTTAACTGAACTGAAATAGTATACTGGTAGTTCCATTTCTCTGTACTGTGGTCCCAGACCTGGTTTAGCCGTAATATCCTTTTCAAGAATCTTAGAGGACTCCACATTAAGTTGCCCCAGCTGATTTGTGATCTTGGTGAGCCCTTTGAGCTGGATTTTCCATTGCCCCATACAAAGCTTGATCCTCTGCATTTCATCTTTCAGTTCCAAAACCTCATTTAACTGGAGAGTATCATTGAACAACGACTGCCAGTTTTTCCATTCTACAATGGATCGCTCATACCAATCCTGAAGATCATCAGTGATGTTGTAGTATGTAAGCTGATCCACTAGTTTTGGATATAGCTGGAAAAAACCTGGGCAGCTCAGTCTCTCTAGCAGGCAAGGCATACAGGAGAACTAGGGAATCATGTACAAATTCTAAAAAATTTAGAATAGTTTAATTCTCCTGTTGCATCATCTTCCTGGTGATTCTAACCAGCTGAAACAATCTTCGGAGAGCAGTGGCCTGTTCCCCTACTATTATTCGAGTTTGTGGTCCCTTATTGCTGGAAGTTTGATCTTCAAGAATAGCTTGTACCCTTTGGTCCAGGACTCCGCTGGCAATTTGCATTTACAATAGGACTTCTTTCAGCTGATTTCTGACTTCTTTCATACATTGATATCTAGGCCTGTTCCCAAGCAAGAGCTCTAATTCAATAGCTAGGGAATGACAGTCTGCAGTAGACTGTTGTTGCTAGTGTGGATTGACCAGCTTATCATCAGAGGTTAGTGCCCATTTAGGTACTCTCTCTAGCAACTGAATTCTGCTAGGATGCTCAAGTAATTGGCACACCTCCTGATCATGGAAAGCGGCTGATTTCCAATGCTGGACCATTTCTCTGGCATCGATATATAGTCTCTAAAAACGTTCCAAATCAGAAAGAAGAACATCGTCCTCCAAATACATCCTAGCTATAGGAGCTTCCTGATGTCTTAGCCTTTTGTTTAGTGTGATGATCTGTAATGAATGTTGCTTATCACCTTTCAGAGTTTCAGTCACAACTTTAGCTTTCCCTTTCACATCTGCACAGTTCTGTGACTAGTGTACTGGGGAGTCTTCAGTGTTGCCCGTTTGCTGATTTTCAGCCCCTTGATCTCCCGATTGCTGATCCTTATACTGGTCTGGCTGGTTCGTGTTGGGCTGACTACCCCCTGAGGCAGCTGATCCACCAACACCAGATCCTGAAGGCAGAGATGGAGGAGAATCATCATCATCATCATGTTTATTTGTTGGTTCCTTCTCCCTTTCTTCATCCTTCTTTGCTTCTTTCTCAAAATCCTCCCCGAGGTCATTCTGCTTATCAATATAGTCCATAATAGCTTGATTTGTCAAAGCACTGTTATACTCAGAAATCTTATCCTGCTAGTCACTCTGCATGGTTTTTATAAGCACCTTCAGATTATCTATGTTGAAAATAGCATTGCCTATTGGATCCAGAATATCAGCCAAGTTATTGTATATTTAGCTCTCCATTAAAGAGGTTTTTAATGCAACATGGCTGGTTAGCAGGGTGTTAAAATCTACTCTCTTCATTCTCAACATAGTTTCAAATCTGTCAGCAGCTCTCCGAGCCTTTGCCTTTTCTTCTCTCAACTGCCCCATCTCAAACTCAATCTTTGTCAACTTACTTTCTAGCGTCTGAATTGTCCTGGTTGAATGATTTTCAAGAACACTATGCCTCAAGGACTGTGCCCCTATATCCCGTTTTAACTTCTTGACTTGCTGCTCACTGTTTCTCAGTTCAAGTTGTAACTTGGTCACTTCATCAGTGGACGCTGAGGCATCCATCATTTGTCCCAAGGCATGGACAATCGTATTCCAGGATGATTGGATTAACATTGAGCAACCATCATTGACCGTTGTTGGGTCAGAGGCAATTGGCTCATAAACTATAACAGGAGCCATATATGGTAGTGTAGTATAATCATGTTTGTGCAGGATTAATCGTCCTTTGAGAGGATGAGTCCGCAGCTGTTGTAATCTGTCCTTCTTGGTTAAGGCCAAAGCCATGTCACTGAAAGGGATAGTAGAATTACTGAGTGGGCTAGCAGGTATTGGACCTTTTTCCTTATTAGTATGGGATGCCAATTGCTGAGGATTGATCTTGTCAGCCTGGTCTTTTCTAGCAATGGTGGTTGCTGAACTCTGCCTAGTTTGTTGGCTAGTCCCAACAGTAGTCTTCGCTGGAGGCTAGTCTGTCTGGCGAGCTGAAGTCTGTTCTGTTGGAGATTTTTCAGTAGACACAGTTTTGACCTGACTTTCTAGCTGCTTTAAGAGAGCACTGCTCTTGGCCAACGTAGTTTTTGGTCTCTTAGAGCTGCCAGCTTCCTCCTGCGTGACCTTTCTCTTCTGACCAGTAAGAGCCAACTAAGTGTCTGGGATTTCTTCATCAGAGGATAAGTCAACATTGTTAGTCGCTGGGATGGGTTTCTGACTCCACGCCATCCGTACTTGATGATGAGCATCCGAGGAAGTTGCCCAATAGAGAAAAGCTTCAACCACAAATAGATAAGCAACGAGGGCGTCCAAACCTGCTACTTGAACCCCTTGCGCACTGACCTTACGTTTTTTCTTGGCTGCATCATCTTCCTTTAGAGTTGCACTTATCTGCTCTGCAGTTGCCACAACCGACTTCGGCTCATTTGGCATCTTGAAATCATAAGCAATGTTGTCCGGAGTTGCTGACACTTTCATTCCATACACCATAGCACTGCCGTCATCAGCATTGAAGGAATAGAGAACCTGCCTAATGGTGGCTGTGTCAAACTCTATTCTTGTGGCTTGCACAATCACATGCAAATCCCACAGTCGTAGCAACGCTTCTGCTTGCTCAGTAAACACATACCGCTGTATCTTACTGTTAACCCTCACGGCTCACGGACACCCTATCACCTACGACGGATGATTGTATTATTTACTTGGTAGAGTCAGGTACCGGGCTTGTCGGTCCAATAGGGAAAGGGTAAGAGTGATCGCCGATGAGAGGCGCACTCTAACTGGAACATTCAAGGGATTAGTTGGCTAAGCATGGGCACCCAAGTGTGAATGGGGTGAGCTCATATAAAAGTCAACTAAACATAAAATTCACTCATTCTCTCATTTGTGCAATTGAAGAGTGCTCTTGCTCCATCTCCATCTTCTTCTTCTTCATCTCCTTGTGTGTGTGTGTATGCGTGTGATAGAGAGAGAGAGAGAGAGAGAGAGAGATAGAGCATTGCGGCGGCACGATGGAGGCGAAGTGGTTGAGCACGGCGTAGCGGCGTCTCCCTCTTCTTCGCGGCGAGGAATCCTCCACGACAGGAAGCGTAGAGTGGTGAGTGACACACCAACACCATCTTTGAGCTTACTAGTTTAGGCTTGTTGTGTGCTTGGAGCCATTTGTGGCTCGCACGCGGTGTATTGGCAAGTTCCTTGCATTGACACGTGCGACATATGTGCACATTTTTGGTGCCGTTGCCGGGGAATGCCATACACTAAGCTTGAATGGCACTCTGTGCTTCTTTTGTGGTGCAATTTCTATTGTAAGAAAGGTAAGGAAGGAGGGTGTGTGTGTTGAGAAGAAGGATTTTGTGTTATACTGTGTATTTTTTTTGTTAATGGAGTTTTCAAAGGTACTGTGTTTATTCTTTGTGTATTAAAGTTGTTAGTTTTCTTTGTTAATGGAGTTTTCAAAGGTACTGTGTTTATTCTCCGTGTATTAAGGTTGTTAGTTTTCTGTGTACAATAAGTAGGAAGTAGATCTGTGAGTGCTAATAGAGTGTGTTAGTGTGTACCAGTAGGTGTATTAGTTAGAAGTAGGTAGATAGAGTGTGTGTGTGCTCCCACGCAGGCCGCGGCGACCTTATCCTTAAAAAAATATAATAATAATAATAATAATAATAAATAATAAATAATAAATAATAAAAAATATTAAAGGTAGGAAGTAGATTTGTGAGAGCTAATAGAGTGTGTTAGTGTGTAGCAGTAGGTTTATTAGTTAGAAGTAGGTAGATAGAGTGTGTGTGTGCTCTCACGCAGGCCGCGGCGACCTTATCCTTAAAAAAAAAAATAAAAAAAATAAAAATAAAAAAATTTAAAGGTAGGATCGGGATCGGGAATATCTCCCAGACCCAAACCCAGACCCAAGCCCAGGCTCACGCTCAGGCCTAGGTCTCAGTCGCCTTTCAAAATTATGAATTTTAGCTTCACACGTAGCTAAAAATCGATTTTTTGAGGGCCAACGGAACTTCAGATGTCCGAAAATTGTGCTGTAAAGCACACACCGACCCTCTAACTGATACGCTCGTTTCGAGCTATCACACACTTTAATAAAAAAAATCAAACATTAAAAAACGTAAAAAAAAAACATTAAAAACGTAAAAAACACGAGTGAAAACGGACGCTTAAAAAAGGTAAGCGGTTAACCTTCGAGGTTATTCACCGACGCTTGTAGGGTGCCAAAGGCACATGTATCTGCGCTCTGGTCGTGTGCTAGAGATGGAGCAACTAGAGAGAATTTCGACTTACGTGAGTTCTCAATATCCACTTACTTTAGGTTTCGGGCCCTCGGCGGGGACCCAAGGTAGTACAAACCAAGACCCGAACATAGCGGCTAGTGACTCTTCCTCTGACTACGACGTCATGGAGGGTTTCCCAATGCCTAATCCCGATAGCTCAAGCCAAGACATGCATGCCATGGGCCCGCGGTCCGGGCCGAGCGTGATTAGCCGCCTGAAGGAAACCTTTAATAGAGCCACTCGCTCCGAACATGGAGCTAATGATGTAAATGAGGGGGGTGGGGAAGTAAATTCTCCATTCGTGACCAACGTAGACCCTATACTATTAGAGAATGTGCACGTGAATACTTCATTCACTGCACCTCCTGAGTCATATTACCCGATGGTAGAAGCCTTGCCGAAGTGAAAGAGGTTGAGCGATATATCCTTACAGCGAGGGAAAAGGAAATCGAGAGCTTACGTAAGACGGAGCAACGAAGAGAGTTAAAAGCGAAATCCCCTATGTCAATATCCTTGCTAAGAGAGCAATCGAGTGCTCTTGACTTAGCAACCGCTAAGGGCCAACCCCTAGAAAGAAACATTGCATCTAGCTCAATGGACACCCCTAGCACCTCAATCCTAGATGGAGTGTTCTTAAATGAGAACTGGGAGTACGAACTAAAAATAGAAACTTTGACCGATCTATACACAGGTCACACCTATCACGTGGGTTGGTTAGATGTCCTGCAATCCACAATGGGTGCTACTAGTGTAGAGAATCAACAACAAAGAGTTTGTGAGGTCATCCATAGGGTGATTGAGTTAGAGAGACAGAACAAGGGGATCAACATGCCTTCAACGGGTCTCATGAGATTCTTGGATATAGGGAAGGCTAAACAAACAACCTTATCGCAAATGGAGACTCCCTCAGTAAGTCCGATGGATCCTCCATATGTTGTTTTTCCAGGGGTCTCAGTGCAATCTGAGCCCACAAGTGATAGCTTTACCTTTCCAAGTCTAGCTCATCTTTCCCTTGATAACACCACGGCTACCATGGCTACCCCAATGATGGGCATGCCGAGAAACACGCCATGGACCTAATTTGTTAGTAAAGCACTGCTACATGGTAGCTCAATGCCTGCAACAGTACCTACAAGTGTGTACCAATCGTATACACCCATGGGTCCTCGTACTCACGTAGTCCCTACCCCTCGCATTGTTTCAACTACCTATGCTCCACAACCACAACACCCAAGTTCTTATTTCCATGGGACTATACCGGCTAGCATTAGCATGTCACATCCGACACCTACTATGCCTAGGGCCACACATATGAACTATGGACCACCACATGGCACAACATCGTACCCAACGTGGAACCCAAGGGCTTGCTATGCGCCAAGCCCGATCCCAATACCTACTCCACATGTAGTCTCTGGAGCACCTCCACCCGCGGTGCCTGCTCACTTAGGTGACTTGGAAACATTTGCTCAAGCTATCGGTCGATCTATTGCTGAGAATATGCGTAACGTGCCTGATAGAGAGCCTAGAAGTAAGGCAGTATAAATAGCCAAGCTCACACAAAAATTTAGTGGAGACGGGGATGTGAGAAAGCATATCGAAGTGTTTGAACAAATATGCGATTCTCTAGGAGAACACAATGACCTACATAAGAGTAATGCTTTAAGCCTAACCTTAAGTGGAAAGGCTGGGGATTGGTATAGAACCCTAAGGGTGGAAGAAAAAACGATTTACCCTACTCTTAGGAGACTGTTCTTAAAAGAATACATACGAGAGGGAGTACTTTGGGGTGTAGCCTCTCAGCTCCAGAAAGCCCAACGAGAGGAAGGAGAGTCGGTGAGAGACTTTATAAGTCGCTTGAAGCATTTGAATTCTCGTTGTAATCCAAATGAGCGCTTCAACAATAACCAATTGCTTGATAGATTCATTAGGGGGTTACGACATGAGGATATCTACAATGGCCTAGTCATTAGAGGTATCACCACGTGGGAAGCAGTCACCACCAATGCGATCCAATTGGAGGATAATTTAATGATTCAAGGAGAAAGAGTGTCTGTTGAGCCTAAATATATTAGCTCGCAAGCATCAGGGCATCAACCAATGACCCTAAAGCCTATTGCTAAGGAGCCAAAGATATCTGAGATGAATTTAACAGATCTCACCAAGGCTATTCAAGAGAGTCTTAGAGACAATCGTGCTCCGGAGAACAATCATATGTATCCAAGAAGGGAGCAACAATGGTGCTCAGTATGCTATGGACCACATAGTACCAGTGAATGCCCTACTTTTAGAGTAAAATTCAATGGGAATTGCAATGCATGTGGAAGGTATGGTCATCAAGCTAAGGATTGCATAGTATTTAAGCGCGATGGCCAATAGACCAACCTTAGCATGGACAGACACACCTCGAGTGCCTGCATTGATGCCGGCCCCACCTCTTGAACAAACATCACAACACATGGTCCCTATAGGGCCCAAAATGTTGTTCAAACAACACCTTTACCACCTCCAGTGCTAGGACTGCAACCACCACATCCGAGAACCACGTTTGTGAATCAAGTGGGTTGTGAGTCATCTATTTCTTGTTTGGAAGGCTGTGAGGAAGATATAGATCCTAATATTGCCTATGGGATGGATGTGCTTGAAGAAAGTCCACAATACTACATGGAGGACTATTGGGGACAAGTCAAACCTGTATATCAAGTAGCTGCTCTTGCGGCAAGAGGCCAAAATATCAATTACACTGCTAAGAGACCACCTCTTCAATGCTATGAGTGTGGAGGTCCACATCGTGTAGCCGAGTGTCCTATTAGGCTACAAAAGAACGCCACACTAATGCAAAACAATCAAGCGAGCAGGTCTACAATGCCGATACTCATGTGTAATCGATGTGGCATAGATTATTTGATTGCCCAATGTCCAAATAATCCAAATGCACCGAAGATCACACTATTAAACTTGATTGAAGTTACCGAGGAGCCATCACAAAGTATACTTGTGGTACCAGTAAACGTACTCACACGACCAATGCTCCAAAAACAAAATTATATTCTTGAGGAAAGAGACACGGCATCAATTGCCCAATCTCAGAAAAAGAAGAAAACACAAAGGAAGAGATCGCAAAAAACAGCAAAGTCAGACCCCAGTTCAAAGACCAACATAGGGACTAGTGACGACCCTGTATATATGAACGATGCTAAAGAGGATTCGGATTCAGGTGAAACCATGTAGACCAAAATGACCACTAAGATAGAAACCAACAAGGAAGATCTTCATGAGCCACAATGGCCAGGATCCAAAAAGAAGATAGGAACTTATCCAAACCCTACAGAGGAGATTGAGCGAGTCAAGCAATTAAGGATTTTGGTAGAAGATACCCAAAGGGATCTAGAACCAGCACCTAGGAAGATCCAGATTACAGACACCGTGTTCCCTACACAACAACAACCTCACCAAGACCATAGACCCTTAGCCATACCTAGTGTCATCCAAGAAGAGAGTGACTTAAAGTCATGGGAAAGTGGGCGTACTCACTTCTTGATGGAAAGAACGTTTATAGAGGGACTGCTTGATCCTATCGAATAAATGGAGATCCCATCTTCCCCACGTCAAGGGACTCAAGGCCAAATGGTGCCGTTAAACATTGCCAAATTGATGGATTTCATGTCTTCAGAAGTTAGAACCACCATCATGTCCAAACTATATAAAGATCCTGAGCTAGTCTCAGCTCTTCGAGCCTTCCTCAATGGAGAACTAAAGTTTGGGCTACCACAATTTGCACAGATGGATGGACCTGGGGAGATGCCAATAGAGGAGGAACACTTAGATCCACAACCCAACCTAGATTGAGAACCTTGTTATAGAAATACCTGTTAACAAGTTGGGACAATACTTTGAGGGTGATGAATCCAATGCGACCATACCAATCACTACTAAGGGATTAACTGTGAAGGGAATCCTTGATGGTGGCGCTGGGGTTAGCATTGTGACTAAAAATTGCTGGGAAACTATGGGAAGACCTCACCTTGCGACCACAACCATAGTAGTGAAGATGGCCGATGGGTCTATTGTTAAACCTATTTGGATGCTAGAAGATCTCAAGATCAAGGTCTTTGGACATAAGATAAGGATTACCTTCATTGTTATGGATTTCTCCAAACACACTATGGCATCGGAGATGATCTTAGGATGTCCTTTCATGAGGGAAGCAAAAATGGTGCATGACTGGTCTAAAAACCATGTCTACTTGCAATTCCAAGATTCTGTCATTCGAGTGGATCTTGTGACGGGTCGAGCACATCCTCTAGGAAACAGGTTTATAATTGATCATAGATCTGACACCACAGTTCACTCGGCCCCATTGTAGTATTGTTACATGTGTAAAGCGAACACTGATGTTGGGGAAGATTCTCCTTATATGGATGTAATACCTGGGATGACTGAGTCAGACAATGTGGATTGGGTCCACCTAGCAGCAACCATAGACACTTGGGGAAACAGGGGGATGACTTGGGTAACACCTGAGGGGGATGAAATGCCCGTACCCTTAAATATGCTACAAGCAATGCATATAGCTTTTGACAAGACTCATTCTAATATAACGAAGAAAACATACAAGTGGGTACCTAAAGCTTCTTTAGCGACCATGGCTAGTACTAAAAAACAAAAGCCTTGTAAGAAACGTACCACTCGCTCCAAGAAAAGTAAGAAAATTTTGAGTTGGATTCCTAAACAACTATTGGAAGCCCGAGGCTACTATCAAGGAAATTATTAAATCTGGGTGCCAAAACATAGATTGTGTTCTTACTTGTCACCGGGCCCATGTGAGCTCAATCCTGTGGCTCAAAAACAAATTAAAAATCGTGGAAAGAAAAAAATCACAGAATGCTACACACCCGCTCCAGAGCTAGTTTGGGTACCGAAGAAAGAACGATTTGTTCCACCTAGCTCAGGAAGAGGGGAGTCCCATGAAGCTTCTAGCTCCTCATGTAATGCATCCATAGAGGTAAAAGCTTCTCCACAGCCTCCACCTACAATAGTGGACCTCCATGAAGCTACAAAGGAATCCACACCTCCCAGTGTTCAAGAATCACCTGATGAACCACTTCAAGTTCGATCTTGGGAGAGTACCTTACCACCTTTGCAACTCGATGAGGCACATAAGGTAATAGAAAACTAATGGAAAAAATCCCCACCTATTACCAACTGGAACAATTGGTTTCAAAGGGTGACAAGCTCATTTCAAACGGTATGATCTACCCAAGGAAGGGGGGAGTGTTTGCTGATAGTCATCATTCACTTGCTTCCCTCTCAACCTTCTTTTCCTGACCTCTCAATCTCCCAATCTTAGGGAATGTATATATAAATCCTTATACTCACAAAAAAAAAAAATCATAAAGAGCAAGAGCAATTAGCAAACAAGTATGCACAACAAAAGTCAAAACATTGACCCAGACCTACACATTCACATCCGATACACTGAAACAGAAACCTATGTCATAAAACACCTTTGATCCTCATCACTCAAGTGATGGAGGGTGGGTAAGATTAGTACGACAGGAGTGTTTCTGTTTTAGAGTTGAGTGATTAGCAAAGTTCTTTCTTCCCACTGATGTGCCTCCTAGAGGTATCTTTGTGTTTCTTGGTGTGTACAGGAACGTGTTGCTGTGGTCAGGATTTGGACCTTCATGGAATCTTTCTCTCATTCACACTTCAAATCAAGCGCGACCATCAGCACAAACAGGTATTTCTTGTCCATTAGCATTGCCCCTTATCTTTTTGCATCCATGTTTATCTGCTTTAATTGTGATTGGTAGCATAATATTCATCGCATTTGCTTAGTACCAAACATTAGATTCAATGTAATTTTTTTGTCTAATCACTTGTCTAGGTTTAAAAATCAAGCAGTCCGACTAAGCTAGTTTGACCAAGCTAGGTGTTAGAGATCTTCTCTTAATACCATGGGGAATGCTTCCTAATAATCAATGGTTACTTAGGTTCTTAATCCGATTTAGGCAGCATTGTGTGAAATGTACTAGGGATTTCTAGTGGGCTTAGTCCCTATTGACCTTTAGCTTAAGTATTATAAAGGGAGTTTACTAGTGTGATGAGCTTGGGGAGGGTAACAGTGATATATGACCCCCCAAAGTTACAAAATTAAAATGCTGAAAATGAACAAACAAAAAATTAAAGTGCCACAATGTAAAATCTTAAACTGGAAGAGAAATCTCAGCTTGATTTGGTACTTCACTCACATGTATCGCCTATGGTACTAGAGCCCTAGAGGTTCCCAGTGTGGGTGCTTTTCCTTGAAAAGCAAAAAACCAAAGGATACAAAATAAGCACACACATCAAAATTGAATCACTATGAAAAGACTTTGGGGGGTCAAAGAAAAGGTAATCAGTTAGGCAATGATTTCATGAGAAATTCCTTTTATCATAGCTTAACTACAAGGTCTTCTAGGTATAGACTCTAGTCAGCCCTCGAACATGAAATACTTGGCTCTCGCGATTAAACAACTTAATTGACCAGAGAAAATTGAGAAGCTTACCCATGGTATTAATAGTCGATCTTTAGTGCCTTTCGATCATTAAATTAGCGACCCCAGACTTGTTTAATTTTTTACCTTTACATCTGTTTATGCTTTTGATTATTGCAATTTAATCTTTTTTGCTGACAAATGGTTTAAAATTCTGTTACCAATCAAATTGTCTGCCTACAACTGCATATGATTTTTAATCGCTTATGAGAATGCAATTACTGTGCCAATGTTGTCTGATTTTGCAGTGACTGAAGAAGGCTAAGGACATTCATCTCAAATTCTCTTCCACCTCGACGAACGAGCTTCAACTCAATAGCTTCCAAGGACGGAATCTACATCAGGAAGGGGGGCATGTTAACCCTCACGGCGCACGGACACCCTATCACCTACGACGGATGATTGTATTATTTACTTGGTAGAGTCAGGTACCGGGCTTGTCGGTCCAATAGGGAAACGGTAAGCGTGATCACCGATGAGAGGCGCACTCTAACTGGAACATTCAAGGGATTAGTTGGCTAAGCATGGGCGCCCAAGTGTGAATGGGGTGAGCTCGTATAAAAGTCAACTAAACCTAAAATTCACTCGTTCTCTCATTTGTGCAATTGAAGAGTGCTCTTGCTCCATCTCCATCGTCTTCTTCTTCATCTCCTTGTGTGTGTGTGTATGCGCACGCGAGAGAGAGAGAGAGAGAGAGAGAGAGAGAGAGAGAGAGAGAGAGAGAGAGAGAGAGAGAGAGAGAGAGAGAGAGAGAGAGAGAGAGAGAGCATTGCGGTGGCATGACGGCGGCGAAGTGGTTGAGCGCGGTGTAGTGGTGTCTCCCTCTTCTTCGCGGCGAGGAATCCTCCATGACAGGAAGCGTAGAGTGGTGAGTGACACACCAACGCCATCTTTGAGCTTACTAGTTTAGGCTTGTTGTGTGCTTGGAGCCATTTGTGGCTCGCACGCGGTGTATCGGCACGTTTCTTGCATTTACATGTGTGACATACGAAGTAACCATTGATTATTAGGAAGGCATTCCCCATGGTATTAATAGTCGATCTTTAGTGCCTTTCGACCATTAAATTAGCGACCCCAGACTTGTTTAATTTTTACCTTTACATCTGTTTATGCCTTTGATTATATTGCAATTTAATCTTTATTTTTCTGACAAATGGTTTAAAATTCTGTTACCAATCAAATTGTCTACCTACAACTGCATATGCTTTTTAATCACTTATGAGAATGCAATTACTGTGCCAATGTTTGATTTTGCAGTGTGAAGAAGGCTAAGGACATTCATCTCAAATGCTCTTCCACCTCGACGAACGAACTTCAACTGAAAAGCTTCCAAGGATGAAATCTACATCATTAAGGGGAGCATGTTAACCCTCACGGCTCACGGACACCCTATCACCTACGACAGATGATTGTATTATTGACTTGGTAGAGTCAGGTACCGGGCTTGTCGGTCCAATAGGGAAAGGGTAAGAGTGATCACCGATGAGAGGCGCACTCTAACTGGAACATTCAAGGGATTAGTTGGCTAAGCATTTGCGTCCAAGTGTGAATGGGGTGAGCTCATATAAAAGTCAACTAAACCTAAAATTCACTCATTCTCTCAGTTGTGCAATTGAAGAGTGCTCTTGCTCCATCTACATCTTCTTTTTCTTCATCTCCTTGTGTGTGTGTGTATGCATGAGAGAGAGAGAGAGAGAGAGAGAGCGAGAGAGAGAGAGAGAGAGAGAGAGAGAGAGAGAGAGAGAGAGAGAGAGAGAGAGAGAGAGAGAGCATTGTGGCGGCACGACGGCGGCGAAGTGGTTGAGCGCGGCGTAGCGGCGTCTCCCTCTTCTTCGCGGCGAGGAATCCTCCATGATAGGAAGCGTAGAGCGGTGAGTGACACACCAACGCCATCTTTGAGCTTATTAGTTTAGGCTTGTTGTGTGCTTGGAGCCATTTGTGGCTCGCACGCGGTGTATTGGCAAGTTCCTTGCATTGACACGTGCGACATACGCGCACACTTACCATGGGGAATGAGTGGTAGGGAGGCTTTGCTAGAGGTGATAATTGCTTGAGTTTCCTCTATAGTGTCCTACATCTTTTTTGAAATTTTTCTTTGGCCCATACAAGGTGAAGACGATGCCTCTGTGGAAGAAGAAGAAGACTTACCCGAATATTCAAATCCGTATCTAGGTGTGTCAGGTAGAGACAAACAGCAACCGACTGTTGTTTCTGATGAAGAAGCCTTGTGGTTGCAGGGACGAGGCTTCGGAGCTTGGAGATGGCGAATGTGTGACAACAGGCAAACATCGTGCAAGAGATTTATGAGGAAAAATGCTTACTTGTCTTATTGTTATACGTGTTTGCACCATAAAAGCTCCACTACTTACCATTCTTAGAGTCCTGTGCACCGCAAATGACGTGGCATACATGCATTGACTAATACTCTCCATGTTCCTTGAAATGATTACTACTGATGATACAACTCGCCCTTTTTCCCATAAAAATTGATACTGGTTCTAACACTTTACAGATTTTGCTACTGACATAGTTTTGTCGTGTTGAGACTCTTCTGATCCTTTGACTAGCACTGGTATTGGTTGTGCATGAAAAAGGCTTAAAGTGACTGATTCTAAATTTTCCTGGTTTTCAGCTCCCAGAGTACCAGTATCATCATCCTTGGAAGTCTCTTTGTCATTGGAATAATATAGCTTGATTTTGGCCCCATTATAAACACTTGGAAACAGTAATCCAGATAAATCTTTCAATCTTACTGTGCCATTGAAAAACACCCAATCAACTTCATGTGGACCAGCCCAAGCTATCTTTAAGTTCGGTTTCAAAGGACCCAGTTTTGATGGATACAACAGAACCAAATTTCCTTTCTGAATCTCCCCCACTTTGATTCGTCTATCATGCCAGTGTTTCCTTCTTTGCTGAACAATTTCCTGTTCCAACATAGCCCTCTGTCTTAACTCATCCATCTGTGTTAACTCCTCCACTCTCTGTTTCAGATTGTGATTAAAATCCAACCCATACTCTACCGCCATCCTGAGACTGGGTATTACAATTCCATGGGTACGACAGCTTCAGTGCCATACACCATACTAAATGGTGTTAGTCCAGTGGTGATGTTATAGGCTGTTCTATATGCCCAGAGAGCAGTTTGAAGTTTCAAATCCCACTGATGTGGCTCTTTGTGCACAATCTTAGTAAGAATAGTTTTGACAGTCTTGTTGCTGCTTCCGGCTTGCCCACTGCATCTAGGATAATATGGTGTCGATTTCTGATGCTTGACTGAAAGCATTTCCATGAGAATGTCCATAGTGTCATTTATAAAGTGTTTTCCCTGGTCAGACACAATCTCCACAGGACATCCATATCAGCAAACAATATTTTCAAATAAGAACACAATAGTAGACTTCACAGTGTTGTCGGGAAGGGCCCTAGCTTCTACCCATTTGGTCACATAACAAATGGCCATCAATATGTACCTATTCTTCCTTGGAGTAATTTTCTTGAATGGACCCATAAAATCTAGACCCCATTTCATAAATACACCCAGCGGATGGACTGGAGTTAGAGAAGTCATATCTGCTGCTATGGGTCTGCCCATCCTTTGGTATATATCACACGTTTTACAAAATCTTTTGACATCAGATATTAAAGTTTTCCACCACAATCCAGCCTGCAAAATCTTCTTGGAATTAATATCAATAGAGAAATGTCCTCCAGAATCCCCATTATGTCCTTCGCTGTCTGATGAACTTCGCTACTTCAGGCAAAGTTTTTCTAATGTCATCTAGCTCAATTGTGAGTTTTTGAATTCTGTCACAAATCTTGACATGAATTTCCTCCCTCTCATGATCATAGTTGTTCTTCCATGAGTCCCTGAACTGCAGCCAACATGGTCTCAAGAATCCCAGATCCTGACTGATCTGGTTGTGCTTTCTCAGAAGACTGGGTTGGTATCTTTTGAATGACCAGAGCATCAGAACTCTCTAGCTGCTCTGACAGCTTCTTGGCTAAATCGTCTGTGATTTTCGTCGCCAATTCTCTCTGCTCCTTCCATTCATCAACAACCTTTTCTTTACCCTTGGCCTTCCACACCTCTCTCTACTGAGCCCATTTTCTACTTCTAGGACTGACTGGTTTCGGCGGCTTATCTAGAATTTCCTCAATGACCACCCTTTGTTGCGTGTAACTGCTTCTTTTTGGACCAAGACCTCTTCTTGGCCAAGACCTCTTCTTTTTGGACCAAGACCTCTTCTTGGCCTTGTCTTTGCTCTTTTCATTTGAGCTACTTTCCGAGCTACTGGAGGTCTTACTAGAATCAGAATTCTTAGTAGAAATACTGCTACTACTGGACCTCCTCTTCTTGGGAATCCTTTCCTTCGTTGCCTACTGTTCCAACTTCAGGGCTCGCTGCACCAAGTCGTTGAATTTCTTTGTTGGTGTGGGTACCTCTTGTTCCCTAAGCTTTTTACTACGGAAACCATTTAAAAACCATGCTCGCAACCTCTTTTCTGATGGTGGTTCCTGCAACTGCCTAGTGAGCTCCTTGATTTTCTCAACATAACTTCTGACTGATAATTTTCCTTGCTTTATCTTATCCAGTTCACAGAGGATATCCTCATCTCCTATGTTGTCTGAATATTCCAGTCGGAAAGCTTTGAGCAGTTTGTTGTATGATCTGAGTTGGCAAGTTGGGTAATGGTAGTACCATTTCCTTGCTGCATCCTTTAGTGTCTGAGGAAAATATTCCCCCCAATCATCTTCATCAATATTTTTCAACTTAGCATACTTTTCAAAGGCTTGGATATGAACATTTGGATCATCTTTCTTTCCACCTTTGAACACTGGAAAATAAATTTTCAATGAAGAGGTGTAATCATGTTGATCAACATCGTTTCTGCCTCTTCCGACCTTAGGAACGTGACTCTTTCTTGAAGATTTCTTATAATGGTCTGTATCAGCACCCCAATATATTTCTTCATCAGTCTCAGCTTTTGTTTCCTCCCTAGCTTTTCTACTGGAGCTGTGGCGACCACCTTTACTGCCTTTGGCTCCTTCATCCCTCTGTGTGGTCCGAGAACTCCTGGCCTTGCGTTCTTCCCTCTTAGCCCTTCTTCTTTTGGACTGACTGGAGTGCTGAGAATCCTTGGCCTCATCAGCATGACTGTGCTCCTCCTGAGCCTCAGTATTAGTCACCTGTTCATTCTTAGGATCAGAATCTCTTTTTGATTCCTCAGGGATAGGATCAACGTGGTAGGATGGTTTACGACCAGGACTGGTTTTGAGTGCCATCACTTCAGCTGAAAATTCTAACTGGGAGAAAACAGCTCTAACCACCATGATCACCAAAATGGAATTGAAGCTGATCTCTTCAGATAGCTGATTCCAGTGTTAGAATTTACAGCTACTGATAAGTCATCAGTTCAGTCAGTGAAACTGGAATAGAAGGTGGAAACTGGACTGAAATAATAAACTGAACTGAAATAGTATACTGGAATGAGAAACATACTGGATGACTGGAAAATTGTTTATAGTTTCAGATTCAGATTCATAGTTTATGAATAACCAGTACAAGGTATAACAGACTGAAGCTCAATTGACTACAGTAGTAATGATTACAAAGTGGAGTTACAGGCAAAGAGATTGTAGCTCAGAAACTGCTTAGGAGGCTAAAACCAAGAGAACTAAGAAGTAAGAAGCCAAAAGACAAGCAGCCCGATTACAATGTAATGGGTCCTATTTATAGCCTTTAGAAGTTACTGTAGTAACTGCCGTGGTAATTACTGCTGTGTGACCAATCCATTGTCCGGCTTTCAGGTGATAGTTTTTGCCTGTTGGAGCCGTCTTCGCTTTCTACAGTGTGTGTGTGTGTGTGTGTGCATGAGAGAGAGAGAGAGAGAGAGAGAGAGAGAGAGAGAGAGAGAGAGAGAGAGAGAGAGAGAGAGAGAGAGAGAGAGAGAGAGAGAGAGAGAGAGAGAGCTGAAATTTGTGTCCACGTGTGCGCATGCAGTTTTAGGCTAGATTTCAGTTCTAGTTGGTGCTGCAATTTCTTCTTCATGTTGGGAGTACTTCCATTAGGTGCCCCAATGGTTTATCCCCTTTTGAAGCCGTTTATGCTATTAGAATCTCCATTTGAGGAGCACAATAAGAAGTAGTTTTCAACCGATGTTTTCTATGTGTTTAATTTTTGATCCGGATGAGCTTTTCAATGGACGAGGTAATGTGCTAGGTTCTAGGAATTTTGATCCCACAGGTTGCATTATTACAGTGTGGTTTATGCAGCTTCTAGTTGTTGTGCTCATGTATGACAATGTGGATTACTTTAGATAGTTATTTATAGTACAATTTTGTGCAAATTTTTTTGCTATGTATGCATATGCGGATATCGAGTGATCTAGTTACATCTTGGAGATGGTAGATTCACATGTTTATAGGGATTTAGGATAGACACAATTATCCATAGAGCCGCTCGTTCAAGAGCATTAGGAAAAATTTGGACTCACAAAGGGGCCCTTTAAGGAGTTTGACTTTACCTCTCTCTACCAAAATGGGCGCATGGATAAATTTTTGCAAACAAAATCCAAAGTTGGCGGAGGTTTGACAGTTAGAATGTCCTCTTCAAGCTCTATCTACTGATATATAGCACGCCATGAGATTTCTCATATTTTAGAAGATTCTTTTTTTGATTCACTTAGATTCCGACAGAGTTGTCCTCAACTTATGTTTAGCTTAGGTAAGTTGGAGGTGTTTTGGCTCGCTCCCATCAAAGTGAAATTCTCTCTATTCGTAGTAGAGCAAAAGTGGATGGATGGACCGGTCAAACCCTACATAGGGTTTGATGCTCAACTAGTCACATTAGGAGAAATATGAACCCTCTAGGGGCCCTTTGGGATTAAGGTTAATTAGAGGCAAGCCAATAGGAAGAGGGTGGTGGACACACTCTACAACTAGGAAGAGCTAGGTGTGTCATAGTTTGTCCCCTCTTTCCCTTGGTTTGCCTAGGTCAAAACAACCTTTTAGAGGAGAATACCATGCTCTTACAAGCCTTTAAAACCTAGAAAAGGGGGTGTGACAGTGAGGTGACAGTTGGAAAAGTGAAGATGACATAATGGTACAATGTAATTTGAATTGGGGAGGGGGGGGGGCTTCAATCTCAACCATTAGATCCTTTTTTCATCCAATGGATATCATCAAAAGGCGCCTTTCAACCTCCACCCTTCATCTTGAGTGAGATCTAGTGGCTAGGATGGGCTCCCCTCTCTTCAAAATGCGCCTTTTCACCTCCTCCCTTGATCTTGATTGAGATCCAAAGGCCGAGATTGAGCCCCCACTTCAAATGGCGCCTTTCAACCTCCACCCTTGATCTTGTGCAAGATCCAATGGTCAAGATTGCACCCCCACATCATATGGAGCCTTGCTCTTTTACCCATTGAACAACTTGCACCTTCCCCTCCAATTAACCAATGGTCCATCTTCCAAGGCCTATTAAATATGGGCCAAAGACCCCACTAGTGAGTTTCTTTTGAAAACTGACATATTCTAGCTCAAAACCACTAAGAGGTTTTTTGTGTCCCCTTAACCCCCTACCAATTAGAAACTTAATCCCAAACCTTACAAGGCCCCAAAGAAGTCCAATATTTTCCTAATGATTTATATTTTTGATATTATGATATACCCAAATATTGTATTTATTCATGGTTACCTATTTCATATAATGATTCTCTTTTGTCATTCTCTTGTGCCTCTGTGCACTCAATTTTCACCCTCATCTCTCTCTCTCTCTCTCTCTCTATATATATATATATATATATATATATATATATATATATATATATATATATATATATATATATATATATATATATATATATATATATATATGTATGTATTCTTGCAGTGAAGTCTACACATATATTCACCCTCCACTTTGTCATTTTCTTGAGTAAGCTTTCATTCATATCACACATTTAGAGCTAACACTAGTCGCTAGGGTGGATGCAATTCGACTCATGGCTTAAACTCCATGTTAGCTCAAGCGCTAAGAACTCGTCCCATATGAAATGAGTCGACAACTTTGATGTATATTGAAATTGAATAAAAGTGTAAATTGTATAACTTTTGCATAGATCCTTGGGAAGGGGTATCTCTCATTGTGATAGCTAAAGACCAAACAAAGATTATCAATGCAAAAAATACATATGGCTCCATACATAGCTACATTACAATTTCATATAATTCCTTTGCCTATATATATATATATATATATAGAGAGAGAGAGAGAGAGAGAGAGAGAGAGAGAGAGAGAGAGAGAGAGAGAGAGAGAGAGAGAGGAGTAAGGGAGGGAGGGAGAGATCCTAGCCTTCAAAGAAATCAAAGTACTCATAAGCTAACCTTGTGATAGCTAAACACCGAAAAAAGATTATCAATTCAAACAATACCATGGCTCCATACATAGCTACATCACACACACACACACACACACACACACACACACACATATATATGTTCCTTTTCTCTCTCTCTCTCTCTCTCTCTCTCACACACACACACAGAGAGAGAGAGAGAGAGAGAGAGAGAGAGAGAGAGAGAGAGAGAGAGAGAGAGAAGGAACGGCTATCTTAAGTTGTCATAGAACAATCAAGCGAGACCAACTTAAAGATAGAGAATATCATGGCATCAACATTGTGCAATAAATTTGTGTAGCCATCTGGATTGGTGATACAAAAAATGCATAGAGCAAAGTTCAAAATTTGTGTTTAAGCTCCTTGAAAAACATGCTACAATTGGCAATGCTTTAGTTGTCATGGATGCTAGATTTTTTTCTCGCACAAGGCACAAAAAGTTCTTGTTTCTGCGATTACCAAGGCCAGGACTCAAGGAGCTCTTGACTATTTTAGCTCACATCTCAATTCCTATGCCATTACAAATGAAATTGAAATTGACAAACAAATTCACAACGGGATTAATAGTCAAGGCATATGGCTGAGTAGAACTAAGCCTTGGAAGGGTAGTGTATGGCTTATAGGAACTAAACTAGGCAAATGTAGGCAAAGTTACACCTAATACAAGAGTAGAAATGATGGGAAGAAGCCAATAAATCCGGAATTGAGCATAAAGTATGGACATGTGATGAGCTATCCCCATAAGGATCCAATCCATTTTCAACGACTCCAAGTCGAAGATGCTAGAGAGATGTTGTTACACAGAAATTCAAAGCTCGCTCACAAAGGGGCAAATAACCAAAGCATTGCTTGGATCAATTAAACCACGATGTTTAAATCAGCCATCAAAACTTCCTTACATGATGCGTTGTAAGGCAAAACGTAAAGTAAATTAGAAGTGTTCAATGCTGCTTGAACAATAGAATATCATTGGCACCCACCTATTCATGGAAATGAGAAAGTAACTAGACTTCTTCAACCATGCCTCTTAAATTATGAGAGGGCATATAATCACTTTCCATTAGCCTAATACCTTGACCTTCTTGATTGCCAAACCACTTAGGTTGCATTATATGTTACATAGAAAACCTATTATTTGTATCCTCAAACGATACATTAAGGGATAATGATCACCTGTTGTTTAGTGACATGTCACAAATTTTTACAAATTTGCATAGCAATCGATAGGCTATCGATCGATTTTGCTGGCCTGCACCATGGCTACATGCATTTGCAGCCACATGGGCCTGCATTGTTTCCATATTAATAAGATATATAGATTACATGAAATAAGTGTGTATATGATGCAAGGGAATCCTAGTCAATCAAATAAATGCTCTACATTGGGGCTTTGAGGCGGGTTTCTTGCTCACATCATAAGACTCATGCAAATTCCTAAGAACAGTAGCCAAACCACTTGCACGACCATTCATAGCTCCCAAGCCTTCAAGAATCATTCCAAAACATAAGGCTTACATTGTTTAATTCTCTTCCTAACCATCTTATACATAGGCATCTTACCCCCTCCACCCCACCAAAAAAAAGTTTACCTCACTCCCATTTTTAATAATTTACATCACTCCATGTACTCACGCCAAAATAGCTTGATAGTACACCTAGACTGTGACAAGGTGGATGGTAGTATTTGGAGCACTCTCAAAGAATTTTTCCCTTACATGCTCCAATATGTGCACAAAGGTGAAAATAACATTAGTGGATCTATAGACATGCTAGAAAAGCTAGAATTCAATTATAGTATGAAGAGTGGCATTGTTGGTTGCATCCAATGTTTTGGTAGCGAGTTGAATAGGCATGGTTGCATCCTATGTGCACAAAGGTGAAACTAACATGAGTAGCTTAATACACAGGCTAGAAAAGCTAGTTCCTAACTATGCATGGAAGAATGGGATTTTTGGTTGCCTCTAAAAGCTCCACTTTTGTGGTATAAACTGATAACTCTGAAATGAGCCTATTTACTTTATAGAGCATGTGTGTTTGTGCTTTTCAAGATCCTTTTTACCATTCTCCAATATGAAAATGACCTCTTCAGCAAGGAGTAGCCCTATTGACAACTATGAAATGAGTCCCAATAGTCCCAATGCAGCTTGCTCGCTTACTTTATAGAGCATTTTGCTTTGTGCTTTGCAAGATCCTTTTACCATTAGCAAGAGGAAGTCCTATTGTCGTAGCCTATCTCAGAGAGACCTCATACAACTTGTAAGAAGGTGAATGTACATCTTTATGTTTTTCCCATTTGCACTTCACACATGATACTATATAAAACGAATACATGATTATTTGCTAGATTATAGCTACATAGAATCACACATTTGAATGCAAATACATTTTTTTCTTTTTTATTTTAACAATTTCCTCAAGAGATATGATCTATAAACTAAACTAAATTGAATAAACAACCTCATGCAAAGACCCTCCCATGAGGGACAATGGAAGACCAATCGTTCACATAAATCGAAGACCGATCGTTCACTTATAGGGAAGCCATAACCATTTGCAACCAACTAAATAATCCATGTGTAGGTGTTGTGCTCATATAAAGGACAAGCATAGAACAAAGCATAAAATGCATAACCCGTAAAAAAGCTAGGTCGTGAAAAGAACCACCAGTAGCAAGTTGCACAATCCTTCAAGGCCTCATGAAGAGTAGCATCAGGTCACCCACCATCAAAACCAACAAAAGCAAGCTAAAGGGGAGCCAAGCCTTGGCAAGAAAAAGCCCTTTGTTGCCACTATGGAAAGCAATTGCTGCCACCAAATGGCCTAACCACATGAAGAGCACAAACTCTCAAACCAGACCACCACTTGCCCTTTCTAAGGAGAGGAGGGAGGGAAGGTCTTCTCTCTTCACCAAAAAGTTGAGGTTGGGAAGAGAATTATTGAAGGAGATGAGGGAGGGGAAACCGGGTGCCCCCTCCTAGGGACAAACCCGTGCATCTTAGGCATGACTATCTTTCCATCACACTAATTTATAAGCCTTACCTGTGAGCTTGGGCCCTACTTCAACAACTTCCCAAATCCTCCCTGCACATGAAGCACAAGCAAGCTCTAAAAGCCCAAGTAGGGGCTTCCCATAACTGCCTTAATGTTATTGTGGTTGATATCATTTTTTTTTTGCAAAACTCACAATGGTGAGTGAATTATATTAAAAAGACCAAAAATTACAACATTCAATCATGCTCTTGCCAAGCCGTGACGTCTCTCAGCAACCAAAGATACACCGGCTAACAAGGGAGCTGGCACCCTAGGACACTCAAAAGGACCCATATTCTAACTAGTCAATATGTCACCAACCGCCCTGGTCCATTCATTATAATTCATTCGTTTCCCCATGGCGACAATTCTTTCCTACCTTTTTGTATAATCTTTGTAACCTAGCTGATTCAAGGGTGTTCTCAAAGACCCAACAGTTCTTGGCCTTCCATACGTGTTTGAAGTAGGAGAATCTAATTATTTGTGTGCTGATAGTAGCGCTTGACTCTTGAATACCTTTTTATCCAAGAAGAGATCATTCTTGAAGAACCCTATATGGTAGGTCTTTTGAACCCATTTGCAAATCTTCCCTGCTAGCTCGCCTCCTAGGCCACACATTTTTGGACACTCCTTGAATAATTGAGGGAGGTCCTCATCAGCCATTTTGCATTGTGAGCATCTATCAAGACCAATGCCTCTAGCTAGAACCTTCACAACGGTAGGTAAGGACCCTCATAGGACCTTGCATAGAAACACCTTTATCCTAATCGGTCATTTCAGGCACGAGATGTTCTTAGCAATTGTTATCGATCTTGATTCCGATCGTTGCTTGCCCCATTGATTGTTTAGGGGGAAAAACCAATCCAAAGAGAGCATAAGGATGTTGTACACATCCTTGGTTTGAAATTTAAGGAACTGTCTATTCGTGGGCCACCACCATGCTTTCCACTCAAAACTGGTTTTGTAGGTAGGCAACTAGCTTCTATCTAGCCATTCTAAAGCTCTATTGACCACCAGTCCTTCAATCCCACTGAATTGTTCCTTTCCTTCTACTACTATTGCTGTCCCAAAATTGGCCCATCAACGTAGTCCTTTTGTTATTGACATTTCTAGCGAGTTATAGAGTTGTGATAGTACCTTGTCAACTCTCCCCATTCCAAGGCCACTGATGCTTTGTTTCACTTCCAAACTAGCTTGCCTGTTATGCCCCCGAGTTTTGACCATCGATGGACAAGCAACTTGTCGTGCATCTCAAGATCTTTCCACTTGCATCGTTGCGAGCACAATTTGGCCTTGTCCATCATGGCCTTTGTCATAATAGCCCATGCTTGGTCTTGCTTTGTGAGTGCTACCAAATACTTGGCACAGTGGGCCTTTACATGATTACTAGGCTTAAGGATCCCGATACCGCCTCGGTCTATAGGTCTCACAAAATGAAATCCTAACCGGCCCAATGCTAGGGTGTTGAGTCTTTAATGCTGTTTTTCTATAAGAATGGGGGTTGATAACTTTGTCTTGAAGGGGAGAAAGCATGAGGGAAACCATTTTGGCAACAATTTTGTAGGCTACTGACATCATGCTAATGGGCCACCAATGTTTTAGTTGGGAGCAACACACTTGTTTTGGGATAGGTTTGATGAGGCCCCTTTTAATACTAGAGTCCAAAACCCCATCAACTAGTGCTTGGTTGGCCACTATTGTGATTGGGGACTTCATCTTGTTGAGGGCTTGATGTGTGAGAGAGAATTCCTCCTCGGTGAACTCCTTCTCAAGGAGGTTGGAGTTGAAAATAGAATCCATTTTTTGGACACTTTCAAGGAGAATAACTTTTGCTTCATCCACTTTTGGGGATCGGGCCTCAGGTTATCCTATGATTTGTTGTAGGTGATCAAGCATCAGATGGGCCATTTTATCCGAGTCCTTAACCTCATTTCCTTCCCCATTGGTGAGTGATTGGACTATACCCCGATTTATCTTGACATTGAGGGCTCTATTAATGTGAGTTTGATTAGCCTCCTTCGAATGGAGGTAGGTTTTCTTGGACAATATTCTGGCTTTCTTCACCTCCTCCAGTTGGTAGTCGGTCAAGTCTCCCTTGTCTTCAAGCCACCTTCTATCCTCCGCTTTTGAGGCAGACCCTTCTTATTTTTTCAGAGTTAATAGCTTAACTTTTTCACCAAGTTGCTTTAGGTGCTCCTTGTGGTATTTCTTCCTTCTGGGACCTGCAGTTTTGATTGCTTTTTGAATATTCTTGGCAAAGATATTGCAAGCCCTAGGGCTTGTTGCATGCACATCTTTACAAAGCTTGCTCATTGCTTTAGATCCAGGCTTTTAAACAAAGGGTCTTTGAACGTATGGGGCCCCGTTGAAAGAAACTTCTTTGATCCTTGTGGAAAATGAGCTTCTCCTTTGTTTTTTTCAAATTTCATGCTTAATGGCAGGTGGTCCAATAGGCACTGTGAGGTTAACACCTTCATCTCGAGCAATGATGGTAGTCAGTCAGCTTGATGAGAGCAATAGCAACAATCTAGTCAAGATGCCGTACCGGCATATTGCAGATTGGTGTACATGAACCTTGGCATGTCATTCCAAGGCCCCACCTCCAAAATGTCTATTAGAGCCCACTTTTCACACGTTCTTAGCCATTTGGATCTTTGAGATCCAGCTAGTATGGACGATGAGCCTAATCTGTCCTTTCTCTTGAGAAGCAAATATTCTTCTAAAACAAGATGTGATGCTTTTAAAGAGTAATTACCATAGTAGGCATCCCCAATTTTGAAAGCAATTGTTTAGGTAGAATCTTAGGAGATGCTTTTGTTTCAAGGGATGTAAAAATAAAGTTGAGTGTTCTCGAAAAGCAAAGGGAAAACTTTTCCTTTATTGGTTTGATAAATTGACTTGTTTTTTTTTCGGTGTGCGCGACGGACGTCTCTCGTGCGCCATGTTATGCAAGCAATCGCAAGACAAGCCAACGGGAGGTTGTGTGAGTTGGGGTGAGGAGGGATAAGATGCAACATCAATTATATTTTTAAAGTTACCCGTTCGTGGTTGCAGATCTATGCATCGACTCTTCGAAGATTCGATGAATCTTCGGAGGTTCGGTTTGACAATTGAGATCCGTTTTTGAGTGCTTAACATATATTTTGTCACAAATTACCTCGATCAAAAGGCAATTATGTCTAAAAATATTGAACCAATTCATCACGAAAGCCTACATAACCAACTCAAATTTTAGTTTTAGCATCGTGTATGATAGAGTGTGCTCTTGATTTTTGGAGTGGTTTGGTAGCAAGAATTTCTTTCAAGTGAAAAGCCAGGGAGGTAACACGTGGAGTCTGGAAGAGAGAGAGAGAGAGAGAGAGAGAGAGGTGGGAGAAGGTTCAGTGGCTCACATACGTACTGCAGGAGCACGGATAGAATGCTATGTCCTGCAGGCAAATGAGGGGAGTTGCAACGCTAGAGAGGATCTATGTAGATTCCAACAAATGAAAGTGCGTAGACCCAAAAGGGGCTTAAAAGAAGGTGAAGGCTCACTTTGGCATTTCAAAACAAGGTGAAGGGTCACGTGGATCCTAAATTTTCTTTTTTCCATAATCAGAATTTTGAGTGGTTGAGCTATGTTAACCAATGGAATGTGAAATATGCTCAAGCATGTTAAGTGCTTAAGGGGTCATGTATTAACCCCTTAACGAATGGTTGAGTTATATTAACGGATGGAATGTGAAAATATGCTCTACATGTTAAGTGCTTAAGGGGTCATAATTCATGATTTGAGACTATAGAGTCCCTTCCCGGCAATAGCTACTTAGATAGTTACATTTTGGTGACTATTAGATACAATCTCTAGAGTTATTATGTTTTTTGGATAGAGAAGATCACTTCCCTGCTTTCTTGAATGATCTCTTTGAACTTAGCTATTGAGTGGCATTTTTCAAAGACATGCCGATTTTTGGCCTTCCGTTAAAGTTTGCATGAAGTAGCAAAAGCGAACGATTTTGTGTGTAGATTAGAATGGTTTGGTTCTTCCAAATCTTACCTTCCAAGAGTAGGTCGCTCTTAAAACATTCTAAAATTGGCAACCAAAGCCTATTTAAAAAACAAGGTGAAGAATCACATTGACCCGTTAAGAAAATGTAATGCAAAAGTAAATGATGATTGTGCTTGTAGAATTCAGTTTTTTACAACAAATATTTTGGAGGGTTGTAAAGAGGGTATATTATAAAGGGACTAGTTGGTATATTCTCATCTTCCTACTCGGTCCAACTTTATCAAGACGAATGTCTCCAGATTCGCTCTCACTCTCGTTCTTTTGCAAAGCGAACCCCTTCCCTTAGGTTCATGTCTTGCACCTCGCCCCACCTCTCCGCCCTCGCCTCCATTCCTCTCTGAGGTTTAGTGAGATAGAGTGCTGCATCGCCCGCCCTGCGCTTTACTGGGTGGGCGTCTCTGGCATGCTCCCTCGCCACATTCCTACCTGTCACTCCTTCCCCAATCAATCACGGTCATGCGCACGCCTTTCACTCCTTTTCATGGCCATTTTTCCCTCCATCTCTACGCAACCTCACTTGCACATCACCCTCTTCCCCTTGCAGGCAGACAAACGGTTTCTCTCTCTCTCTCTCTCTCTCTCTCTCTCTCTCTCTCTCTCTCTCTCTCTTCCTTCTTTTGCACCTTTGACCTCAAACATATGAGAGCTCTATCTCTCTCTCTATGTATCTCCTATAGCACCAAGAGACATGGCCGCCATACCTAAACCCACAGCTCCTTACCTTCACTCCCTTGGCATACCCATCGCTGACATTTGTTGCATTGCAAGGAGCATCACATGCAAAGACAAAGGCAAGGCAACCCACGAAGGGCATTCAGAGAGAACATGCAGCTACACAAAGAGAGCCACATGCACAATCCTACAATGCCATCGCGCACACGATCACCTCCCTCCCTGGCGACACAGTCTCTATGCGACCTGCTCTGTCGCACTCTTGACACCATGCAAGAAAAATAAATCCTCTCTCTCTCTCTCTCTCTCTCTCTCTCTCTCTCTCTCTCTCTCACGTGCATGTGCTAAAGCCACATTAGCCCAAAAAATCATGATCTATTTTTCATTGCAAAGCTGACTTGAGCGCCTCAACTCAGAACAGCATTCTCTTCCGCCTGGGTCCTTATCGCAAGCTCACCTCCGAGAAGCACCCCCCTTCGTTTGGGTCCTGTTGCACCACCCGCTCCTTGTCCTAGATGTCAATCACCCACATCCACTTGGCTTTGTGTCCCATCACATGTTGCTTGATCTTGACACCGTCTTGAGCCCCCAACTCTCCTCCATGCTTACGTTCTCGTCTCTTGCATAACTGGCGTTCATAGTTTGTGTCTCTCTTCTCGTCCATGCCCACCTGGATCTGTTGAGCTGAGATTCACTGGCGGAGACATATCATACTTCTCCGTGCTCAACAGACAAAGTGCTCAACAGACAAAGAGAACTCTCAAGTCGCAATCGGAGAGAGAGAGAGAGAGAGAGAGAGAGAGAGAGAGAGATAGATTTTCTTGCTACGTATGTTCACCTCAAACGAACACCCTCTTGTCTCCTCGTTCTCCTCACCTGCTCGTGGTTGTAGGTCGGTTGCGCCAGCTGTCGAGCGCCCACTACAAACAGTCATTTGGGGTATTTGGGAAATTTTTGAAATTTGACCAACTCCGCTTTTCTTTTGCCAATCCTAAAGGATCTTGCGAGATTCGTCGAAACCAGACATGCATGCAAACCTACTAGGTCAAGTTATTTTAATGGTACACATGGAGAAGTTACTTATTGACCGAATTTGGCCTAACTTGAAAATTTAGTTTGTGACTTTTTTGAGATAGATCTTGTAGTAAACTGTCTAAAGAAGCCAATGTAATTATTTTGATATAGGTAGGATTTTAGGGTTAATTTCAACATTTAAATGACATCAAAGTAGGATCAAATGACCATTGATCATTGAATTATCAAAACATTGTTAAAGGAATAATGGGTCTAAGTAATTTTGTGTGAATATTTTAGTTAATAATAATAATATTTTATGAAGATGGCACTAATTAATGGCATTTTTCTTCTTGTGCCTTCCTTGAACCTCCTTCGCATTCTTGTCAATTGGCAGCTTGA
Source organism: Adiantum capillus-veneris (assembly GCF_014529385.1). Lineage (NCBI taxonomy): Eukaryota > Viridiplantae > Streptophyta > Polypodiopsida > Polypodiales > Pteridaceae > Adiantum > Adiantum capillus-veneris. Next base: position 78,652,465 of record NC_140947.1, read on the forward strand.
GGCTGCATTTGTGTGGCTTTCACCCCTTCCCTTGCCTGCATCATCTTGACCTCCATCCCTTATGCACCACCTAACAAGCTTCCACCTTGAACTTACTCGTTGCTTGGCTGCCACCTCTCCTTCCCTCTCCTTTTCTCTGGCCAGAGCCTGCCTGCAAACTTTTATCTTCATTTTTTCTTTTTCAAAATGCGTATCGTGCTAGATTTTGCTTAATAAAACACTCCCAAAACATGCCAACCTACACTTCAAGGGTTACATGTGACATGTATGTTTGAGTTTTTTCTTTGAAAGGTATTTTATCAATATTAGGAATGTCTAAACTTAATCCCTAATAATGATACATGTTAGTCGACGGTTTTTTTTGCCATAATCACAATTGTGAGTGGAGAAAATTTATATCAAAATTCTTAGTTGTGAAAAAAATCTTTCATTTAAAGATAATTTAAAAATTTTTGTGAAGAAATTTATAATTTTTTTACAATTTACAATTCTTTCATCCCTAGTTGTGAAAAAACTTTTTCATTTAGAAGTATGTTTTATGTAAAAAAAAATTGAAAAGAAAATCGGTAGGTCCTTCAATGAAGGGACCCATTTACAAACTAAACAAATACACAAAAAAAGGAAAGTCAAGTGAGCATTAAATCAAAGAATCAAGTTTTACAATGATGGATTTACATTATTAAAAAAAGATATAATCTTTACAAAACCTTACTTTTCAATCAAAGAAGACACTTGTCCATCAGTGACAACCTTTGTATCAAATACTCAAAAGATGCACATTTTCTCAATCTTCCCCTATGGCCTTCTGCATGCCAAAGAAACATTCTAAAATAGACCTCCGATTGTTGGTGCAGGCACCACACACAAAAAACATTCCAACACAATTTAATAAAATAGACCCATATAAGGCTCTTAAATGGAAGGACTCTTTTCAAACTAAAAATAAAGAAAATTTCAATCAGTCAATACCTTATATAAAAAATCCATGCCTAATCCCTTCTTCACTAGGGCATGTTGGGCTCTAAAGGCCTTAGTAGTAAGTACCCAAGGGCCAAGGTCGTTCAAATTTTTTGCTTGACAAGTGTCCCTATGGAGCTTAAAAGCCTTGTGAATGAATAGAAAAAATTTCTAGCCTTTTTTCCAAAAGTAGAAAGGTGCATTCATTTTTTGACAAAGACTTTTAGAGAACAAAATGAATAAAAAATATGTAGGAGTTTGATCCCATGATATGAAGATATTGATAAAGGGTCCTTTCCTTTAAGGATTTCAATTTTTTTAAATTTTTTTTTAAATTTTTTTATGCTTATCAAATCTACCTTTTTTCAATAAAAAGCATTAAAATATTTTTTTATTTTGAAATTTTTTCAAAACATTTATTGAAAAGACTAACAAAAAACTATAGAGTTTCGTTTTTTTTCAAACTCAATATTGTGAGTAGATGTATTGGATTAAATAAAAAAAAATACAATAGCCTCAAGCTCATATCGATCCTTGAGGGGCCGTTTGAGAGATAAAATGGCTTACACAATGCCAAGTAATAGTGAGCCATTATCCACGGGGGTTTCTAATCACCAAGCAAAAAAAATCGAGCGAAGACAAATTCGAGCAAATTGATACAATAGCAACAATGGTGAAAGAAAAAAATTATGTCATACACATTACTTTCACTACACAAATTAAAACTCAATTGACAAAAAATGAGATGTTAGAACCAATATGAAAATTGAATACTCGAGGCACAAGCAATCTCTTCATACTTGAAACATATACAATTCAATTCCATGTGCCATACCTCCTCTCAAAAATGGTGAAAGAAAAAAAAAATGTCGACAATGGTGAAAGAAAAAACTTATGTCATGCACATTACTTTCATTATACAAATCTAATACTCAATCGACAAAAAATGAGATTTTAGAACCAATATGAAAAATGAATACCCGAGGCACAAGCAATCTCTTTATACTTGAAACATATACAATTCAGCTCCATGTGAATGGCATACCCCTTTACACAGGAAAGGCCCAAGTCTCAGGTGCATTTGCCTGTTGGATGCAGAGATAAAGTCATGAAGCAACAATTCCTTAAAAGCTTCTATAATGTGAGTGATCTCACTATCAAAAACACCCAAGGCCATGGCACAACTAGAGAATCATCTAATCTTAGGATATCTAGGCAAGATTGAGAGAATCTTTTAGTCCTAGCTCAGAGAATGGTGATTTACAACTTCCAAAGCTTGTCAGATCTTTTGCAGCAATAGGTAAACAAGAGCAACCATCACAAGAATAGAGGCAGAATAGAAATGGTTCTTCTATATGCCGACGTCTATGGCTACAATCCTATGTCCCTCCAATCTGTCACAGTACTGTCGTCTGTTATTTAGGATAAATATCGGACTATAAGCGAACGCCATTAGCACTATGGGGTATACCATGTTGGAATGAATCGAGAGTGTTGGTTCGAATTTTGACTTGTGTTGAAAAAAGTTCGTGCTCAGTCATAGCCTGTCCTACTTTAGATCCCGAGTTGTGTTGAACAGAGTTTGTGCTAATTTGTAGCCTATGTTCAAACACGTTTGGTGGAACAAACTGCTAACTGGTTAATCTACTAAGTAGGTTGTCCCACGGCTACATGGCAGGCTCTCAAGGATCCTATATCCTTGAGAGTCTGATATTTAGCAAGAGCCGATTGGGTGGACGTGATCCTATGGGTAGAAAGCAGCATATGGGTAAAACACAGCAATTGTAGTGCGAGTAAGACAAACGACAACAAAAAATAAATCATTCTTGGAATCCAACTCATTTTGAAAAATGCTATTTTTTAAAAGAGAAAATTATCAAAGTACCTCTATAATTTGTGGAAATTCTCAAAATACTCCTCAAATTTTAGAAATTCCCAAACTACCTTTGTATCTATTCTCGTTGGATTCTTCAAGATTTTCTAATCTTTATTCCTTTTTGACAATTGAGATCCGTTTTTGAGTGCTTAGCATGGAGTTTGACCTCACAAAAAGGGCAACTATGTTCCAAAAATAATGAAGCAATTCGTCTCGAGAGCCTAGATAACCAACTCAAATTCTAGTTTTAGCATCTTGTATTGATAGAGAAGGAGTCTTCTTATGGAAAGCTTCAAAAAAAATTTACCTTTGGAGAAATTTAATCTCATAACCGGGCACATTCTGGGAATTTTGGAAAATCTAAAGGGCATTTTGAGAAGTTAGGACAAAAGATCGGGGGTACTTTGGGAACTATTGAAACTTGAGGGAAATTTTTTCTTTCACTGGTTTGCTGCTGCAACCATTCTGCGCCGGGCCGGCGCGGAATGGTTGCAGCAGCATATCGGGGAGCTACAGTCTTCGAGCTTGCTAATAATTATCTCCGTTGGCGGCTGCAAACCCTTCAGGGAGTTGCCCCCTGCAGCTGACGGCCTCCTCTTATCCTTCTCAGGCAATGGCCTCCCGCTCAAAAAGTCCTCGCCTCTCTTGTCGATGGCGATCGCTTAACTCACTTGGTCTGCTGCTCCCCCATCCCCTTGCCAGTTGCGTGTCAGTCTCTCCTTTGGCCAGCTCCTTTGACCTGCTTCCTCGTCTCCACTACTAGCCCCTCCAGCGGAACTTTTTACCTTGCGTTCGTCATCGCCGACCTGATCCTCTTCTATCGATTCAAGCTCCTTGCCTTCCTTCTGCAAAGGACTCTGATTGTCAAATTGCCTGTAGCTCCTTCCTGCAAATGCCTGCGAGTTCCCACACCGTAGATTTTGACTCAGAGTCAGCTCGAAATAGCGATGCCTCCATGTCAATTGCTGATTGGCCTCCCGAGCCTCAATTATGTGGGTTGCGGTGGTGTGTGTTGCTTGGTGTTCTGCCCTCGTGCCCCACATTAATTGAGACACTCCGTCGTGCGGCTGCCGACAGCATAAGAAGGTCTTGTTTCTCTCACTTCTTCACACAGACACACACCTCTTCTAGAATTAATTTCCTGAAGGGGCAGCTTTCCATTGTTTGGATAGTTCATTTTGTAATGCATTGCAAAATATGACACCAGCTAATTCCTTTTTGTCTTTTATTGTTTTTCCGTGGGGTTATGTTCATTTATGGGGATAAGCTCGTCATGCTCAATTGATCGTAATGCACACAAATACCAGCAGTGTGAAGAAGTGGCTCGAAATGCTCGTCTCTCTAGTGTTGTCTCTCTCCACACACACACACACACACACACACACACACACACACACACACACACACACACACACACACACACACACACACACACACACACACACACACACACACACACACACACACACAGATATGGTTTTGTGGTTTTCAACAGCAAGTAATTATTTTGGTGAGAGATGTCGGCACTTTCAGCTTCACGCTAGATGTAGGGCTCAAAGGCACGATCCAGATTGCAGTCTCTTGAGACGTACATCGCACATGCCTGCCAAATGGATGCCCTCCCTCTTTCTTTCTCACCAGTCGTGGCATGCCTCTTTGGTGGCCTTGGACATCCATGACTCTTCTTCTTCGATGACTACTGAGGAGCGCATGCTCTGGTCTTTAAGGAGGGTTCCCGCCCCATCCAGCTGTTGCAGGCATGGGCGGCCTCTTGGTGAGTGAAGCGGGCGGCAAAGCCTTGCAAGGTGGAGGAGTGGCAATGAGTGGGGGGACTTCATGGGTGCCAGCTATTGTACGTAGCAAGAGCGGGACGGGGGGGCTCTTGATAGCTTGCTTAGACTGGATTTAGATGAGCGGCAGAAGGCTTTCACACTCCGGAGTTCGAGCCATTAGGATAGATTGTCTTTAAGATATGCACCGCCGCCACGTGTTGTGAATTCGGCCATATTACTTTTGTCTTCAAGCTCAAGAAATCATATAATTTATAAACTTCTTTAATCTAGCTTTTCCACAGACAACAAGGAAACCTCTCGAATGCTAGGTACTCTCAACTACTAATTGATTATGTTTTGCTCATTATTGCTTAGGCAGCGCAGGGCTAGAAAAATACATTTTTCCTAACTAGTGAAAATAAGGGAAAACTTGAAAATCTCGCAATTTTTGGTCAAATTTTGAAGCTTTTGTTGGTAATTACACTAAAACTTGTGTAAATTTCCCGGTTGTTTAAAGGGAGGCTCAAAATCTAATTGGGATTTTACAATTTCAGTTGGTTAAAAAACACTGAACCCTGGTTTTTTTATAACACTGCTTAGGCCCTTGGTTGGGGTTGATCACTTATTACTCTGAGACACCATTTTACACTTCAATAAATGGCTACCTATAGGAGAGTGAATGCTAGAGCCCTATGCTAATGGTACAAACCACTATAGAACACTACATGATATGCACTTGGCCGTCATGTTTGATAGGTTGAAAAAGTGCGCTTCGAAGAATTCCGAAGACTATAGATGGAAATGTATTCCAAGTGGATAATAGAGGTGGAAAGTTCTAGAACAGCATATGCTAGGGGGCCTTGGCTTGTCACAAGCACCGATGTGGAATGGTTTTGTCGACACTTGTGACAAGCCGACGGTATTTTTTTTGTTTCATGATTGAAATTGGCTCCAAGTTTGATTCCATGCAATTAATCATCATGGGATTTGAGTTTGGTAGTGGGGTTAGTATGCAACAATGAAAAACCCTCTTGTACTTCTACAATTTTCTATTAGTAATAAAGAATGTCTAAAGGGACTTGCTCGATTATTTCATTGCTCGGAAATACCCGCTCACTAATTTGTATAGCCCCCCACGCTTACCCACGCACACTTACTCATTGCAAGGAGTCATGACCACTAGAGATGCTTGGATCCACTTGTCTAAATTTCCCTATTTCTCCATGGCAATAATCAGTTCACGACTTTTGTGGAAAATGTCCTTAAAGATAGCTGGTGTCATTTTCAAAAATTGGATGGTTCTTGGCTTTCCACAGGTGCTGAAAATCACAGAATTTGATAGTTTGAATACATATCAACATTTCTTGGCTTTCAACTGCAAGTGAGAGACTGAGTTTTTACCTTTTTGAAATAGATTTTTAACTCTCATGACCCCTCAGTAGTCATCTTTTTGCCTTTTGAAGGCCCCCGTAAAGACTTAAACTTGTTTATAAAGCCACAAAAGGATGTAAGAAAGTCATGAGGATTTTGAGAGAAGGATCATTCACAAACAAAGAAAAAAATTTTAGAACAAAAAGTGGAGAAGAAAGTCATGATGGCTTAATCATGAAGGGGACCCATTTAAAAAGTAGAGAAAGACATTCAAAAATTTCATCGCCTGTCTCCGTGTATCTAGGGTATGTTTTTTTCTTCCCAAACTCAAAAACTTGGTCATGATAGCGCAAGACTGGTCTTGATTTGGATTGAGACCACAAACTTGGTACACAAGGCCTCAACATGAACAACAGGGTTGAGAATTCCAAGGCCACACTGGACCAAGGGTCGAGAGATACCTTTCCACTTAGCCCATTGCCACAGTGCTGATGCTTTATTGTTGTTCCTCCATAAGAATCTTTTAATTCGTTTCAAAAACTCCTTCCAGTTAGATTTGGCTATTTTGAGGAGCGGGATGGTGAAGGCAACATAAGGAAGAATAAATGAAATGATCTCTTTGACACAACTTTGGAAGAGAAACAACATACTCCCACCTTCTCATTTTCCTGTGAATCTTCTCAAGGACCCACTAGAACCTTTACTTGTAACATCCACCCCTCCCCATATGCTTAAAAATCCTACCTTTAGACACAATTTCCCCTAACCAGATCGATGGGTCAAATGAGTCGTTTTCTGTCAGGGAGATCAATACATCTTGTTAGGGTCAATAATACTCAATAATACATTTTGACCCATAATTAGCTACATCAAATGTATGTACATCTCAAGGGATTTCCTGAGCACCCGAGGGTAGGATGCCAAGAAGAGGAGGGAGTTGTCTGCAAACATCTTGTCCAAGAGTTGGTTGTTATCGGACGAAGCTAACCCTTTTATTCCCCCCCGCTCAGCAGCAGCTTTGAGCATCATTATCAGAGGATGCAACCCAATAGCAAAGAGAAGAGGGGTAGGGGGCATCCTTGCTCGATTGATATTTTGGCCTCAAAGGAGCCCACAATTCTATCATTGAATAAGAGCTCAGATTGGTTACCTGCACCCACAGTGTGTATAAGCTTATAGAGATGTGGCCCAAAGCCCAATGATTTCATGACATCTTCAATGAAGGACCACACAATCCTATCATAAGCCTTTTCCAGATCTAGCTGAAGCAGAATGCACTCTTGCTTTGCAAAGGGTGTGAACTTAATGCCAACCATTGCTATCAAGATGCTGTCATATATTGAGCTTCCTTTGATAAATCCGTGCTCAGGGATTTTATATTTACTTAATTACATGAAACTTTTATGTGATCAAGGTTTTATTAAACATATTAACATCATTAGACTTAACATGATCACAAACAAGCCGGTTGAGGAGAATTTACTATTTTTGTTCACCCTTGATCGGGATTCTAATCGACCCGTGTGCCCATCGTCTTTGCTCACCACATATGTAATCCCTTCGTGCAAGGTTCTACCCTCATAACCTTTGATCTGCCTCACTGCACATGATCAACTACTGTCGCCCTTATTTGCTCAAACCACCCCTGGGCTTCTTGAGCAAGGCTTTCTTGCTCTTTTTTTCTCCTCAGTCCCTGTCTCACAGACACGTTTGACTTAGTATTTGTATTATCTGTAATTCTCGCTCCTTGCTTCCCTTGTATACTCTACCTTCACAGGTTTGGAACTGCATCATTGCCCTCTGCATTGGCCCGCGTGTGCGCGTGGCTCTCACAGTTTGCTTCATACACCCACACACCCACACAAAAACACACACACACACACACACACACACACACACACACACACACACACACACACACACACACACACACACACACACACACACACACACACACACACACACACACACACATACCTAGCTAACAATTCATTGGCTAACCCTTGGTTGACTGCTTCCCTCTTTGGTGATCTCGCTCTCGCTATCTGGACAGAAGGGACTTTGGTAAACCTTGGCTGCCTATAGATAATGCTTGAATGCATTGGTATACATTATCCACAATCTGTTCAATTTGAAAAAAATGACTCATGACACACCAATACCGACAAAAATACCTCATTGGACTTTTCCATAATTCTGTGACTCGCCCACTTGAAATATATCTGATGATAATATTAGTACTTGGATTTATTTCTATCACCCTTGTGTGGTAGATTGGGTATGCCATTTCTCTCTTGAATAACCGGTCTTGAGTTCAACTCTTGTTAGATAGAGCCTTGTGGTCTCTTGGGATATTTTAATACGATGATAAAATCCTATTCTTCTTTTTCTTCTTTAATGGGATTAGTTGAGTTCCCACTTGTTAGCTTGTATCGATAATACTGTTCACACATGGACTCCTTCATGGTGGTCTCCCACTCCAATTGGTTGATTCTAATGTGTGGTTTACAAACACTTACCCTCACATGCACCTACCCACATGATGGGTGCGTGATTCTTGGTGCTTGCCACACCTTATCTCTACGATAGATAACTTTGTATACATTAGTGCAATCAAACATGCAGCATCGTGCACACGGCCCCTGTCAAAGCTTGCTCTTGGCTCGTCACAATCTCCTCTCAGCAGCGATCGTTCATCCCTTTGCCTCCCTGTGCATCGAGATCACAGGCCTATTTCGAGAGGATTCTTGCCTTTGCTGTGTTGCGAATGTGGCTGTGAACCAAACCCGGATGTTTTCTTCACTGCAAGCGTTGCTCATGGTCGTCCATAACCGGCAGTCCTGGTTCACACACACACACACACACACACACACACACACACACACACACACACACACACACACACACACACACACACACACACACACACACACACACACACACACACACACACACACACACACACACACACACACACACACACACACACACACACACACACACATGAGGAGTTCCCCATCCGCATGCCAAGATAGGCCCATATACTCTCTCTCTCTCTCTCTCTCTCTCTCTCTCTCTCTCTCTCTCTCTCTCTCTCTGAGTCTCAGAGGAGCTCCTAGGGGTTACCCATATGGCCCTACAGACGTTTATTTTTCTGCATTCAAGAAAAAATCATGTATTGAAAGGAAGCTGCACGCAGGCCTCTCCCAAGCATCCTCTGTCATCGCATAATCTGTGAACTTTTGACCTCCAGTACACAACCCTAGGGACACAAAGAGCCACACAGCTCTACCATCAGAGTGGTTCGTACAAAGCAGCTTTCTCTTTTGTCCCTACTGATAAGGAGAGGTCAGTTTCTACACCTTGCTTACCATAGATTTCGAATTCCATGCAGAATACACACATCCTAACCAAGTCTATTCTCCCCTTGTATTGTCACACTAAGAGTTCAACCAAGTTCCACTCGAACGCCGAATACCATTCCCGGTGTACATAAACCGTCAAACCATCATGCAGCATCGAGTACAAAAAACAGGAATTAGCATCATGATACAGGTAGGTGCATTCGCAGCTACTTAGGAAAACTGGAGAGTGTAAATGCTTCAAGTTTTTTTTGGAAATACATTTTTCTTAAATGCTCTTAAATTGTCTGCAATAAGATCTAATTTAATCGTTGAATAGGAGATTCTCTTGCACAGTCATCTGGTTGAATATATGGACTTTTGTGTTATATACTCAGATGGAGATTGAGATGCCCACACTTAGGGAACATACCGTTCTTGGCTTCATTTAACTTACAGATAATAATTGGTGGTTTAAATGATTATCGGTATCTTAGTGGTATAGGAGCTGCTGTACAAAAAGAATCTCTTTTGGCCTCTTTTTTGGTCATCATTACTGACTTGGAATGATATAAAGGAATAGTGGTATTTGGCATAAGTGTTAGATTAAACAATTTAACTTGAGAATTAGCTTGATGGTTTTTTACTTGAAAGTAACACATATACATTGTTTTTCTTTTGAAATGATTTCGTTTTGGATAATTTAGCTTTGGAAGTGTTGCTAGAAGCCTTTAACCTCCCGTGAGGGTCTCAACAAGAGATGGATTTGACTAAAAATTTTGCAATTATATCAGCTATATGAAGGAGATGCTGTCCAAATTTTTACTTTTGCGAGATTGGTAATCTAGAAGATGGAATGGTACATGAGTGTCAATAAATTTTGGCCTTTAAATATGGTAATTGACACCAAATAGGGTAATTACTTTTGCATCAAATATGGTAATCGACCACTAGTGGTTTTTTGAGATGGCTCGGTGAGTATTGGGGCACACATATAGATTTGCTTTTGTTTGAGGAAATCGTGTCGAAAACTTGTAGACAAAACCATATAATGCTGGTAGGTGGGATAGTGGCCCTGTCATGATGCTTCCATGTGCAGATCGAATCTTGGGAACATGACGCTCTTTTGAGCTATTTGAAGTCTTACACACACACACACACACACACACACACACACACACACACACACACACACACACACACACACACACACACACTACACTTTGGTTTTTTGACTCAGCTAAATCCTAAGATTGGTTGTTAGAAAGTAACATGTAGACGTATTGTAAATTGTTGCTATCAGTTTTGAAATATAATCATAATGCTGCTGGATTTTTTATCAAAATGGTTTTTGTGAGAGAATAGCATGCAACACATCTCTATTTTTTCATTATATAAAATTTGTTTTGTCAATAAACCCGGAAACCTCTCATGAGGGTCTCGTGGAGAGATGGCATGAACTGAGATTTTTTTGAAATATTAATCGAATTACAGGGGAGATGCTGCCCGATTTTTGTCAAGTCATCTCATTTACAATGATATGTAACTAAAAAATGCATAGGTGATTGCATCATATATAGTAGTAGATACTAGCATCATTTCTGTGGGAAAACTCATTAAATATTGGGATGCATAAGACTCTACACTCAAGAGGTTATCTTACTTTAAAGTCTAACTTAAATGACAATTCTGGGGGAAAGCTGTAAACTAGGTCTACAGGTGTGACATGGATAACAACTAGATCCAGTATCGACACCTGCAAAACGCATAAACATAGCCAGTCCTAACTGAATGTTTTTGTATGGATGCAGGTAACATCTGGATCCTTCTCCATGTAGAGGTAGTGGAAGCTCATCCCAAAGGGTGGACACAGAGAGATACAACACTAAGATATCAATTTGTAATAATCAAAGATCAATTGTTTGATCTAAATGACTGTATTAACCATTCGAAACGGATAGTTGTATCGGTGTATATGAAGTGATAATTGAGGTTTATGACATCTTGTTTTAAAATGTTGTTATTTAATACAATTGTCTAAGTATGGTTCAAATATGAGGGGATTTTCATACTTAAACACACACACACACACACACACACACACACACACACACACACACACACACACACACACACACACACACACACACACACACACACACACACACACACATGCAAACATGCACGCACACACACACGTGCTTTGAAAGCTGGCAAAAGATGGAGAACCCCTCTTTGGCTTCGACTTGGTTGCTTAACACACACACACACACACACACACACACACACACACACACACACACACACACACACACACACACACACACACACACACACACACAGGTTCATCTACAATCGAAGGGATAAAAAAATCCTACCTATGGGGAGGATTATGAACAAAGACAAGTGCTTAACCTATGCTTCCTCGACAACGGAATTGTGAAAAAATCTCAACATATTGGTCTCCAGGTAGGTACATCATACCTACTCAGTACATGTGTATTTGAATGAAAAAAACTCAGGTAATAATAAATATACTTGAAATATAGTTCCTTGTGAATTGATGAATTGGGGTTGTTAATACACTGCATTATCAACATACTCTGATCTAAATACAATAGTTGGCTCATGATAGAATCCCCAATCGGCTAGACTTTGAGCAACAACATGAAAAATAGATGACCTGGCACCTACTCGGTACACACACACACACTCACACACACAGAGACAGATACATGATACAAATACTGGTTGTTTTAATACAGTAATTCTCATGGTTAATGGTTAAGTTTGTCATATTGAAGTACTTTTTTCCAGGGTTGCTACATGATGGTTGAGTATCAGCTTTACGGTGATATGACACATGAATTGCAGGCCTTTCGGACATGAATGAAAACTGGGTTTTTTAGTATCAATTTTTGGGTGATATGACACATAAACATGTGATTCATAAGCACATATAGACACGCTAGAAGGCCCAGGTGCGATAAGATTTGGTTTTTTCATTTAACCCTAGCTAAAGACATTTGATGCTTGATGTTGAGCCTTAAACCGCACATGAGGGTCTCGACAGAGATGGCAGTGAGTGGAATTTTGAAAACTCATCCATTATACAAAGGAGGTGCTACCCAAATTTTAACTGTTTTGAGAGCTTTAAAGCGAGAAGAGGTATTGATGCAACATGCCTGCTACTTTCTTTGGTTGTTAAAAATATTTTCTAATTTGAAGTTGAAAATCTATTGATATGTAGATACATGGAGTTTACAAACCCTTTTGATAGATACTTTACATTAGATAATGTAGATGAATGTCTAATACAATGGACATGTCAACTTCAATCAAGGTAAGTATACATTGGTGAGCTCATAACCATAAGCTATTTTTGGATACTTTCCTCTCTTAGAAACTATGTGGAGGTCTCGGTTGAGATGACATTAGATTGAATTTTTGGACTAAAATTTGCTGGTTTTCTTGTGGGATGAGACAACATTGACCTATGCGGCTTTGATGATCTAGGGCTACACAATATCTCGCAGCTTGGATGCTGATTTTTGGAGAACACCAACAGTTCTAGTTTTGATACATTGAACGAAAATTTTTAAATTTTCTTACATGTTTTGGGACTGCAATTATCTTAGTACTATTTGCTCTATATTGAGTAAACATATGATTGAGTAATTGGTGGTGACAATGCTTAGTTGATGGAATGTTGGCTTTTTTTAATGACTCTTAGCTGCATCTCCATGGGAATGACACCATTGTTGATGATAATGGAAACATAAAATGTTTTTTATTGAATAGAAGCATAATTTTTGAAATTAGTGTTCGTATTTTACTCTGAAAACAACCCCAATGGTTTTAAAAAAAGGGCCTTAATCCTCATGTGAGGGTCTCGGATTAGATGGCATTTTGATTGGATTTTTTGAAAATTGATTTAAATTACAAAGTACATGCTGCCCGATTTATTTTGGAATTAAATGATGTTTACATTACCGTAAATATATGGCTCATTCTTTAAACTTAATATTTTATTTATATTATGTTGTTAGTTTTTGTTGTAATTTTTGACACCAATAACAAGGGGAGGGAGTCGTTGACACCTGTCTTTGCAAATGATGCCAGTTCTGACAGGCTTGTGTTTCTTGGATGGTGAAAGGTAAGAGATTCTTTCCTTGGGTTTAGAACAACAACTGCAGTGCTACAGAAGATCTTCCATTATTACAACTGGATCCTTCTCTATGTAGATGTAGTGTAAGCTCATCCCAAAGGGTGGACACACAGAGATACAACACTAAGATATGAAATTAATGATAAAAGATCAAGTCTTTGATCTAAATGCCTGTATTATCCATTAGATACAGAATGTTGTATTGGTGTATATGAAAAGATAATTGAGGTTTATTAATTTTTGTCAAAATATTGCTATTTAACATATTATTTAATACAATTGTCTAAGTATGGTTCAATTATGAGTGGATTTTCATACTTAAACACACACTCCTTTTCCCTACTAGTCTTTGGTCGGACTAGTGCCATACTTAACAATTGGAATTAGATAATGTATTAGATAATAATATAGCTACTCCAATTTATCCTGACTTCAACGGTTTTTGTTAGGATATGGGTATTCATACCCTAAAAATTGGATTTCGTGCTCTACATTATTACTATCTTGATCCACCCAATCCAAAGGGACGGGTCGGGGCTTTCAACTCCTAAATTGGTCAAGCATCTACATGCTTACATATAATCCATATACTGTAATCAACATGCTTACATATAATCCATATACTGTAATCCATATATGTAAGCATCTACATGATTACATATAATCCATATACTGTAATCAACATCCACCCTCGAGTAGGTGTAGAATTTCAAGTGATCTTTATCTTGCAGGATCGGAGTATTGTATAGTAATCACCATGACAACGTAGTTCACAAATTTGGGGTGACACATCAACCAAAATCGTGAGATGTCACGTATGTAGTTTTCATAGCACCTTACTCTCCTCCCTGGAGGACCCCTTTATCATACAACAATTCGGTATTCTTACATCTAAACATGGCTCAACGTCACATTATAGATGGGTAATCTTGCATCTAAATCTTTTTAACACAGTATATGTGATTGAGCTATAAAGATTGAAATTTTTAGGAAGCATTTACTACAATTGGTGGGGGCTTGGTCCACTTGGTGGACCAACCTCTACCATGTGGATCTCTCCTCTGGGATGGGGGAGGGCCACAAACACACACACACACACACACACACACACACACACACACACACACACACACACACACACACACACACACACACACACACACACACACACACACATATCTACATGGGTGGGAGATAATGTCCCACTCTCTCATACTTACTGACTTGCTGCACTATTCTGTGTAGCTTCGGACTTGGCATTTACCTAACCCTAAACACTCTTTTAATGAAGACCATATATACTTGCATACACCTACACATGCACTCCTTTAAGCAAGTCATGCTCCTAGTTATTAATGATCTCATGCATTTGCTAATGCCACCTTGTTGACCTACAGGAATTTCCACCCACACTCATGCTGGATTATTCATTGTGTAAACTGCTGTCCTCTCGACCACTATCCACATTTAGAAGTTGATTACTCTCTCCTACCAACAATTTAATATTTTTTCTCACCCTTGATCGGGATTCTAATCAACCTGTGTGCCCATTGTCTTGGCTCACCACATACGTAATCCCTCCTCGCATGTTCTATCCTCATAACCTTTGATCTGCCTCACTGCACATCGATCAACTACTGTCGCCCTTATTTGCTCAACCCACCCCTGGGTTTCTTGAGCAAGGATTTCTTGCTCTTTTTTTTTGCCTCAGTCCCAGTCTCACAGACACGTTCGATTCAATATTTGTATTATCTGTAATTCTCGCTCCTTGCTTCACTTGTATACTCTACCTTCGCAGGTTTGGAACTACATCATTGCCCTCTGCATCGGCCCACGTGTGCGTGTGGCTCCCACAGTTTTCTTCAAACACACACACACACACACACACACACACACACACACACACACACAATAGTACTTCTAGCTTATTTTTTTACCTCACCGCAAAAAGTCCACACCATGGGACGGGACCCATCTTAAGGGACATAGCAGGGTTGGGGTTGTTTTCTGCCCAGGATGATTATCACACACACCTTATACACCAACCTATTAAAAAACCCGACTTTGCTCTCTTGGGATTCTGCTGGATTTTTATTGCCTAGTACCTCCACCATATGGCATGGCCCTTGTAAGGACTTGAGTGCTGCATCGTATCTTTACCTCGGGCTGCATTGTGTTACTAAGACTGCCTGGCCTTTCGGACACACACTCCCTAAAATACACTCGGTTGGGTCTTTACCATGGGACTTAGCACCTCTTTAAAAATTACTATACCCTTTGTCTTGGGTAAATCGGACATGCTCTTTATTACTGCCATGTAGGAACTGTTTTAGGAAAAACTCTCATTACTTGGGCGTGAAGGCGGCCCTGCTTCACAGATGGTGATCTCCTCACTCATGGTGACCTGGTCATGACACAGGACTGGCAGTCCCTCCTCCTTCTCCTATTTAAAGAGGAGAGGGTGCATCTCTTTCCCTCACTTAACTCTGGTTGTTTTGATTTGGTTAACTTAAATTCATATTGTGTGCTTCTACACGGAAATATGGAGCTCACTACACAAGTCTCTCAGGTTTTTTTACCTTTCCCATGCATACTTCCTTATTGTTCTTTGCTTTTTGATAAGGTTGTGTATTAAACAACACTCGGTTCAGGCCGTTACAGTAAAGTAAGTATAGTTGATGCCAGATGTTGGCATGCTTTAAACCTTTCCTCTGGGTATCAAATGCCTGGTATTACTGAGGTATGGTGGTTTTTTTAATAGCAAAGGCTTAAAATGATGCTATCGTAAAAAACAAGGTTTTTTCTTAAAACATCTTATAGTAAAACTTTGGCCTTCTATGGCCGCTGCATGACATGGACTCTGATCAAACAGTGGTTTATGGTTTTTGGTTACCAAAAGCCTTGGGGACTTATTTTGATACTATCGCCTCCGCATTATGATGCCGTGTACAGACTTTGTATAGCATTGGATTATTGAAAAATGCGCCGTGTCAGGTTGCGGTTAAAAAAAAGGGGGGATTGCCTTTTGGTTTTCGAGCACCAAAAGCCTTGAGGATTAATTATTTGATACTGTCGCCCCTGCATAATAATGTCTTCTACATACTTTGTATAGCATTGGACTATTGGTAATACATCTTGTCAAATTGGTTAAAAAGGGGGGTGTGGGACCTCTTAGCACATCATTTCATCCTCTGTTAGGCTATGATCGCAAACTACTTGGGCATATTGATGTTCTTATTGTAGCCTCAAGTATTAAGGGGGTATTTTTTCCGAAAAACATGCATGGTTTGGCTTTCTAGAAGGGCTCCCTATCACTTGGTTGGATAACAAGAAGATAAAGGGTTGAAGTGTGATGATTCAAAAATCATAACATCTTTTTAACTTTGGACTAAGCTTGTAAATTTTTAAAAATGTTTGTAAGACAGACATGATAACAAATGGTATAGTCCATTGATACCTCTAAAACACATCCAAGGCTAACAAATCTGTTTTCTTGTTTGGATGGATGCAGGTAAGGACTCTATCTTATCTTGGAAGGTTTTTTGACTTTGGCAAGCTGACCTACATTGGATCGCACACTCACTTATTATTTGGGAAGTTCATCTACTATCTGTATACTGGAATGGGACCTCATTCTTACAAACACTGTACAAAAATGATTCTAATACTAAGTTGTTTCTGTACTTATCTTTTCATTTTTCTAAAGACAGCTTTCTTTTGAATGTTAAACTTCAATTATGTCTTACTATTATACTTAAACACACACACACATGCACACATGCACACACACACACACACATACACACACCTTTGCTTTGAAAGCTCGCAATAGATGGCGAACCCCCCTTTCGCATCGACCTGGTTGCTTAACACACGCACACACACACACACACACACACACACACACACACACACACACACACGCACGTGCACGTGCACGTGCACATGCACACGCACACGCACACGCGCACACACACACACACACACACACACAGAGGTTCAACTACAATCAAAGGCATTGGGACAATCCTACCTATGGGGAGGATTATGAACAAAGACAAGTGCTTAACCTATGCTTCCTCGACAACGGGATTGTGCAAAAATCTCAACATATTGGTCAGCAGGTAGGTACATCGTACCTACTCAGTACATGTGTATTTGAATGAGCAAAACTCACGTAATAATAAATATTATTGAAATATAGTTCCTCGTGAATCGATGAATTGTGGTTGTTAATACATTGCATTATCAACATACTGTGATCTAAATACAATAGTTAGCTCATGATAGAATCCACAATCGGCTAGACTTTGAGCAACAACTTAAAAAATAGATGACCTGGCACCTACTTGGTACACACACACACACACACACACACACACACACACACACACACACACACACACACACACACACACACACACACACACACATAGAGACCGATACATGATAAAAATACTCGTTGTTTTAATACAATAATTCTCATGGTTAATGGTATGTTTGCCATATTGAAGTAGTTTTTTCCAGGGTTGGTACGTGATGGTTGAGTATCAGCTTTCGGTTGATATGACACATGAATTGCATGCCTTTCGAACATGAATAAAAATTGGTTTTTTAGTATCAACTTTTGGGTGATATGACACATAAACATGTGATTCATAAGCACACACAAACACGTTGTAAGGCCCATGTGCAAGGAGATTTGGTTTTTTCATTTAACCCTAGCTAAAGACATTTGATGCTTGATGTTGAGCCTTAAACCTCATGTGAGGGTCTCAGTAGAGGTGGCAGTGAGTGGAATTTTGAAAAATCATCCGTTATACAAAAAGGAGATGCTGCCCAAATTTTCACTTTTTAGAGAGCTTTAAAGCAAGAAGCGGCAGTGATGCAACATGCCGGCTACCTTCTTTGGTTGTTAAAAATATTTACTGATTAGAAGTTGAAAATTTATTGATATGTAGATACATGGAGTTTACAATCCCTTTTGATAGATACTTTACATTAGATGATATAGATGAATGTCTAATACAATGGACATGTCAACTTCAATCAAGGTAAGTATACATTGGTGAGCTCATAACCATAAGCTATTTTTTGATACTTTCCTCTCTTAGAAACTATGTGGAGGTCTCGGTTGAGATGACATTGGATTGAATTTTTGGACTAAAATTTGATGGTTCTATTGTGGGATGAACAACATTGACCTATGCGGCTTTGATGATCTAGGGCTACACAATATCTAGCAGCTTGGATGCTGATTTTTGGAGAACACCAACAGTTCTAGTTTTGATACATTGAACGACAATTTTTAAATTTTCTTACATGGTTTGGGATTGCAATTATCTTAGTACTATTTTCTTTATATTGAGTAAACATATGATTGAGTAATTTGTGGTTAGTTGATGGAATGTTGGCTTTTTTTGTGACTCTAACTATGTCTCCATGGGAATGACACCATTGTTGATGATAATGGAAACATAAAATGTTTTTTATTGAATAGAAGCATAATTTTTGAAATTAGTGTTCGTATTTTACTCTGAAAACAACCCCAATGGTTTTAAAAAAAGGGCCTTAATCCTCATGTGAGGGTCTCGGATTAGATGGCATTTTGATTGGATTTTTTGAAAATTGATTTAAATTACAAAGTACATGCTGCCCGATTTATTTTGGAATTAAATGATGTTTACATTACCGTAAATATATGGCTCATTCTTTAAACTTAATATTTTATTTATGTTATGTTGTTAGTTCTAGTTGTAATTTTTGACACCAATAACAAGGGGAGGGAGTCGTTGACACCTGTCTTTGCAAATGATGCCAGTTCTGATAGGCTTGTGTTTTTTGGATGGTGACATGTAAGAGATTCTTTCCTTGGGATTACAACGATGACTTGAGCGATAAGATCGTCCAATACTACAGCTGGATCCTTCTGTATGTAGATGTAGTGGAAGCTCATCCCAAAGGGTGGACACACAGAGATACAACACTAAGCTATCAAATTGTAATGATCAAAGGTCAAATCTTTGATCTAAATGACTATATTATCCATTAGATACAACATGTTGTACTGGTGTATATGAAAAGATAATTGAGGTTTATGACATCTTGTTTTAAAATATTGTTATTTAAAATACTAAGTATGGTTGAATTATGAGGGGATTTTCATACTGAAAAACACACACACACACACACACACACACACACACACACACACACACATACACACACACACACACTCTCAGGATGGGGTATTTTGATCTCTCTCTCTCTCTCTATCATAAGTATACGCACGTGCACACACACACACACACACACACACACACACACACACACACACACACACACACACACACACACACACACACACACACACACACAAAGTGGGCATATTTCTTCTGGACACATATGATCGAAAAGCTCATATGGGAATAACTATACAATCAAGATGGAATCTGGTGGTTTACCTTTTGAACATATTACAAGCATAAGTTGTTATTGAGATACCCACTGAGCTACACAAGGAGAATGCAACCTTTGGATATACTTTGAAACTGGAGAATACCACACACAGGTAGGTGCATCAGGCACCTACTCAATAAATTCTGCCTTTTTAATAATGTTATTATTTCCTTGATTTGATTAGGCTCCTTACAATTGTATGCTGTAAACCTTTGAGAATGATTTATTAATAACTAAATGTTATGAAAACATGGTATATATATAATTGAAACCTTAGATGAGGGTTTGTATAACAATAAATAGATGTTTAGACTTTTCTACTCACTTATATATAAGGATTTTTTAAGGGTCTTGGCTCCTAATATGTGTAGATTCAATTGATGATTTTGAACTATTGGAATTGTAGTCATACATAGGAAACAAATTTTGGTGGTATTTACATCTGATATGCAATATATCAAATGGTTTTTAAGTGTCGAAAAGGATTCTATGTCCTCTGAGTCCTTTTACCTGTGAAAATATGACATTACTGATTGTCATCATTTAAAATAGTTTGGTGGTTGACACTCAGTTGGTCAATTTGTGGTTGCCGATAAACATAGTAGTTCATAATTGCTGAGAATAAACATATACACACAAATATGAGAAATTTCTTTTACTCATATGAACTACGAGGTTGAATATATGGTTTATTCTTTGACATTTAAGTAAAGCATTCTCAGCTATAAAGTAATAACAATTGGTTTTTTTAATCTAACTGCTCTTTTGGATCTCTATTTACTTCTATGTATACACGAAGACTTATGGGGATGTCGTAAGAGATGATAAGCTATGGAATATTTTTCATGATTGTCGGGATGCAAAGAAGATAATGTCCAAATTTTTGAAAATCTAACACAATCACACTTGACAGACTTGATATCTTAATGATCGATTGGCCTAGAGTTGCACAAGGCTCGACAAATCTGCTAGAAAATTTTACGAATACAAGCAGTTTTTGTTTTGATAAATATACTAAAATACTCTAAACTCCCTTACACGTTTTGGACTAAAATTTGCTGGTTTTCTTGTGGGATGAGACAACATTGATCTATGTGGCTTTGGTGCCCTAGGGCTACACAATATCTAGCAGCTTGGATGTTGATTTTCGGTAAACACCAACAGTTCTAGTTTTGATACTTTGTACAATATTTTTTAAATTCCCTTACATTGTTTGGAACTTCCATTATCTTAGTATTATCTGTTCTATACTGAGTAATCATATGATTGGGTATTTTGTGGTGATAGTACTTAGTTGATGGAATGCTGGCTTCTTTCTATGACTCTTAACTGCATCTCCATGGGAATGACACCACTGTTGATGATAAAAGAAACATAAAATGATTTTTATTGAATAGAAGCATAATTTTTGAAATTAGTGTTAGTATTTTACTTTGAAAACACCCCAATGCTTCAAAAAGGGCATTAATCCTCACGTGAGGGTCTCGAATAAGATGGCATTTTGACTGGACTTTTTGAAAATTGATTCAAATTACAAAGGAGATGCTGTCCGATTTTTTTTGAATTAAATAATGTTTACATTATCGTAAATATATGGCTCATTTTTTAAAATTAATATTTGATCTATGTTATGTTGTTAGTTTTTGTTGTAATTTTTGACACCAATAACAAGGGGAGGGAGTCATTGACACCCGTCTTCCCAAGTAATTCCAGTTCTGACAGCTTGTGTTTCTTGGATGATGGTGACATGTAAGAGATTCTTTCCTTGGGATTACAATGACAATTGTAGCAATAACAGAAGATCATCGAGTATTTGGTCATAGATAACCCCCTTATTATTCTTTGATAATAACATGTAATACACTATATGTCAGTAACAATGTCAATTGTACTCTTAACTTTATCTACCTGTTATCTAATGTATACATAAGATTTGGTTATTTACACCTTGACTGGTCTCTAGTCCCATTGTATGGCTCAACAGTTTGTGAAATCAAACTATTGTTAGATTAATCATTCTTAAACACACACACACACACACACACACACATCTACACACACACACACACACACACACACACACACATATATATATATATATATACACACACACACACACACACACACACACACACACACACACACACACACACACACACACACACATATAGATAGATAGATAGATAGATAGATAGAGAGAGAGAGAGAGAGAGAGAGAGAGAGAGAGAGAGAGAAGCTCCTTCATAGGTATGTTGAAAGGAGAGAGGGGAAGAGAGGGGGTCCTGTGGGAGTGTTCTCTACATCGTAGTGCATGGCAGTACCAAACTACCTAACCACACGACTCGAGTGTGTGTGTGTTGTATGTGTCTGTGTGTGCGCATTGTGTGGTAGTGTGCACATGTCTTTTATTGTAACATTGTTTTTTGAAGTGCTAACGTGCAAAATATGAACTCATGTCTTATGTTCTATCACAATATTTTGAAATGTTTAGGATTTTTAACCTATATTGTATGTTGAGAACATAAATGAAAGATTGAATTTGTCTTTGTATGGCCATCTTTAAGGACTATTTTTGTAAAATGCATATAATTTTACTGAATTGACTCAATGGTAGTCCAATTTTCTTTTGAACAAACTCAAACTTCTTTGAAAAATCCTCAATAGGTATGGAATGAGCCTATCACACTTCTATGTTGCTTACATAAAGACTGACAACATTCACTACTCGCCCAAGTTAAGTAGTAAATTATAAATATAAGCCAAAAAGGCTCTCTTTAAAAAAGAAAAGAATTTATTTTTAGTATTTCAAACTCAAATATGACTCCTCAGAGTCTTAGACACATGCTAACAAGATGCTCAAGAAGTTTCATGAAGTTTTTATGTCATATGTAAAAGTTATGCTTAAAATACTAGAATCCAGGCATGAGCCACTTTTTTGGCCCCTTGCAAGACTAATGTTAACAATGTGGCTGATGAGGTCAGTTTTTACATCCTGAGCATCACTTGTAATCGCTTAGGTTGGCAAGATTCACTGGATGCCAGCTTTTGGTTCTGAGAAACTTCGACAGTAATGTCAGGCAAGGAGGTTTCAATGGACACCTCAGCCTCACCAGGGGGTCTGCCGTTTGATAGTGGAGTCTCCTGCATCTCAATTGTTGGGAAGTCAGTCTCTTTAGTCTCCTCCTCTAGAGTAAAATCTCGCTCGACCTCTTCCTTCGACTTGCTAGAACTCTCAGGAGGCTTGACATCCTGGGTGGCCTACCTCCAAGTAGACGTGATCACTGGCTTGTGATCCACTTCTAGGTAGTTTCTAGCATAGTGCCCAATTTTGTGACATTTATAGCAAGTTTTTGGAAATGATGCAAATGACAACTCTTGTCCAAATGTGCCATACCGTCCCATATTGAAATCCATATATCTAGGGATAGGTCTACTCATATTCCACAGTATGCATACCGTGAATCCAAGGGTGATATAACTGGTAGAAACTTCGAAACAAATATCACTCGGCCCATCATAACAACAATTCACTCACAATAGTGTTGCTAGAGCAAAACCACACGGAATTGACCTCACACTCTCCCACTTCAGGAACGTAGTCGAGTTGCATTGACCATCCCATCCTTCAATTGTAGCTATCAGCAAAGTAACACCTTAAGCATAACAAAATTTGCAATTGATTGTCCTCCCTTGGCTCACAATGCCTGCTCTTGACAGGGACACCTATCTTGCATGCCGTCATCGATCGCCTACCAGTTGCCCCCACATAGCCATCCATGCGTCTTTGTGCTTAAGAGGCATTGCCTCCCATGCCTCGTGTTTGTGCTTGCCTCACAACCTCCCAAGCCCCTGCCAAACCCACGTCATATACCCCCTCTTGGGTCCACATGGCAAGGCTTTTCTTTTCATTTTTACCTCGTATGAATGGATTTATGCTGATTCTATTTAACCAAAAACTTTGGTCCCCCTGTTTGGCTCTATCTCATATCTATTAGGTGGAATCTTTGTAGATTCCACCTCTTCCAAAGCCTGGGTTACCTAAAACCTAAGGTTTCTCGTTCTCTATGCACACTTCTCCTCCATCATCCTCACAGGCACCATCTCTCTCTCTCTCTCTCTCTCTCTCTCTCTCTCTCTCTCTCTCTCTCTCTCTCTCTCTCTCTCTCCCCCCCCCCCCCCCCCCCCCCCCCCCCCCCCCCCTATCACCCTCACTCACTCTCTCTTGTTCTTGGATGTATCACCTTGGATTTGCTAGCAACAACACATTATGTAGAAGGGTAAAAGATGCTCATCATACACTCAATGGCCGTTGCCTTGATACCTTAATGGTCTGAGGAGCAAACAACTACTAAACGACACTCATAACATAGCCCAATGCTACTGCTATTGCTTATCCCCTTGATAACAAGTAATGCACATGCCTGTTGAGACATCACATCACACAAGGTAGCATGTGATGCGAAAGAGAGAGAGAGAGAGAGAGAGAGAGAGAGAGAGAGAGAGAGAGAGAGAGAGAGAGAGAGATTTCTCACCTGTGCATGCGCTTGTATTGATCGAAAGAGTGAAGGAATTGGACGCATGCCTCATTGATCTCTCGCATCTACCCTGCCACCATGCCAGGGTCGATGCCAAACAACCCCCCCCCCCTCTTATCCTCTGTCCGCCACATGCCACATTTCCCCTTTTTCCCTTCGAAATCTCCGATTTCTATTAATGAACCCAAAAGTAAAATTGAAAAGACCTATTAGCGTCATCAACTTTGCACTCTTCGATATGCAAAGAACTTGGCATTGATTCGGTTTAGGATTGTAGAGGGCTTTGAGGTCTGTACTACCAGTATTGAGTCTCCACCTTCTTTTAAGACTCTTTAAAAGCATGAGAGAGGATGGTTTGGAAGAATATTTTTTATGGACCCAATTCTTTATCATGATAATAGGAAAAGTCTTAAGAAGCCAATTTTAAAAAATAATATAATTGGTTTTAAAAAGCCCACAAAAGAAATTTTTGAGTTTTTTTTAAGGCTGGTTTGGAAGATTATTTTTTATGGACCCAATTCTTTATTATGATAACATGAAAAGTCTAAGGAGCCAATTTTCAAAAATAATATAATTAGTTATAAAAAGCCCACAAAAGAAAATTTTGAGTTTTTTTTAGAGGCTAGATTGGAAGAATATTTTTTATGGACCCAATTCTTTATCATGATAACAGGAAAAGTCTAAGGAGCCAATTTTCAAAAATAATATAATTAGTTATAAAAAGCCCACAAAAGAAATTTTTGAGTTTTTTCTGAAGCACATGGAATTTTATCCAAATCCTAGAAAAAAGGACAGAAGAGTGTCCTATTTTGGTGGTACTAAACTATTGTTAAAGCCACAAAAGTGGAAAACCGTCTAGTTTTCGCTCGTTTTTGAGCAACCATAATAGTATCAACTTTTTTGTGCTCTTTAATATATGAAGAACTTGACCTTGATTGAGGTCAAAATTGTAAAGACCTTTGAGGTTGGCACTTGTATTCATCCTTCACCTTTTTTCCACACTAGCTTTATAATGGGACACTTTTATGTTTATGTCCCGAGACACTTTGATGTCATGTTAAGTGAGTATTTTGCTTGAATTATTTGAAGAGTTTGAATATAAGCTTCTAGGTGCTATATATCCACAAATTTGCCCCGTGAGCTCAAAACAACTTGATATTTTTTGGAATATTGATCTTACCATTAACCTTAATAATCTCGCACAACATTTTTGAACCTAAACTGAGTGGAAAAGCAGGTCCTATTTTTGTCTTTAAAAAAAATATTTGCAATTGTACCACAGTAGTTCTCAATTACATGCTTTGATGCTTCTAGGGAGAATTAAGTGTTAAAGTTGAAAGTTATGACCAAATTACAAAAATTACATGTGAGCGAGTGGATGAAGGCCAGACTTTTCTTGATTTGCAGGGTCCTTAAAAAGAGTTATTGATTAGCGGCCTTTGGCTGGAGGAAAGTCTCCCTGGATATCAATCTTGCCCTTTTGACCTCTTTGAGTTGTTGCTCGTCCAGGTTGACTTTAGCCTCCTGCCAACATTTGTGATCTTCTTCAAAGACCAACCCATTAACTTTTTTGGATGTTAGCTGAGCAACCGCCTCTTGGAGTTGCTTTCAATTCTCTTCTCGAGCCTTTTTCACTTGAGGTCCTGAACTTTTGATCACTTTTGATATGCTCCAAGCAAAGAGGTCCCAAGATTTAGAATTTACCAAACCAATATCTTTATTGATCTTACCCAAAGCTTTCTTAGTCAGTATTCTAAACAGAGTGTCTTTAAACAGGTGTGCCCCAATAACTAGCAGTTGCTTACTCCCTTTGGGGACCTGCCCCTCCTCTTTAGATTTACTAAATTTCATGTGTAAAGGAAGATGGCCTGACATGCACTTCATTGTGAGCATCTTCATCTCAAGTAGTGAAGGGATCTAATCAGCTTGGTGAGAGCAATAGCATATGTCAAGACAAGAAGCTGTGCAGGCATACTAAAGGCTTGTGTATGTGAAGCCCAACATGTTCTTCCAAGGACCCACCTCCCACAAGTCCATAATAGCCCATTTCTCACATAGACCCATTCATCTATCTTTTTTAGAACTTGCCAATAGAGTGGCTCCATCATATTAAAGTCACCTATCACAAGCCACACCCCTTTGATAAGGGAATCCCTGAGGTGCATCCACAATTTGGCTCTATCTTTGGCGTGGCAAGGGTCATATATGTTTACTATGGTGGGATGTTGACATGTCCACATGACTCTCACTCCTAGGACTCTCCCATAGGGATGATTAAATACCACTTTGGGCTCCAAGTCCTTGTCCACAATAGAGAGAACGCCATTGAATCCATCCATTCCGTCTCCATAGAATACCAACCAATTTCTTCCCCAAAGCTTGTTTTCTTTTTCTGCAAGCATTTAGATGATGTTCTTGGATGGCCCAACAATAAACTTCTTTATCCTTTCTAACTTCCTCCCAGAAGAGGATGTGCTTCTTTCGGGTCTTCAAACCTTTCATGTTCCAAGATTGAATAACTATACCTTCCATCATTGGGAGAGTGGGACAAATTCCTTAACCTTCGATTCCTGTCTAGCCTCTTGGTCGTGACTCCAAGAGAATCTAGAGGATCACCTCGGTTAGGGGGTTTTTTTCTTGAAGGGGTTGTGCAGTGGGATGGAACAAGCTCCGCTTCTAAGTTGATTGGGGGTGCCATTTGCAATAGTAAGCACAATCTTTCCAACTCCTTCAACATGATAAGAGGCATTGTTGGCACAAGTCACTGTATTCACATGAGGGACAGACTCAATAGAGGTAAACAAATCACGATGTGAGGTAATGTGCTTTGTAGAACCACTATCAAAATATCACACATGTTAATCTGCAACAACTAACATACATTCATCATGGACAATAGGATCATAAGTGCACTCTGCACTAAATGCCAATTTTGCATCAACATTAGCATCACAATCTCCTTTGACAGAAGACTCTACAATCGCTGCACTTGTATTGGACCCTGTAGTGGATCCAGCCTCTTTCTTCTTAGCCTCTTTTGCCTTCAATTTCGGACACTGCTTGATCAAATGATCATTAGCTTTACAATAATGGCAATGCATCTTTTTTTTGCCCTTATCACAAGAATTTCCATACAAAGTGCTTCTTGTAGAAGCATTAGGGATATAAGTTTTGCCACTCGTAGCAGAACTAGAAGAAGTGGTTACATTGTTGTTCCCACCTTTTCTTTGAGATGCCATAAAAGCTTGTTCAACTGCACGCTGCCTAGTCCTGTTTCTTTTGGAAAGTGACTCTTGCAATAGAAATGTGCATAATGCATCAAACTTGACAACTTCAGGATTTCCTTGGGTCATAAGTCTCCAAGTACTAGCAAAAGTCTGGTAAGAATTTGGTAAAGCATCAAGAACAGTCTGCATAAGTGAACTGTAAAAAATGACTTCTCCTACAGAAATTAGTTGCTCATTAACATCCTTGACACCAGCAAGGAAAGTGTCCATTTCATCTTCCTCATGCATAATCTTTGATTCTAGCTCTTTATGCAACAAAGCAATTTTAGCTTCATTGCGGCTTGCATAAAGACATGCTAGAATATCCCTAGCCTGCTTTACAATTTTTGGTGAATGGATGTGAGGAGTGATAGTGCGCTTTAAAGACAATGCAATCAATGCATGAGCATGCGCATCTCTTACATCCCAACGAGCCTGCTCAGCTGTAGGCAAAATAGCTCTGACAACAGCTATCCTGGCAAGAAAACCTAGAGAATCCTCAACATCGCCTGCATCCACAGTACCGGGATGTACATCAATGCCCTGCAAAATGTTCCAAACTCCCTTTGACATAAGTACATGTTGCGTCACGTAAGCCCACATAGGGTAATTGTCCCCATCCAATTTGTCCTCAGTTGCAAACATCTTGAATACATCTGTGTTGTTGTCAGCCATGGAAAATGATTGCCCTTGATGTGAAAACTGTCCGAAATGAGGAGAAACTGGGTGAGACCAACACGTGCTATATAGCACAAACCGCAGTAGATTGTATGGGACTTGCTATGCAGTAATTGACACTAACAAAATTTCTGCACAAAATGACAAAATTGCCTGTGCAAACCTGGCTGTAGTGGAAACGGAGGTCAAAATGAGCCCAAAATGAAATTCTGAGTAGACCAATCTCTACAAGCTCACCCAAATTTTTTGTCTACCTTTTGACACTCGCCAAAGCTCGTTGAAATCTGAGAGAACGAGCAGGGGTGTTCTAGCGACTAAGCCCGGGAGGACGTGACCTACTCTGATACCAATTGATGGAATTAGGATTGCAAGGAAATGCACATAGCTTGGAGAAGACAAAGGAATCTCAAGGCACACAATAGAAAGATTTTCATGGGTAAGAGGGCACTCTACACCAAGGGGGCTAGTTCCTAAGGAGGGACCACTGACAAAAGGGTGTGAAGGCCCTCCTATGTATACCCTCACAAGAAAAGAACGTTGAAGATAAAGTACCACTGATTATAGACCACTGCCTAAGATACTAAAATAAAAGCGCTGAAAATAAATGAATTCCTTGAGCACTAAAGATGCACAACGTGCACAAAATTTCAATGAGAGAACCTAGAAAGGAAGGGGGAGCATTGGAAAAACGGACCAAGCTACAAGCTGGAGATACCATGGGAGCACATATAGTCATGGACAAGGAGAGGCACACCAACACTCCACACCACCCATGGCTAAGAACGATTGTACCAGTAGCTGAGCGGATCCACCCACAACAAGCACAAAAATAGAGGTACACTCAGATTGATGAGATCCACGCACTAGAAAAACAAGAACACACACATAGATCAACCTGTAGATATCGCTCACCATTAGCGCTTGCTCAAAAATCCCTACGCCACTACCCCAAGCTCGTATCACGACATTCCCCTAACCTATACTCATTAATACACCAACATTCATGACTATCTTAGACACATCCTAACAAGATGCTCAAGAAGTTTCATGAATGTTTTTATGTCATGCAAAAGTTATGCTTAAAATACTAGAATCTAGGCATAAGCCATTTTAGTGGCTCTAGCCACTTTTGTGGCACATTATAAGACTAGTGGCCAAATTTGAAGTTTATGATTATATATGGTTACTACCTACAAAATGCACACAATTGGTCTAAGTAACTAGCAATATTGAAAAAGCTATACTTGCTTCACTAGAATCATGTCTCTTATTGTTCTACAATTGAAAAACTCAATCATCACTGTATACTATGCTATATAGGGTATTAGGTGCCCGAAAACTCAAGAAAATTTAGCTTTTTGTTACACATGCCACTTACACAATCAAAATTGCATTTGGATATCAAGAAAGCCACCAAAAGAATCATAGAAGCGCTAAATTTGGCCAAAAAAGAGAATGGGAATACTATGCAAGACCTAGACAAAATGGCTAGGATGATGCTTGATCATCTAAGCCAAATCATTGGCCAATCTGAGACCCACACTCAAGAAGTGGATGAAGCCAGAGTGACCTTGCTCGAGAGTGTCAAAAGGGAAGTTCCTCAACTAGAACCCAATCACCTTGAGAGGGACTTTTCTGAAGAGGAGTGCTCGCATGTATTACAAGATCTTGGCAAGGAGAAGTCACTTGGCTGGGTTGCTATGACTACTAAATTATTCAAGGAGTTCTGGGATGACCTCAAGGTCCCTGTCACAAAAATGTCTAACCAAGCTTTAGTCAAGGGGTCGCTAGATCCTAGCGTGAAAAGAGGACTTATCAAACCTATCCCAAAACAGGTTTTCTGCTCGCATTTTAAGCAGTGAAGGCCCATAACTATGATGTCCGTAGCATACAAAATCATTGCCAAGGCATTCGCTCTCAGAATTGTCCCCCTCTTGGACAGAATCATATCCCCTCATCAACATGGGTTTATCAAAGGAAGTTTAATACATGAAAATATCTTGGCAGCAAAGGTTGGCATTGAGTACACAAACTTCACTAAGCATGACTTTAGCTAGACCTGGAAAAGGCGTGTGATAGGATTATGTGGTCATTAATTGAAGAAGTCATGCAATCACTGTCATTTGGGCCTCGCCTCTGTCGACTTATACAAACTCTCCGTGCAGGTAGCTAATCTGAGCTACTATTCAATGATAGATTTGTGGGATCTTTCAAAGCCATACGAGCTATTAAGCAAGGATGCCCCTTGGCATGTCTACTCTTTGCTATTGGGTCGCATCCTCTAATAACGATGCTCAAAGCTATTGCTACATGAGGGGAAATTTAAGGTTTAACTTTGCCCCACAACGACTAGCTCTTGGCCAAGATGTTCGCAAATGACTCTCTCCTCTTTTTGAAAGCCTGCCCTCAGGTTCTTAGGAAGGCACTTGAATTGTGCAGGCATTTGCTAAGGCTTTGGGGTACTCAAAGTGTAGTATTGAGAAGTCCAGACTGATCTCCCTCACAAAAAATGACTTGTTTGATCCATCAGTCTGGATAGGGAAGATTATGTCTAGAGGAAGGATTTTTTGACATCTGGGCGTTCCCCTGGGGGTGGAAGTTAAACAAAACTTAGATATTCCAGTGGTTCCTGGGAGAGATCCAGAGAAAAATAAGAAGGTGGGAGTATGTTTTACTTCCCTTCTTGGGTCGGATCAAAGTCATCAATTCTTTTTTGCTTCCTTACAATGCCTTCACCAGCTCGGTCTTGAAAATAGCCAAATGTAACTGGAAGAAGTTTTTGAAATTTGTTAAAAGATTCTTATGGAGGAACAACACTAAAGCCTCGCTTCCATGGAAATGGGCAAAGAGGGACGTCATCGCTTGACCGGTGTTACAAGGTGGCCTCGGGATTTTAACCCAGCTGTACATGCCAAGGCCTTATGTGCCAAATTTGTGGTCTCATTAGCCAAACAAGACCAGTCTTGGGCTATCATGACCAACGATATGATAGACAAGTAAAAACTTTGCTCTAAAGGTGGACATTGGAAACGGATCGAGGTGCACAATAAACTATTAGCCCCAAGTTGGTCTAGCTTGAGATTGGGTGGCATCACGAGCTGGTATGAAAGTGTAATAGATTAGCTTGGGTAATGGAATGGGGTGAATTAACCAGATACTTCTGGAACTCCATCTCACACTGGTCCCCTTCATTGTGTAAAACTGCTAGTGTAATGAAGAGAAATTGCAAGAAGGGTGAACAATAAAGGACTCCAATGGATAATCAAATTCTAGGATGGTAACAACAAGGGTTGGCAATCCTTTGACTAGATGGCTGCCTAGTTTCAACTCAATGGCACCGAGAAGCTACCTGTCAACAGAGTTATAGAAGGCCTGTGTAATATTTTGATGCCGGTTTGGGATTCTTATTTTGAGTGGAAAGCTTGGAAATGGACCAAGAATTACCTTTTTTTAAAACTAAAACCAAGGCAATTTACCAAGCGTTGGTGCACAAGGTTGAGGTGGTTCGGCCCCTTGAACAAAAAGTGGAAGTTGCAATGGTTAGAAGCTCAATGGCTTGAAGTCATGAAGAACATTTGGAATCCAAAGTGGCCACAGTTCATGAAGGTTTTTAGTGGAAGGTGCTGGGAGGGCTCTTTCAACAGGTATTAAGATTCAGACATGATATCCAGTCTGATAGATGTTCAGGGTGCAATTTGGCTAGCGAAGACATCGCCCACTTGTTCATAGAATGTTCAACAATTAGAGGCCTGGCAAGGAAGGTTTGCAAATAAATGCAAAGAATGTGGAAGATAGGAATCTTTAAGAAGGATCGTGTGCCTTGGTGAAAAACATTTTTGAAATCCAGCGCTTCTAGTATGTACTCAACTTGTCGGATACTATTTGTTCAGTAATCTTTGGAAGGCCAAGAACTGCCAAGTTTTTGACAATGACCTATTTGTGACTAGCTTCTCAAGGATAGTACATGAAAGTAAGGAGATAATATTTGCGACAGGAAAAGGACAAAGCTCGGATTACTTGATTAGGGAGACTCTTGCCATCCGATCAAGCCGTCCCGTGAGAATGTTAGTTTTGTAATTGGACACTTAAGTGTCCTGAGACACTAAAGTGTCCTGTTTTTCTTCCAAGTTTTGGCAATTTCTTTGTCAAGCTAGAAATAAGTTTTTTATACCTTGCTTCTACCATAGGTTGGTTATGAGGGAAAGAAAACACTGGATTTTTCTCCATGTCAAAATACAATCCGTATGGATAGAATTCTGGTAAGTTCCAAGTTATAAAGTTTAGTAAAATATCAAGCTCTTTTGAAAAAAAATCATAAAATTCTTATATCTTTTTTGTAGAGATGGCCTTTTTTATGTTTATAAAAGCCATTTGTTAGCACTTAGTGTTACAAAACAATGGAATGCACTTTAAAGACAAGTTTCCAAGTAACACACAAGTTATAGACATAATTTCATACTTGAGCACGTGCTAAATAAGAGCATAATTTTGGTCTTCCAAAGGTTCCTTCGTGGAATTATGGCTATTTTAGTGCAATTTGACAATTACAACTGACTTTATATGTTGAAACCAAGAAACTACGTATTTTTTGGGCTCCCTAACTCAATTAAATCTTGTTGCTTGAACTCTATCTTGAATTTTCTATCGTGAAAAAACTCTTGTTGAAAATCTTGTGTTCTCTATAATTACATTAAATCCAAGGTTTTACGCACCCCAATTGTGTATGTACCATGTACTTTGAATCATTTGGTTGAGCTACATGGAAAGTTTGAGATTTTGAATGCTTATGTCTCAAGAATGAAAATATCAAAGTTCTCTCTTATGCAGTTTAGAATATTTAAAATAATCCAATAATTGTTGCATACCAAAGCCCTTCTACTTGCCATCTTGAGTCCTCAATGGAAAGGGTAAGAAATTTATCATTTTCTAAAACTCACAAATACATCAAAAACATATTTTTCTTTGTATACAATATGCTTGAAATGGCTATATCAAACACATAGAACTTTCCATTATTTTATATACTCCAAAGTTAATATTTTTACTTATAACAATATTTTTGACTGGAAAGCGTGGAAATGGCCCGGAAGCAATCTCTTGGGGAAACCCCATACCAAAATCATTTATCAGACAATGATGCAAAAGAAGAATTGGTCTAGCCCCCTTAATAAGCTATGGAAAAAGCAATGGCCGGAGGAAAGGTGGGAGCATGTAATGGAGAACATATGGAAGCCAAAGGTTCCATAGTGCATGAAGGTGTTCCTATGGAAGGTTATTTGGGGTGCTCTACCGATGGGGGTGAAGATTCAGGAGAGAGGGATTGGGTTAGATCAATGCTTGGGGTGCAGGTTGACTAGTGAAGATCTGGCCCACCTTTTCATGGACTGCCAGCTATAAAAGGCCTCGCAGGGAAAGTATGCAAGTGGGTCCAGAGAAAATGGAAAATTAGGTTTTTCAAGATTGACCTATGCTTTGGAGGTAAAAACTCAAGTAGTCCTGCACTCCTCGTCAGCATCCAGATTGTCAGATACTCCTTTCATAATGTATGGCAAACAAGGAACCGTCGTGTTTTTGAAGGAGGATTTGAGGTGGCAAGCTTTGCAGAAATTATACAGGAAAGCAAAGTGCTAACATGGGCACTCGGACGCAAGCATCACTCGGAGGATTGGCCTAATACTACTTGTGCCTTGTTGTGAGCAGCAGACGGAATACCCGGGACGGGGGCAAACCTTGGCCATCGGTAGGAGTGGCTACCCTAATAGCCATTGTAATTATGATTCCTGGATGTTATCATGGCTTAACATGAGCGTGACAAAACCTTATAATTTTTTCGGCTACTCAATATAATTCACTCACAATTGTGAGTTATGATTAAAAAAAAAAGAAAAAGTTTGATAGGCTCATTACATACCTATTGAGGGTTTTTTTCAAAGAAGTTTGATAGGCGATGCAACGAAAACTTCAACTCTTCGCTTATTCTCTTGACATTTTTGGATTACTAAAAGAAGCCTTGGAGGAGAGTTTTAGTAGCCTTGGAGGAGAGTTGAATTAGGCATACTTTCAATGTTTGATGATTGAGACTTACTTTAAATGTTATTTTGGTTTAAAAGAATTAAATAGATCTTTTTATTTTGCCTTTCATTTCGCATTGTGAGATGTCTTTACTTTTCTTGCATAATTCCACACACACATTTATATATATTATATTTATATATACACATATATAAATTAATGAGTTTTTTTTTTTCACCTTTCAATTCAAAGCCTCACATGGCTTGACTTTTCTTGCATTCTATAGCTTAATTCCAAAGTGTCGAGTTTCTTCCTCACAAAAAACAAGTCGAAAAAACTAGCAAAAATGTCAAAACTTGTAGGATTTTTAGAGTGTTTTCTCACATATTTCACCGGTGTTTCTTCCCTTTCCCAAGGTCTGCAATCAGCTAACCTCAATTTTCAACCGGCTCAAGGCTAAGCTGAGACAATTCTTTCCCGATCATTGATTTCAGTTAAACTGGATTTTATCACTTTCTTAGAAAGTCACAGTGACCCTTTCACTTGTTTATCAACTCATACTATGTGTTGGGCGTATTTTCTTGAGAGGGTTTTTGTTTAGAATCCAAATAGCTGTTGATTTTTTTAAAAATAAAAGCCTCTTAAAGCCACAATAGTGGGTATTTTTTTAAAGGACTAGTGTTAAAAGCATCTCATGGTTTTTTTGAAGAATATTTTTTTTATGGTCCCAATTCTTTATATGATAAAAGGAAACATGTAAGGAGCCATTTTTCACAAATAATATGATTATTTTATAAAAGACTCGTAAAAGAATATTTTTTTGAAATTTGTTTCTGAAAGCACATGGAATTTTATTCAAATCTCAGAGAAAAGGACAGTAAAGTTTCTTTTTTGGTACTAGTGTTAAAGCCACAGAGTGGTAAAGCCTACAGCTTGTTTGAAGACCCCTGGTAATCTTGCACATGAGATTTCATTCAAATCCCAGAAGAAAATACACATGAGTGTCCTCTTTGGGTGGTACCAAACTATTGTTAAAGGCACAAAAGTGGCAAACCATCTAGTTTCAACTCTTTTCTTAGCAACCATAATATCCTCTTTGCGTACTTTGATATGTGAGGAACTTGGCCTTGATTGAGTTCACAATTGTAGAAACTATCGGATCTTCAAGAACTCCATGGAAATAACTAAGTTCACGGAGATAATCCATAAAAGAAGGATGAAGATCGTCGCTCTTGGAAAACAAAGGCACTTTGAGGAGTGGAATAAGACCATGGATGCTGCAATGATGGACTTGCATGAGTGAAAATGTGGGCTCATCCATGGTTATCGGGTGGCTCCTTTGTGAGCTAATGTATCTATGATCTTTTGAAGATGGCATGGCTCAGTTTGAGCATGGCAAAAATATGTAGTTTTTTGGTTTTGTCAATATAATCTACTCACCATTGTGAGTTTTGAAAAAAAAAGATCACAATTGTAGAGACCTTTGACGTTGCTCTATTGAGGCAAGGCTTGCCAAAAAGAGAAAAAGTGCACACTTAATATTCTCCTAGTTTTTTGGTTAAAATTTGATACATTTTTGGGTAATTAAACTAAACCTTCTAAAATTTTACTGGTTTTGTCAAGGAAAGCTCGCAACCTAGCCATGCTTTTGCAATTTTAGTTGATTCAAAATACAGTACGCCTTGGCCTTCTGCGAACACTATCTTGGCCGTGCTACTATGATAATAAAGTGTTTGCTGGGGAGGCTAGTAGTTAAGGAGTTACTCAAATAAGAATTAAATTGTGTATGGCCTATTCGAAAATCATCTTAGTGTTGAAAGTTTTCATGAAGAAAAAGTTTTGGTTTTCAAGTCAATTTTTGGATGTCTTTGTTTAAAAAGGACCCATTTCTGTGTTCGTTTCTACGAACCCATATTCATGCGTATGACCATGTCGGATACGAGTTGTCATGCTGTAAATGACAATAGCCTTTGTATGAGCCTTTTTATGGATCCATTTAGACTTAGACATGTACATTATATAAATCCATAAAATGGCTCATACAAAGGATGCCTCTATATCAGCCTTCTTATGGATCCACCCTCTATATCAGCCTTCTTATGGATCCACAGACATTTACATGATAGAATCCATAAAAAGGCTCATACACCGAGGATGTAAATGGATCCATGAAAAGGTCAGGATCTAAATGGGCCCGTCACAGTTGGGGATCGAGAGGCAGCACATCTTGAGCGTTTATTTTCTCTCCATTATTGGCCAGAACATAAGCCTGCAATCGTTTGATGATTGCCACATCAGCTATCGTTATTCCTTGCAGCCTCGTCCACTCACATGCAATCTCTTAGAGTACAAAAAAATGCCACATTAGCATGCAGAATGAATTTTTTGGTCTATTGATGTGTCAACCTCGGACGCCTCCACTGTGTGGCCTCCCTCCCTGCAGACATATGATGGCTGGGAATGGTCGTGCACTGGCCATTCTCTTCAAAATGTGCTCCCACCATGGCTCCCGGCCTTCGTCGGTCGCCATGTGGTCGCCCGTTTTACAAAGAATGGCCACTGTACGACCATTCACTACCGCATAAAAGGCCTCACAAGAGGTTATTGTCCATGTTTTATGATTCTATAAGTTTCTCTTTATTTTGGAGGGTAGAAAAGGGAAGGCTTATGCTCTTTGTGTACTAGAAGTAAGCCAGTTGGTATATGAGAGCTTTAGGTGGTACTAACTCTCAAACAAAGAGACAAGCTTTTGCTCTAACCATCACGTGTGCGGAGAAGAAGTAGTTACCAAACAAGGATACTTTACCATCATTCTTTTCAAAAGAAGAGGCTTCAGGTTGTTTAAGTTGCTTTCTTTTTTGGATTTTTTTTTCCAGTTTAGTAAGGTTGTTGCTTTTTTTTTTGGTTTGTTTTTTCCCATATACAATCAACCTCAAACACTACAAATGCCTTGAGGGGGCATTGTTTCCAAAAAGGGGCTGTGCACATGCATACACAATAAGAGACTGACAAAGAGCTACTAGGTTGTTTCTTTTCAACAAAATGCTTTGAAAGTTTTCATTGATCGTCTTTGATAATGTCGCATTGATAAAGTTGTGGATGCAATGTTGCATTGAGCTCTCTCTCTCTCTCTCTCTAATAAAATCTTGCTTGATAC
The DNA here is from genome assembly GCF_014529385.1 of Adiantum capillus-veneris. Taxonomy (NCBI): domain Eukaryota; kingdom Viridiplantae; phylum Streptophyta; class Polypodiopsida; order Polypodiales; family Pteridaceae; genus Adiantum; species Adiantum capillus-veneris. The sequence goes on from NC_140947.1 coordinate 78,690,057, forward strand.
TTTGTTTTAAAAAATATATTTACTTAAATATTTATGTTCAGTTATAGATCACTAGCACAGTAGCACATTTAGCAAATACTCCATTTCCTCATCAAAATTTTTTTGCAAACACCAAGAAAAAGTATTGGCAATAGAACAACACCACACAATGAATTGATAGTTCAAAAAATTTTACTCAATTTGAGTACATGTTCACCAAAAGGGCCACAAGGAAGGGAAAGGTAGCTTAGTTGAGCTTAGCATTCTTTCTCATTGATCTCTTCTTGCCATGAGATGATGCCAACTAAGTTTTCTCTTCCAAACATGCATATGATGGGAAATAAGGTTTTCATGCTACCCATGCACATGTGCTGAGCTCACTAAAGGGAAATGTGGTACAAGAAGCTCTTGAGCAGTTGAGTTGATTGCTTTAGGTATGGTACAACTTTAGCATTTCAAAAAAAGAACCACTATATTACTTTAGTGATGTTGTGAAGTCATCCCTATTGAGGTCTTGACTCGCAACGTGAGACTCATTTCTGGGTTCAATGCGCATAAGATTATAGGTTACAGACCCTGTGATGGCACCAACTACAGGAGCAATTATGTACACCCAAATCATTTTGTAGTTGTTGGTGACTATTGCTGGCCCTAATGTCCTCACGGGATTCATTGAAGCTCCTGTTAGGGCACTGTATTTATGCAAAGCAAACATCAATTGTTTTGTTGTAGAACCACAATTATTGTCTTTTGTACTACATGTAGTTTTTAGAAGAATGCATCATATGTTTAGTGACAGTTTATTACCCAGCCAAAAGGTTGTTTAAAAAGACAGTTGCTCCAACAGCAGGACCTGTGAGCTCACCAAACTGCAAAGGAAAAAATGGTAATTTATTACGGCTAAATTACAATCTGCACCTCTATAATTAAAATATGCCATTCAGTACATGTTGTCAATTCACCTATCCAAACCCAAAAAAATATAATATTGCATCAAACATTGAAATCATATGATAAGAGATATTTGCTTTTAGGTTATTGTTGTGATAGTAATGGACAATGAAATATTTTTCATTCAAAGATAATTATGAAGGACTATGTAATAAATAATTACTCTCACCATGTCTGAAAACTATTCCTTTTACACTTGGTTGAGTGCACACTACTACTTACATTTACATGACGCAAGTAAAAACCAAGAGAAATTCATTAAAAAAAAACTTGTCTCAAGCTAGCTATGGAAAAGCTTCTTACCGCTCGAGAGTCGGTGGAAACTGCTGTTGCAACAAACATGAGGACGAAGGTGATGATACATTCCACCAAAAAGGCTTGTAGTGGAGAGCTTGAGGGTATTGTAAGACCAGCAAGCCCATCATAATTGAGAATCACCTTCAAGGATGCAGCGGCAAATATAGAGGCTCCTAACTGTGTTATAATGTAGAAGGGGACCTGTGCACATATCACAGAGATCGAAATTTATAAAAAACTTTCATATTAGCAAAGCTAATTGTATGAGAATTAAGGATGGACTAATTAGGTAATGCACTTGACCAAAATCACCTTTTTTTGTTTATTTTGTTAATTTTGTAAGTATCCACTTCTCTCTTCTCTCTCTCTCCAAGTTTTCTAAAAAAATGAGCTTTATGTCTTTCAAAGGCTATAATTATAAAATTATTGGCTAGTCTTCAAGATTTCTCAAAGAATTCAAAAAAAGAGAAAAATTTTGATGCAAAAGATGAAGAGTAGATGATCAAAGCTCAAATTTTAACTCAAAACCTTGGAGAAATTAAGTTGTCTCCAAGGTTAATTAAAAAAAGGTTTTCACGAACCTTCATATTTTCTTTCTTGCAAGTCTACACACAAGTCACGCAAGTATACATACACACATGTATATTGCATTGAAGTCATGCACTTACAATTCGTCTCTTGTGAGATTTTTGAGTTGATTTTTTTGCATATGCCATGCAAGTACGTATACGTCTATAAATGAAAAATTTATTTCTTGCATTGATTTTTTGCCCTTACAATTTGTTTTTTGTGTATATCATAATTTAAGAACTTTCTAAACCATGAAAGTCTTTACAAAACAAAATTTGTATTGAGAGATAGTTCTTGTCCATGGAAACATGGATTGATATGTGTTAAAATACTTGGGAGTTGGTAAACTTTGTATGGGTGATTAGAGGAAAGAGCGCCTTATGAACAAGTTGAATTCAATTGGATTTATTTAATATTAGGAGATTCTATCAATAAATTAAAAACCCCTTTTACATCTTTTTTTTGTTTTTGAGATGTTTTAAAGCCTTTCACTCTTCAATTAGCAAGCTTTAGATCATATTAAGAAGCTTTGGTTGAAGCTTTCGATTATCTATGCATCATGCAATTTGAAAAAGGAGACACCATATTGAAGGAGTTGATTGTTAGTGCACTAGCTCCTGCTCACCTCAAACCATTGAAACTCCTTGATGACCGCAAAAGCAAGTGTTGCAGCTGGATTCATATGAGCTCCAGAGATATGGCCAATGGACAAGATGAGTATTGTCACTGCTAACCCTGCTGCCAATCCTACACCGACGTATGTGAGACCTCCTTTCGTTCTGTCGTTCATAATTGCAGCACCTTCAGCCGCAAAGATGAGCAAGAAAGTCCCCACAAATTCGGCACCCACCTGTGTGGAATAGAAGGAGTTAATTAAAATTTTTTCAAAGAATAAATGATCTCTAAAATTTTGATTCTCTATATATATATTCAGTAGGATAAATCAAAACCCATGTCAAAGTGCTAATTTTCTAGAATTTAAATGTTCGAATGCTGGTGAGAGATAATTGGAAATAGTATGTAAAACTATGCACTCCACCCTTAAACCACCATAAGTTATGGTAAAGGGATCCAACTAGAATTAAGTTGTTTATATTAAATTATGGTAAAAGCACACATGTGTTTGTGAAGTCTTCTATCTTGTCAACAGTAAAGAAGTATTCTTATAATTGTGGGTTGAAGAAAGTGTTAGCATTAATGTTGCAAAAGGATGGGCATATAACTAATTATGTAAATGGCAGCTACAATATGCATGCATGGGCATGGAGATGTGGTATCAAATCATGAATATTGATTGATTAATTGGTCAATATATGTATATTGATTAAAGCTAGGGTTTGTGATGATTATTGTTGAGAACTTCCAATTATGGAATCTGTGCATGGAGCTATAGTGAAGTGAATCTTGGACCATGATTACAATATTATGGATATGGTAATGCTGAATGGGGGCAAAGAGGAAAGGGAGGGCTAGAGAGAGTGGTCATTGGACAATTATGAGGGAAAAGTGTACTGCATGGAGAGCAAAAGGTGCAATGAGTGCAAATGGGATGATGAATAGTTGGTGAAAGAGAATTATTCATGATTTAGAGGAATAATGGAGGTACATGCAAATGGAGAGAGACTCTGAGAGAGCAGGGAAGGTCCATTACTTTCTTGCAGAGAATGACGGCCGGCGAGTGCGGCCGCCGAGCCGTAGCTGCGCAGGCCTGTTGCGCCTTAGAAGAAGGCTTCTGATCGCCCTCTGCATCATGATGATCACCCCCAGCGCTTACGCAGATTTCTAGCATGCTAGAAGCCCATGATGGGCTGTTGTTGGTATTGTACTGAGGCAACTCGCCGCCCACTTGCTTGGCTTGCTGAGAATTGAAAGCCATTGATTTAGGCTGCTTCTTCTCTCTCAGCTCTCTCTCTCTCTCTGATAACACACACTCAAGCTGATACCCACACACACGCACGCATATAGTATATATAGCGCGCTCCCAGAAAGAGCGCCAAGCCTCCGTTCGAATGGATGCGCTCGCTTAGAGAGAGAGAGAGAGAGAGAGAGAGAGAGAGAAAAGGCGGCTTCCCTGTGCGTGTGTAGTGCTGGGGTGGCAAAAAAGAGCGCCCAAAAAAAAAGAGAGACGAGGACCCATGAAAGTGAAACCCACCATCTCCTCCCACGCGGTCCTTGGACGCCCCAGGTGTAACCTCTCTCTCATCCTGCGTACAATCCCCCGCACTGATCCCATACGCCCATTAATATTTTTGTCTTGCCTTTAACAATTTAGTGGTAACCTAATTATCCCCTCTTCTTGAGTCCTCCCTAGCTTCCCAAGTGCTCATGACCTTGGCATGACCATGCCTTCCCCCTACTGACCATAGCTTTTTCACGGCTACCACATATCAATGCATACGGACTTGACCACACGCTATATGATTAATATCTCTTTCCAAACATTCTAATTAATTCAATGGAAAGCACTAAGGGTAAAGGAGCCAATTTAGAGGTGCAGACATGTCCACTCTCAATTTACGAACAACAAATTTGAAATATTCTTAGAATCTTGTTCATGTGTCATGTTGTGATTTGTTGAAAATTGTACCATTATCAGACTTTGAGTGTCTCTACTGTTTCATGAAGAGTCTGGTGCAATGCCTAAATATTAATTAAAATGATTAGATTTTGCAAAATCCTCTCCGAAAAAACTAAAAAATGATTAGATTTACAAAAAATATGATCTCTAAACTAGCTCCTGTACCCTAGTGCTTTCCAAAGTCCAAAGATCCAAAAACAAAAACTATGAATTGTAGTAATTTATAAGATTGCGATGAGATTTAGCTCTTGCATTGCAATGTTGTGTCCCTTGTGACCATAGCTTTTTCATGGCTAGTATATGGCAAACTCACATAGGACCAAAATCATGCTATATGTATGCTTCAAATATCTCAATCCAAGAGTTATATTTTAATTAAAAGCAAGAGTGTTTTCAATAGTCTAAAAATCCAAACCCATGGACATGAAAAATAAGAGTTAAGAGATTGGGATTATCAAAACTAATTACATGGAGGAGAATGCTTGAATAAAAGTGATTGATCCTCAAGAGTATCAAAAGTTTACTTTTCAAAACATGCAGGTATGCTAATCACAACTATTGTTCTCACGAGCTTTAGAGCCCACCTCATGTTCTTCTGTATATTTCTAAACCCAACTTATCCGATAATTCACATTTGCAAACCAAACATCTTGTGCCACCTCATGTGTTTTTTGCCTAACTAAACCAAACTTTGAAGAGTAAAGTGCCTAAAAAAGCTCACGCTTTTTCGTAATAGATTGGAGACCTAAACATCATGCTTGGAAGCACCCCATACAGACAAAACCTGCAATAGTGGATTCCGTTACTCAATCATTCTCCACAAAAAAGGAAAACTTTGGAATTTAACCGCAAGATTTAGTGAAGCTGCTTGCTAGTGTCTTTGAAAGCCCTTTATTACCGAAGCTAACATAAAGGACCTTTCCGATAACTAGAAAAGGGCAATGGGTCATCCCGTACCCCTTTTGGGCACGACCAAGTTGCATGTTAAGAATCTCTATGTTTGTCGTTGCAAGATTAAAAGAGTTAATTACATGGTTGGTCCCACACAATAAAGTAGCATTATGGTTTACATGTGTAAATCAATGGCATGTTCATGCCTCATTCTTTGGTGCCCTTGTTGAACTATGCTGATAGATGACCTAGACCACAAATGTGAAAGTCCCCCTTTCTATAGTGTACTTGCCTCTTTTTATAGTAGATTGACTCTTCTTGATGAATTAAACATAGTAGTGGAAACCGTTCTCCCAAGATAATATCATCGGATAGTAGATCTTTTACTCAATTCTCAATGTATACAGATGTGTTGTGAATTGCAAAAGAACTGAAAGCAGTGGTCACAAGCATCTTCTTTCATGGATATACTATGATTCTTCACCCAATTTCTATTCGCAGATACCGTAATGTAGAGTTTGGAAGCTAGAAGAAAGGTTCATCATGCCTTCAATGGATTTTTATTGAAGCTAGGATGGATCATGAAGGAACCCCTTCTTACTTTTTGGCACACAAAAGCTCTATGATAGGAATCTATATCTTGTTTTGACATGGGATCCAAAGAGTGCTTCAAATGGTGGCCCCATAAACTTTTTTTTTAAAATAGCAAAACTCACAATTGTGAGTGAATTATATTGAATAGTCCAAAAAATTACAAGGTCTTGTCATGCTCTTGTTAAGCCATGACATCATCCAGGGACCATACTTACATTGGCTATCAGGGCAGCAACCCCTACCAACCCGCCCCCTCCTCCTTGATACACAAGGTCCATAATCTTGTCATTCTGAGATCTTTTATTTACCCGATGACCAAGATTTTCCCCCATCCTAGGCATTCCATTTGCTGATAATTAACAAGGTACAAGTAGTCCTAAACCAATCCTCCGAGTGTTGCTTGCACCCAAGTGTCCATATTAGCATTTCAAATGGTGGCCCCATAAACTTAACCTAGCTTGTGGTTCATGTGCACAAGACAAACGTAAGTTTGTTTGGAACTCATCTAATTGTGGTATACTTGCCTAATTAAACCAAACAATTAGAACCAAGGATGCATAAGAGTACTCTCTCTTCCTCGAGTGCATAGAGGAGATCAAGTACTTTTTCATAGATCAAAGATAGTGATGGAAACGACCATCTAAGAGAACATCTTTCAATAGTATATTTGTCGCATGATATTATGACACCATCAATAAAGTGTGTGGGAAAAAATGAACTCTTCCTCTACTAGATGCCCTTCCACTATCTAAAAAAGAGTGGTCACTAAACCCTTTCCCAATTTTTTGGCACAACAACTTTGTGTACTAGGAATCTTTGTATAGGTTGCCATGAGTTTGGAGTGCCTCTAGACAAGATCTATCTCTTACCAACCTCGATTCTTCTTATTGTGAAAGGGATTAAAGCTGAACATTATTTGAGGGTTCTCTATTGTTGTTGTGTATAAATCCGTGCAGGGACTCTTGAGGCATATGCAAGGAGTTGTAATCAAATTGAAGGGATATCAAGCTAATTAATTTGATTATAGCCTTGTTAGATTTTTCCAAAACTCCAAACCAGAGGATAATTCTAGATTGTCCACGAGTCGTTGCTAAAGGAACTATGCCTATCATAAGAGCTCTATAGAAAGACATTTGGATTTTAGTGACTTACTAAAAAGTGGCTATTGGGCTTTGTGGGAATTCACTTACTTGATGTAATAAGAATTTTTTTTCACAACAAATATTTTGAAAGGTTGTAGAGAGGATATATTATAAAGGGGATGGTAGATATATGGCAAAAGGTGATTATATACTACGACTATATACTACTCGGTCTATTCATTAAGGAAGCTATTAATTTGTCCTTCCAGACAAACGCAAGCATACATCCCTCTAGACAATTGTCTCTGCACACCACTGCTCCCACTGTCTCCTTCGTTCTTGCCTCCCTCTCCCTGTGGTGCCATACACGCATCCTCATCCCCCTCCTCTCCTCAGCACGCCAACCGAGCAACAATGGTGCCAGACACTCTTGTGCGAGAGACAGAGAGAGAGAGAGAGAGAGAGAGAGAGAGAGAGAGAGAGAGAGAGAGAGAGAGAGAGAGAGAGAGATCATGCCCTCGAGCTAGGGGTGTCCCTTGAGAGCAGCCCACGCAGGCGTCGCCTAGCCCCTAGCCCCCTCATCACTCCATCAACACTCAGAGTCTCCCTACAAACCAACGCACACATGAGAGAGAGAGAGAGAGAGAGAGAGAGAGAGAGAGAGAGAGAGAGAGAGAGAGATTTTGGAATAAAGGCACTGTGCCTTTGCCCGGGACCGGACGTCTGGTGTTTGACCGTCCGTTCACATGTGTACATATCCATATTCTTACTATATGAAGAATAAGGAGTTCCCCACTCATACTGGCTAGAGGTTGCTCCACCCACACCTCGAGCAAGTTTTTTCCCCCTCCAGCGCACTTGGCTCTTGGACGGCGTTTTCGATCGACGTGTTTATTGATGGATGAGGTAGTGCATGTGTGCCAATTTTCTAGCGTTTTTGCTCATAGGTTGCATAGTCTTTGCAGTACAGCTTATGCGTCGGCACATGTAGTGCTCATGTACGACTGTGTGGAGAATTTTAGAGAGTCTTTTTGCACAGTTTGGTGTAGTTTCATGCTATGTACGCATTTGTAAATACATTTTGAGCTTGGTATAGCTCACATGTAGTAGGTTCGCAGGTTTACATGTGTTTTTTGGACATGTATACGTCCATAGAGCCACTCGGTCAAGAGTGATCTGTTTTTCCAAGCTTTTGGCAGTGCTATGTATGCCATTTGTGATTTCATGCGTATTTGGTGTTGTTTTTGAGTTTTTACTTAGTTTACAGGGGAAACTCTGTCACATTTTTCCAGATTCTTGCCATGGTTTATACGTATTCGCAATTTACTTTGTGATAGTTTAGTGGTGGAGTTTACTCCCACTCTAGCAGTTATCTGTAATTTTTTGGCTTGCGGTTTGCGTTGCATTTTGATTCATTTGCAAAGGAAACTTTGTTTGTTTTTCCCCGTATTCTCGCCATAAAAATTTGTAGTGTTATGTCATCTTGTATAATGGTCGATATATTTCCCACTTTGATAGTGATCCAGTGTTTACTCTCACTTTGACAGGTTTTGTCAATTTGGACACAATTTGATGTTCTCTACCCACTCTCATAGGAGTGAGGATTTACGTATGCTTGTGTGGCTACAGATAGACATTCACACATTTCATAGATTTTTGCAAATTTTTGCAGGCAACTACGCTCGGTTGAGCAGTTTGTCCCAGTTTATACTTGTAGATAGCAGATTGTGGAGTTGTTTTGTGCATATGTGAGCATCGATTTTGATGTGTTTGGTTATGGTTTACATGATTGTGTAGTGGTCGAGTTACCTCCCACTTTGTTGCCACTTTGACGTTCACTTATGACAGCAAATATGTGTGACAATGAGAGACATCGGTCTTGTTCTTGCCGATATGTATGATGTTGGGATTGTGGTCACACAGGGCACATTCGCTGTTGTTTCAAGCGTATGAGACAGCAACAAAGATCTATCCATGGTGCACATGAGGTTTTGACACTTGCTAGAGTAGTGGCTTCATATGCAAGTGACGATGATGTCACATTTGCCTTTAACATTCCTCTTGACTAGATGTCTTTGAGCAGTGACACTCCTCCACGTTGGCTGCTAGATAATGATGCAGTCTTCCATGTCACACCGCATTGTGACTAGTTTGGCACCTTCTCTAGTGGGAGTTTTGGTTGTCTACACTTGGCCGATGGTTCGACATTTGACATAGAGGGTGCATGAGACATTTTTTTGTCTCTGCCTAGTGGTGTGTCATACACGCTACAACATGTGCGCTACGTTCCTCAGCTGAGACAAAGCTTGAGCTCAGTGAGAGAGTTAGCAGCTTTTGGTTGCCAGAAACTTCTTGGAGAGGAGTCTTTCTAGATGCATTGCGGTTCACTAGTGATTTCCAGAGGAGCCCACAATGGCTTGGTATATCCAATGAATGTGTCGGAGGCTCGAGACGGCATAGTCTTGATTTTGTTGCTGGCATGCTCTAAGCGAGAGATGAGACGTGTCTCTTTTGTAGATGAGCTCCACCATGCTCACAAGATAGAGCATTTAGTTATGCAGGACGTGCCAGTAGACTCTGTAGAGACAGAGGTAGAGCGGCATAGCTCTAATGAGACACAACATGTTTTGTCAGAGTTTGTGTAGGTAGAGGTAGAGCATGTCTACTTCCTAGAGACACAGACATAAATGACAGACATGGAGTTCTTTAATATGCTCATGTTAGAGGTTGATGACTTGGTGCCAGGATGTAAAGTTCTACCTATGGGTGATCGGGATGTAGGTTTCCCAGTGTCGGTGTTGACACATCCATACGCGATGGATAGTATTGATGATGCAGTGATTGCAGATAGCATAGGAGACCCGAGTACGACCAGGTTTGCGTAACTTTTGTCAGCATTCGGGTATCTCATGTTTGACTTACTACTATTGAGGCCAGACTTTTCAGCTACAGTGGCAATATTTGCAGTAGGAGTTGTCAGTCGTGCGATGACTTACACTAGCATGATGCATAGTGGAGTTTTGCAGATCATACAGAGTGGTTCGTGAGATTTACATGTAGGCTCTAGCATGGGTACACACACTCGCCTACCACCAGAGCCGATACAACTATGCATAAATCGACAAAGTGAGTCAATGGGCATAGGTTGAGAGAGTCTCTTACTTGGTTTCCTGTACATACTAGTAGTTTAGCTAGTAGGCCTCACTTATCGGCACATGGCCTTTAAGTGGGAGATTGTTGGGGTACAGGCGCTGTGCCTTTGCCCGGGACCGGACGTTCGGTGTCCGACCGTCCGACCACGTGTGTACATATCCATATTCTTACTATATGAAGAATGAGGAGCTCCTCACTCATACTTGCTAGAGGTTGCTCCACCCACACTGTCTCGTGCAGCTCCTTCCCTTCCCCAACACACCGCACTGTGCACGCACGCACGCATCTGCGCATACAAGCAATCACAACTGTGCGATTGTCCTAAAAACCTATGCCAGGGAGCAAGTGTCCCCTCTGTGCATCATCAAGAATAGGTTATCCGTCACCGAACTCCCTCTTCATCTCTCTCCTCTAGTTGTCCCGCAACATTTTCACATTGAAAAAGATGTCTGCTTCGTTTTCCTTTGCCTTTCCTTTTCATCCGTCACCCAAAAGGGCATCTCACAAGATACCCTCTAATCAGACCCACTTCAAAAATTGGCACTGTCTACTAGGTCAAGTTTTTTAAGTGGTAAGCATGGAGAAGTTATTTGTTGATCAAATTTGGCGGAACTTGGAAGTTTAGTTTGTTGGATTTTGAGATAAATGTTGTAATGAACTATGTAAAGAAACCAATGTGATTATTTCTATATAGATTGAGATTTTAGAGTTAATATCAACATTTAAATGAAATCAAAGTATGAAATGACATTGATCATTGGATTATAGAAACATTTCTAAAGGAATGATCATGGGCCTAAGTAATTTTGTGTGAAAATTTAAGCTAATAATAATAATGTTTTATTGACACTAATTAATGACATTTTTCTTCTTGCAACATTCTCTTGATCAAGTCTTACATGTACTATATATATATATATATACACACACACACACACACACACACATATATATATATATATATATATATATATATATATATATATATATATGTGTGTGTGTGTGTGTGTGTGTGTGTGTGTGTGTGTGTATGTGTGTGTGTGTGTGTGTGTGTGTGTATGTATTTTATCAATATTGGAAATGTCTAAACTAATCTCTAATAATGATATATGTTACACCGAAAAGGTGACATTTGTATATTAAACCAAAAGTTGAAAACAAATTCTTAATTGTGAAGAAATACTTTCATTTAAGGATAAATATTTTTTTGTTGAAAAAAATTATAATTTTTTACAATTTATAGAGAGCAAGTTACAATGATGGAAAGACGCATTTACATTGTAAGAAGAAGTATAATATTTATGAAATCTTATTTTTCAGTAAAAAAGGACACTTGTCCATCATCGACAATCTCTGTATCAACGGCTCAAAAGATGCACATTTTCTCAACCTTCCTCTATGGCCTTGTGCATACCAAAAAGACTTTCATGAGTGCACAAACTGTATGTATTCACAGAGAAATCCCCTTGAATAAAATGCTCACATTGTTCCCTATGCCAGGATTTATGCATGTATTTTATTTAATGGAATGTGAATCAAGCTCTAATGAGGATTTCAAAAAACAAAAATGCTCACGTTGTTGGTTGCATAAAATGTGGCTCAGCTTATAACCACACAAGCTACGGGAGGACTCAAGAAGGCCTTTCAACGTGGGAAATATTCAATTAATTTTAACATTAAATAAATCTAAAGATAAGGGGAAATTTGTTCAATAATGGTCTGCTAGTTTTAGAGAATGTCCATTTAGTTGTCGACAACTAAAGTCACGAGAGAGTAATTACTTTCTTGTGATAAAAATGACATCTTCTTTGAACTATCATCAAGATTTTCAATGTTTGAGAGAAAATGAATACCTCCTCTCAAGAGAGCAAAGTGACGATCCACATGATCGGAGGCAAACAAAGCCTCAGAGGATTGGTATAGAACCATACATGTCATGATGACAACTTGTAATAAGTAAAACTTTGGAGTAGTTGTGGTCTCTTTGTCAAGCAGAAAACTTGTAATCTTTTGACCCTCAAGGCTCGGTCTGAGCTTGAGGTTGGTGTATCTTTCTGATGTTATTAATCTATCCACTCACAAATGTGAGTTTTGCGAAAAAACAAAAAAAAAGTTTTTTTAATCTCAAGATTTAGTATTGAAGGAGGAGCATGTTGGAATTAGGGTTGCAGAGAAACACACACAGCTTGGAGAAGACGAAGGAAGCTCAAGGCACACAATAGAGAGTGTGTTACTTAGTGTGCAATGGAAAGATAGATAGCCCTAGAGTGATGGGCGTATATACAATGCACGGGGGAAAAAACCTCCTAAAGAGGGAAAAAATGCCCCGGCGGTCCTAGTGTGTTCACACACATCACTACCACATGTATATGGTAACAAATCCCCCCTGGAGTGATGCGGTGAACGAGAGCTGGCACATGAGTAAAGGGAAGTGCCACGCCCTGAGGACAGGATCAGTCCACAAAGGGGAGTAAGCCCAAAGCTTTGCGGAAAGCTTCAAGCTTCTCACGAGACAATGCCTTTGTGAAAAGATCTGCAAGGTTGTCCTGTGTTGGCACATAAGCCAAGCTGATCTCTCCTGCTGAGAGCCTCTCCCTGACATAGTGGTAATGCACCTCAATGTGCTTTGTGCGAGCATGAAAAACTGGGTTCCTCGCAACTGCCAATGCGCTCTGACTGTCAGTGTAGATAGTGTTGGCAGTGTCCTGTCCAACACCCAAGTCAGCCATAAGGCGTCTGAGCCATACACACTCAACCGTAGCTGTGAAGACTGCCCTGTACTCAGCCTCACAACTCGAAGTGGCCACAGTAGGTTGCTTCTTGCTCAACCATGATATACATGAACTGCCAAGCATGAAACAAAAACCACTTGTGGACACTCGCGTGTCAAAACAACCAGCCCAATCTGAGTCCGAAAAAGCATGTAAGTCTGGTGGCAATGATCCCCCCTTGGGATAAAACAAGCCAAGATGTAAAGTGCCACTAAGGTAGCGGAAAATCCTCTTGACAGCCTGCCAATGCTTAGACCCTGGGCTATGCATAAATCTGCTGACCTGCGAGACTGCAAACTGAATATCTGGCCTCGTGTTGCATACATAAATGAGGCAGCCAACAGCAGTTTGGTAAAGAGTGACATCAGCAGGATCGCCAGCATCATGTAGACTCAACTTCAAACCTGTTTCCATGGGAGTGGCAATAGGTTTGCAATCCTCAAGTCCAAACTTACATAGCAATGTCTCTATGTAACTTTTCTGACACAAGGCAATACCACCATCACACTGCTTAAACTGTATACCCAAGTAATGATGCAACAGCCCCAAATCTTTCATCTTGAAAGTAGCATTCAAATCAGCCTTAAATTCAGCAATATGTCTCTCATTTGGTCCAGTGATCAGCAAATCATCAACATAAAGAACCACAATGAGAAATACATCATCCTCATGCTTTACATACAATGTGCTTTCTGTTGGACTGTTACGAAAGCCTCGTTTAACCAAATGAGTGTCAGCTTTCTCATACCAAGCACGAGGAGATTGCTTCAACCCATACAAAGCCTTCTTACATTTGCACACTTTGTCCTCTTGTCCTTTTATGACAAAACCGCGAGGCTGCGTTACATAAACTTCCTCAAATATGTCACCATTCAAGAAAGCAGTAACAATGTCTGATTGATGTACATCCCAACCAAAATGAGCTGCCAATGCACATAGAAAACGCACAGTAGTCATACGACAAGTGGGAGCAAAAGTCTCTTCATAATCTATGCCTTTTTGTTGTGCATAACCCTTTGCAACAAGTCGAGCCTTATGGCGATCGATCTCACCATCCGGCTTGCGTTTCAACTTGTAAACCCACTTCGTACCAATGGCCTTTTTGCCAGGAGGCAAATCACATAAAGTCCATGTGTCATTCTCTATAAGTGCATCATATTCTGATTTCATGGCAGCAATCCAATTTTCTGAATTCTGTGCTTCATCAAAAGACAGAGGCTCCTCAACATCATGTAAACTAGACACAGCCAAAGCATAACAATCTGATGCATAAGATGCATGGCGAGAGCCTGAACGAGTACGAGTAGATAAAGGTGCATCCAATTTACTGTCACGCAAAGTGTGCACCAGCCATTTTGGCATACCTCTAGCCTGCTCATTTTCAGCCCTTTCCTCATCAAGTACATCATGTACATCTGCATCAATAATAGGCTGTTCTAAAACATTTTCAGAAACCCCCATAGGCTGTACATTTGCCTCATTGGAACTTACATTCGTATTTCCACCACTGAAAAGAGGCAACAAAGTGTCATAAATGTCCTGTGAGCTTACATTACTATCTCTAGTACATGACAGCAAGGGTTGAACAGAATCTTCCACAAACACTACATCCCGTGAAACCAAAATACGTTTTGTTTGCGGATGATACAACCTGTAACCTTTGCTTTCAGCACTATAACCAACAAAAATACATTTGACAGCCTTATCATCCAATTTTCTGCGCTGCACTTGTGGCACCAAAGCATATGCCAAACAGCCAAAAACACGCATGTGCTCAATAGAAGGTTTTCTATCATGCCATGCTTCATATGGAGTAATAGACTGCAAAGCTTTCGTAGGACACCTGTTAAGTACATAAGTGGCACACATGATGGCCTCAAGCCAAAAAGAATGCGGCAAAGCTTGACTTTTGACCATACATCGTGCCATTTCTGTTAGTGACCTGTTTTTCCTCTCAGCAACACCATTTTGCTGAGGTGTATAAGGCACTGTACATTGGTGTTTTATCCCACGACTAGCCAGAAATGCATTAAATTCATGAGACATATACTCCCCCCCTCGATCGGAACGGAGGGTGCCCATAGTACATTTTGAGACATTTTCAGCCATAGCCAAAAATTGTTTGAAGCACATAAAAACTTCGGACTTCGCTTTAAGCGGAAATACCCACGCATGCCTGGAGTAATCATCAATGAAAGTCACGAAGTACAGGTAATTGCCCAAGGACGGAGTTTGCATGGGCCCACAAACGTCACTATGCACAAGCTGCAACCTGCATGTGGCCCTAACTGAACCATCCTTTGGAAACTTAGAACGCTGCATTTTACCCAGAATACAGCCTTCACAAACATGTTTGATAGGTGCTTCAAGAGGCGGCAAAGAAGCAACCATATCAGATTTCTGCAAACGCAGCAAACTGGCAAAATTCAGATGACCAAAACGTGCATGCCAAAGTTTTGCATCTGAAATAGCCCTTGAATCTGCAACAGCATTTGCAAAATTTTGTCCACACTTGTCATACAAAGTGAGCTTATACAGCCCACGGCACAAAAGCTCAGATGCAACAATTTCATCACCAAAACTGAGATCATGAACTGTACATCTGTCATCCACAAATTTGACTACAAGTCCAAGTCTAGCAAGTGCGGATACAGACAAGAGATTCTTCTTGATCCCAGGTACATAAAGTGCATCAACAAGTGTGAAGGAACTGCCATTAGCAGCAGTGAGCACAATCTTTCCAACTCCCTGAACTGGATAAGAGGCGTTGTTGGCACAAGTGACTGAATTCCCATGAGGGACAGACTCGAGAGAGGTAAACAATTCACGATGTGAGGTAATGTGCTTTGTAGCACCACTGTCGAAATACCACACATGTGAATCTGCAGCAACTGACAAGCATGCATCATGGACAGCAGGATTGTAAGTGCACTCTGCGCTAAAAGCCCATTCTGCATCAACATCAGCATCACAATCTCCTTTCACAGAAGACTCAACAATGGCTGCATTTGTAGTGGAACCAGCATTTGCAGTGGAACCACCCTCTTTCTTCTTAGCCTCTTTGGCCTTCAACTTAGGACACGACTTGATCAAGTGATCATTGGCTTTACAATAATGGCAACGCATCTTCTTTTTGCCCTTATCACCAGAATTGCCAGACGAAGTGCTGCCAGCAGAAGCATTAGGAACAGAATTTTTGCCACTCGCAGCAGAACCATAAGAAGTGGCTGCATTACTGTTACCACCCTTTCTTTGAGAAGCAATAAAAGCCTGTTCAACTGCACGCTGCCTAGTCCTGTTTTTTCTAGAAAGTGACTCTTGCAACAGCAATGTGCATAATGCATCAAACTTGACAACTTCAGGATTTCCTTGGGTCATCAGTCTCCAAGTACTAGCAAAAGTCTGGTAGGAATCTGGTAAGGCATCAAGAACAGTCTGCACAAGGGAACTGTCAGAAATGACTTCACCTGCAGAAATGAGTTGCTCATTGATATCCTTGACACTAGCAAGGAAAGTGTCCATATCATCTTCCTCATGCATAATCTTCGACTCTAGCTCTTTACGCAGCAAAGCAATTTTAGCCTCATTGCGGCTTGCATAAAGACCTGCTAGAATATCCCAAGCCTGTTTTGCAGATTTTGCTGAACGGATGTGAGGAATAATGGTGCGCTTCACAGACAACGCAATCAATGCATGAGCCTGCGCATCCTTAACATCCCAACGAGCTTGTTCTGCTGTAGGCAAAACAACTCTAACAGCTGCAATCCTTGCAGCAAGACCTGCAACATCCTCAATATCGCCTACATCTTCAGAACCAGGACGTACATCAATGCCCTGCACAATGTTCCAGACACCTTTTGACACAAGAACGTGTTGCATCATATAAGCCCACATAGGGTAGTTGTCCCCATCCAACCTGTCCTCAGCAGCAAACATCTTGAACACATCTGTGTTGTTGTTGTCAGCCATGGTAAATGCTGCACCTGATGTGAAAACTGCCCGAAAATAGGAGAAATGCAGCGGGAACAACTTGTGCTATATAGCACAAACCGTAGAAGACTATAAGGCACCTGTTATGCAGAAAACGGCACTGACAGAAAATCTGCACAAAATGACGAAATAACCTGTGCAGTACTGCCCGTAGTGGAAACGGAGGCCGAAATGAGCCCAAATCAAAATTCTGAGCAGACCAAGCTCTTCGAGCTTACCCAAAATATTTGTCGACCTGCGAACGCTCGCCAAAGCTCACTGAAATCGGAGAAAGTGAGCAGGCGTGTGCTGGAGCAGCTGGCGACTAAGCCCGGGAGGACGTGACCTGCTCTGATACCAATTGTTGGAATTAGGGTTGCAGAGAAACACACACAGCTTGGAGAAGACGAAGGAAGCTCAAGGCACACAATAGAGAGTGTGTTACTTAGTGTGCAATGGAAAGATAGATAGCCCTAGAGTGATGGGCGTATATACAATGCACGGGGGAAAAAACCTCCTAAAGAGGGAAAAAATGCCCCGGCGGTCCTAGTGTGTTCACACACATCACTACCACATGTATATGGTAACAGAGCAATAATTTAATGGTATCCATTTAAAGCCATCATTCCTTATCTCCAAAGATAAAAAAACACAACCAAACACTTAAGCCTTTGCCACCGCAAGCCAAAAAGGTAGAGATGGTTATAGAATCCTAACTAAATTTAACTTTACATGTTTTCTTGTGGGGTAAAGCAAGGAAAGAGTCATTATGTATGTTTCTTTTCTTTTTTCTGGGCAGTAAAGGCCTACATCTTCAAGCTTACAAAGACTTATTGTTCTTTTGTGAGAAACACAATCCTAGCAAATGATAAGATCATGATGTTAGTTGTTAGTAGACCCATTCTTATTGTGCTCCTAAAGTGATCCTCTGTCTTCTTTTGCTTCTACATGAAAGATATTCTTATATGTTTGGGCCGTGCGGGGCATCTCGGGGTCCGGGGGGGGGGGGGGGGGATTGTGGGTGGTTTGGGTGGTTGTACTCACCTTCCAAAAATCACTTGTAGCATGTGCATTGAAGAGATATTTGTAAAACTTCTACATACACACACTTCACCGTGAATCCAAAGACCCCTTTTCCTTTACAAACCCCTCCTGTAAATGTAATTATGTAACTTTGTAAAATTTTCAAAAAACCCTCCTGATGAGAACTCATGGGGTACGCTTACAAATTCTGTGGTGGAACCCTTGAAAGAGCATTTTATAAGCGTAAGCATAGTGTGTGGACCTGTGTTGGGTGAAGGTACCTTTTGTATGTCTTGTCTCTGCGTTACACGTGGATAAACTCTCTTTGCAACCACAAAATAAGTCTCCGTTAGATATAATGGGCCAGAATCCCTCTCCCTTTTATAATAGTATAGATGAATAGATAGTGACTTTTTCATTTAGGATGTATGGCAATTTTATCTAAGGGTGAATGTGAGAGGAAGTTGCAATGCATAAAAGAAGGATTGCAAGCTGTAAGAAGGTCTATTCTCTCCTTTCCTTTTGCAACTATCTCTTTCCAGAGAAGTGTGTGGTTGTATGCTTGGGGCGGGGGCGGGGGCTGGGGCCGGGGCATTGTGTGTGTGTAAAACAAATTTTATCCCTATCTTCATAAAAAACATTCTTTCTTTGAAGGGGCTCCATGCCATGGATTGAGAAAAAGGAAATCTCTAGGAAGGAATGATGCACTATTGCTCCACATCACCACAATGAATAGAACTACAATGTCAAATCGAGATCATAAAATTGGTATTTTGAGATCAAGCACTTGAAAAAGTAGTGCCAAATAATTCATTGCCTATTCCTCATTCAATTGAAGAATATCTCTTTCCTAAATTTGCTTTCACATACTCATTCCACGCAAACACTATTTTTATTCAAGGTATCCATTGCTTTCTAGTCTTCCTTTATGAGATTAAGCTTAAAAAATACCTAGAATTAGAATCTTCCCCTCAATGAAGTGATGATTTTCTCTGCAAACATTTCATCAATTGCTTTCTATTCCTTCTTTATGAGATTAATCTTGAAAAGGCCCTAGAATCTTCTCCTCAATGAAGTTGATGATTTTTTTCCTCGCAAAGTACGTCCGATGAAGCTTCGCATGCTTGCGCTATGCGAGATTTTGGAGCCCTAAAGGAAGTATAGAAAAGCCTATGATTCTATTCTCAAGATTATTGGTAATCCCTAATACAAATATACAAAGGCCTCATTATAGTACGAATTTCATACATAATTTTTGATTTGCCACAAGTATCTTGTACGGCAAGAAGAAACTTTCAAAATCATCTCATTGGAAAGCACAAACTTTTGGGTGTAAAGGGATTGATTGTTAAGAGAATAAAGTAAAGCATAGTATCGATGCAAATGCTAAAAAACAACACCATAATTTAAGGGAAAAAGATAAATAATCAGGACCTTTAAATTAATCTTGCTTTGTGAAGTCAATTATTTTTCTTTAGGTCCTTAATTGAACAAAGATTTTACCCACCATTAATGCCACCATTAAAAACATCAACCTTTCCACCACAGGTCTTGTTTCCTTGTGGCCGGTACGAGTTTATTTATCATGTTTCAAAACGCGTGGGCGTCTTTAAGGACTTGTGAATATAGATGCCAAATTGGATTACGGTTGTAAAGCAACATATTGTACAAAAAAAGTTGCACAATCGCAAAAGCCTAAATCATCTCACAACTTTTGTGTGTGTGTTTGTGTGTATGAGAGAGAGAGAGAGAGAGAGAGAGAGAGAGAGAGAGAGAGAGAGAGATTGCTTCAATTTTCTGCTATTAGTAAAAAAAACGATAGAGTCCTACTAAAGCTAACCCTAAAGTGGATAATTAAACACTTTTTTTCTACTATGTCCCTTTAGCAGAGAAAATTTCAAGAGTTTTTATAAGTGGTGTGGAATGAATTTTGGAGAATTTGAAGCTAGACTTGTCAAAAAAAGCAAGCAGTGTGGTTGATTCTCGAGAATTCCCAACTAGAAGGAATCAACCAGAGATGCCTTTTGTTTTGCAGAGAAAAGTACATGACAAAAAAGATGAAGCTTTCCATGTCTCTCTCTCTCTCTCTCTCTCTCTCTCTCTCTCTCTCTCTCTATGCATGTCGCACTTGCCTAGTTGATGATAATGCAACAAAAAATCATCTGACAAATCTAGGGAACAAGGAATGTTGTGCAAGTCATGCATGTGAGATTACACCATTGCAAGAAAGGGTGCGACATTTGTTGCCCATGAAGACATTTTTGAGTGGAGTGGACACATCGCTCCTCTTCTCTTCTGCCTCATGTTGCAATGCAACCCTCTTCTTCTCTGTCTGCACCTCACGGTACAAGGCAACACTATTCTTCAACGCAACGGAGCTGTTTGCTTATGCCGGACAAAATGGGGAGGAGGGATACTCGTTTTTAAATTAATGCATTTCAAAATGGAGCGAGTAGGTGGGTCTAGTTTTGGATTGAGGATAACTAGCTAGAATCTTGGGAGTTGCCTTTGGTTTAAGAAAGGAATAAGTCAACGGAGGAGGCTCGGGAGAGGCAACTGGTAGATCAATGTAGGTGGCAGGGGAGGCATCTGGGAGTAAACTGGCATTGGTGGCCAATGGTAGGAGGAGATGAACAACATGAGGTGAAGACAAGAGATGCATGAGGTAAGCAGGGGAGCCACATAACGCCAAGGGAGGGAAGGAATCCTAGAGTTGGCAACTAGACTCACGTGGTGAACTCGTTGAGGATAGAATTTTGTCTCTAAGTGTGAGGCAACGAGCATGAATTTGGGCTATTGTAGCAAAACAAAATGATGATTTTAGTGAGGCTTCAAGTTGAAATGGGATTTCCACTAGAATCTACGAAGATTCTATGCAATGAAGAGCAAAGTTGATCAAAAACACATATTCATTTAAATCGTCAATTTGCTCAAATTTGGAATTTAGAAAATTGTCTAAAGTTGATCAAAAACACATATTCATTTGAGCTCAGACCGAGCCTTGAGGGTCATAGGAGTACAAGTTGTCTGCGTGGCAAAGAAACCACTACTACTTCGAGGCTTTACTTATTACAAGATGTTATGTATTGTTCTAGACCAGTCCTCTGAGGCTTGTTTGCCTCCGATCATGTGGATGATCACTCTGCTCTCTTGTATGATTTCACAAAAGCTTGCCACAGCCAGATCCCCCTCAAACATGCGGCAGTTCCTTGCTTGCCAAATATGGTGCAAGAAGTAGTACCTGATTATTTTAGTGCAGACAAGAAGAGCATGACTTCCCAACCTGTTACTACCAAAGAACAGATCATTCTTGAAGAATTTAATTTCCCATGTCCGTTGAATCCACTTGCATATTTTCCCAGCCATGCCCCTGATTGCCTGGCATCCCATGAAAAGGTGGGCTAGGTCTTTCACTAGCTATTCTGCACCCTGAGCAACGATCGGACCCGATGCCTCTGTCTTGTATCTTTACGCTCGTCAACAGGGCACCCCACATCACTTTTCACAGAAATATCTTCATATACTAAGGCCACCTTGGTTTCCAGATGTTCTCCATGACTCTCTCCCACCGTTTTTCCGTCCAGTGCCTCTTCCATAATTTGTTGAGGGGGCTACACCAATTAGCCTCGTGCATGAATGTATGGTAAATGCCTTTAGCATGTGGTTTCCAAAAAAGGCTACTCCCGGGCAATCTCCAAGTGTACCATTCAAAGTTGGATTCACAAATTGGCATCACCACCTTATCAAGCTCTTTCATCACCCTATAGACTAGTAAGATCTCAAAGCCATTTAGTTGAAATTGGATGGCTAAAGAGTCAACAGTTTTCCAGCACTTCCTGTTGCCATCCCAGAATTGCTCTAGTCAAACGAGCCCCTTATTATTCACATTTCTGGCCATTTCTATCCAATAGGAGCTTTGCGACGGCCCCAATATTTTAGAGAGCCAAGGGGACCAATGAAAAATGGAGTTCTTAAAGTATCTGGTTACTTCCCCCATTCCAAAACCTCAAGTGCACTTTTGCACTTCCTCATCAACTCCCCTGAGAGTCCACCAGATCTAAGATAAGACCACTTCGGGGCGAGAAGTTTGTCGTGCATCACAACCCCCTTCCACTTTCCCCCTTTTGATCCTAGTTATGTTGTATCAAGCATTTCCTTGGTCATGATAGCCCAAGCTTGGTCGTGTTTAGCCACTAAGACCATAAATTTGGCACAAAGGGCCTTAGCATGGGATACAAGGTTAAGAATGCCGAGCCCTCCTTGGTGTATCGAGCGAGCAACTACCTCCCATCTAGCCCACTGCCATGGCTGGGAGGTTTTCGTGTTGTTCTTCCAAAGAAACCTTTTCACTCGTTTTAAGAATTATTTCCAGTTACACTTAGCCATCTTGAGCATGGGGCTAAGGAAAGCAATTTATGGGATCATAAAAGCATTAATCACTCTAATTCGGCTTTGGAAGGGTAGGAGAACAAATTCCCATCTTCTGAATTGGCGCTTATTTTTTCAAGGACCCATTGAAATCTTTGATTGTGGGTTATGTCCACCCCTACGGGGGCTCCCAGGTGTCTAACTACACTCCCTTTTGAGATAATCTCTCTTGTTCAAACTGCAGGGTCAAAAGAGTCGTTCTCGACAGGGAGATTAGTCTTGACTTCTCCATATTGCACTTGGACCCCAAGGCCACAAAAAATGTGTGCACAATCTCTAGAGCTCTCTTGAAAACATGAGGGCACGCATTCAAGAATAGGAGCGAATCATCTGCGAACATTTTGGCCACTAGCTGTTCGCTGCTCGGCAATGCCAGACCTTGAATATCTTCCCACGCAGCACTCGCTTTGAGCATCGTAATGAGAGGATGCGACCCGATGGCAAAAAGCAAGGGGGCCAGGGGACATCCTTGCTTAATAGACCTTTTAACCTCAAAAGAGCCCACAATTCTGTCATTAAATAGGAGCTCTGATTGGCGCCAACGCCTAGTGTGTGTGTGAGGCGACAAAGGCAAGGTCCAAAGCCCAAAGCTCCCATGACTTCTTCTATATAGGACCATTCTATCCTATCATATATAGGCTTTGTCGATGTCCAGCTGTGCAGCAAGATGCACTCTTGCTTGGAGAAGGATGCATACTCTATTCCTACCATTGTTTTCAAGATAGTGTCATATATAGATCTCCCTTTAATGAACCCGTGTTGATGGGGAGAGATGATCCGACTCAAGAGGGGGCAAGTCTGAGAGCTATCGCCTTGGCAATAATTTTGTATGCTACTGACATCATCGTAATGGGACGCCAATGTTTAAGTTGAGAGCAACATATCTGTTTGGGGATGGGCTTGATAAGCCCTCTCTTAACACTTGCATCTGATGACTCTTCGGAAACAACTTGATTGGCCATCTGTGTGACTGGACCCTTGAGATTGTCCCAAAATTCCCTGAAGAGTACTTCAGCCGTCAGCCCAACCCTGCCGGGGGACTTTTCATTGCCAAGAGCTTTTAGTGCCGCTGAGCATTCCTCCTCAAAGAAGGCCTTTTCCATGGAGTTGGCTTCCTCGTGGTAAACCTTCTTTTCAACACTTCCAAGTACAGACGCCCGGGCTTCTTCCACTTCCTGAGATTGGGTTTCTGGTTGACCGATAATCTGGCTTAGATACTTGAGCATAATATAAGTGCAACCATCTCATCTTGGTTTTGAGCTGTATTCCCATTCTCATCATCGAGCTGCAAGCTATAACTTAAATACAAATAATTTTTAGTAAAAGTTAAGCACATTAGTGATACTTAAAATGCATTCTATGTGCACCTAATGAGAACCTACTCGTCCTCAATCACTCCTCATGGACCCCATATTACAACATTACAGCACGACTCTTCCTTAACTTATATGGCACCTAAAATCACACAGACAACATAAACATTTTTTGTGGATGTACCAAATTAGTCAAACTAATTTCAAGATGAGGGTGTGCTTCCATTTAATTTTCATAGACATTCCACCAAAGTCTCCATTATCTTCAGCAACACCAAGTGGTTGTGACATTGAATTTTTTATGGGGGACAAAAGGCTCAATTTTCATGTTGAGAGATTACCCAAAAAAAGAATAATAGATTGTATACAGATTTTTATATCACAATAAGAAGATCGTGGCTCTTCGAGCATCCACACAAGCTACGGGAGGACTCATAAACAAAACTTTAGTACTTTTTTTTTGCGCTAAAATTCCAATCTTTATATTTCTATTCGTGAGTGGAGTTCAAGCTTTTCCTAGAGAAATTAAGTGGGAGAAATTACCATTCAAAGTTGGATACAAGATATGAAAGATTTGTATCAAGTTGCATTCTCTTTTTCACCAATTGATAGGAATCGTTTTGGTGAACACTCAAATTAGAAGGCTTTTCTTTCACCTCCTTTGACAGTCAAGCTACTTACAAGAAATCTTGATGCTTCAAATACAAAGTGAGTCCATATAAAATTCCCGTTGTTACATTAAATACAGATTTTTGGACCCTCTTGATATCAAGTGATAAAAAAACATACATGCAATGCAGAGATAACCAATAATCTCTACTTAATTGAGTAAAGTTTGGTGTTTACATCAATCTTTGAATGGTAACCATGTACTTATATAGTGAATATAACTCTATGATGATTCCTCTCAATGGGAACACTATCAAGTCATGTACTCATAATGAATATAACTCTATGATAATTCCTCTCAAATAGGAATACTATCAAATTGGTAGATATTGTTTCTTCAGTAATATATGAAACGCCAAGAACTATCGGGTCTTTGATAGCAACCTCTCTGTGGCTAGCTTCTCAAAGATTGCATAAGAAGTAAGGATATAATATACGTGATAGGTAAAAGGCAAAATTCAAATGATTGGCTTGGGGTGACTCTTGCCCTCCGGTCGAGCCTTGTTGCGTAAAGGACTCGGCGTCTGGTAATAGTATGTTACTACGACATACTTCTAACTAGGATCTGATGTCACCATCTCACCCTCAAGGCTCGGCATGAGCTTGAGACTAATTTGTATATTTCTTGGTGGCATTTTAATACAAGCACTCACAATTGTGAGTTTTGCAAAAAGACAAAAGGAATACTATCAAGTCATTTTTGGAAAACAGTGAATAGAATGGAACGATTAGCATTATATCTAATAAACATCAATTATACTTGATGGCCATAACCTTTTGAAAATTTTGTACTTTGCTGCTCAAAGAAAAAAGTATGAGAAATACTATAAGAAAACAAGTCATTTTGTAAGAACTAGAAAGGTGTAAATCTTTTTTTTTTTTTTTGGCAAAACTCACAATTGTGAGTGGATAGTATTAAGAACATCAAAAATATACAACAGCCTCGAGCTCAGACCGAGCCTTGAGGGTCACAAGATTGCACGTTATTTGCTTGGCAGAAAAACCACTACCACCCCTAGGCTTTCCCTATTACAAGATGTTATGTATTGTTCTAAACTAGTCCTCTGAGGCTTGTTTGTCTCCGATCATGTGTATCGTCACTCTGCTCTCTTGTATGATTTCACATAAGCTTGCCACAGCCATATCCCCCTGAAACACGCGGCGGTTCCTTGCTTGCCAAATATGGTGCAAGAAGTAGTACCTGATTATTTGAGTGCAGACAAGAAGAGCAGGACTTCCCAACCTGTTACTACCAAAGAACAGATCATTCTTGAAGAACTTAATTTGCCATGTCCTTTGAATCCACTTGCATATTTTCCCAGCCATGCCCCTGATTGCCTGGCATCCCATGAAAAGGTGGGTTAGGTCTTCACTAGCTACTATGCACCCCGAGCAACGATCAGACCCGATGCCTTTTTCTTGTACCTTTACTCCCGTCGACAGAGCACCCCACATCACTTTCCACAAAAATATGATCTTCATATACTGAGGACACCTTGGCTTCCAAATGTTCTCCATGATTCCCTCC
Source organism: Adiantum capillus-veneris (assembly GCF_014529385.1). Classification (NCBI taxonomy): domain Eukaryota; kingdom Viridiplantae; phylum Streptophyta; class Polypodiopsida; order Polypodiales; family Pteridaceae; genus Adiantum; species Adiantum capillus-veneris. The sequence continues at coordinate 78,715,853 of NC_140947.1, forward strand.
CACCGCTTTTCCATCTAGTGTCTTATCCATAATTTGTTGAGGAGGCTACACCAATTAGCCTCGTGTATTAATGCATGGTAAATGCCTTTAGAGTGTGGTTTCCAAAAAAGGCTACTCCCGGGACATCTCCAAGCGTCCCATTCAAAGTTGGATTCACAAATTGGCATCACCACCTTATCAAGATCTTTCATCACCGTGTAGACTAGTAAGATCTCAAAGCCATTCAGTTGAAATGGGATGGCTAGAGAGTGAGCAGTTTTCTAGCACTTCCTATTGCCATCCCAGAATTGCTCTAGTCGAACGAGCCCCTTATTATTCACCTTCCTAGCCATTTCTATCCAGTAAAAGATTTGCGACGGCCCCAATATTTTAGAGAGCCCAAGGGACCAATGCAATATGGAGTTCTGAAAGTATCTGGTTACTTCTCCCCGTTCCAAAACCTCATCAACACTTTTGCACTTCCTCATCGGCTCCCTTGAGAGTCCACGAGACTTAAGATAAGATCACTTCGGGGCGAGAAGTTTGTCGTGCATCACAACCCCCTTCCACTTTCCCCCTTTCGATCCCAATTTTGCTGCATCAAGCATTTCCTTGGTCATGATAGCCTAAGATTGGTTTTGTTTAGCCAAGACCACAAATTTGGCACAAAGGGCCTCAACATGAATACAGGGTTAAGAATGCCGAGCCCTCCTAACTACCTCCCATCTAGCCCACTGCCATGGCCGGGATGTTTTCGTGTTGTTCTTCCAAAGAAACCTGTTCACCGGTTTTAAGAATTTTTCCCAATTACACTTAGCCATCTTGAGCAGAGGACTGAGGAAAGAAATATACGGGATCATAAAAGCATTGATCACTCTAATCCGGCTTTGGAAGGGTAGGAGAACAAACTTCACCTTCTCATTTTGGCGCTTATTTTTTCATGACCCATTGAAATATTTGAATGTGGGTTACGTCCATCCCTACGGGGGCTCCAAGGTGTCTAAATATACACCCTTTTGAGATAATATCTCCTGTCAAGACTGAAGGGTCAAAAGAGTCGTTCTCCGATAGGGAGATTAGTCTTGACTTCTCTATATTGCACTTTGATCCCGAGGCCATGGAAAATGTTTGCACAATCTCCAGAGCTCTCATGACAACTTTAGGGCATGCCTTCAAGAATAGGAGCGAATCATCTGCGAACATTTTGGCCAGTAGTTGGTCATTGCCCGTCAATGCTAGACCTTGAATCTCTCCGTGCGCTGCACTGGCTTCGAGCATTGTAATGAGAGGATGCGACCCGATGGCGAGCAGCAAGGGGGCCAGGGGATATCCTTGCTTAATAGACCTTTTAACCTCAAAAGTTCCCACAATCCTGTCATTAAACAAGATCTATGATTGGCTGCCACCGCCTAGTGTGCATATGAGGCGACAAAGGCGAGGCCCAAATCCTAGACTCCCACGAATTCTTCTATGTAGGACCATTCTATCCTATCATAGGCTTTGTCGAGGTCCAGCTGTAGCAAGATGCACTCTTGCTTGGAGAAGGATGCATACTCTATTCCTACCATTGCTCTCAAAATATTGTCATATATAGATCTCCCTTTAATGAACCCGTGTTGATGAAGAGAGATCATTCGACTCAGGAGGGGGGCAAGTCTGAGAGCTATCGCCTTGGAAATAATTTCGTATGCTACTGACATCATCGTAATGGGACGCCAATGTTTAAGTTGAGAGAAAAAATATGTTTGGGGATGGGCTTGATAAGCCCTCTCTTAATACTTGCATCCAAAGACTCTTCGAAAACAGCTAGATTGGCAATCCATGTGAATGGACCCTTGAGATCATCCCAAAATTCCGTGAGGAATTCAGCCGTATGTCCATTCCAACTGGGGAACTTTTCATTGCCAAGAGCTTTTAGTGCCGCTGAGCATTACTCCTCAGAGAAGGACTTTTCCATGCAGTTGGCTTCCTCCTGAGGAACCTTCTTTTCACACTTCCAAGTAAAGACGCCCGGTCTTCTTCCACTTCGTGAGATTGGGTCTCTGGTTGGCCGCTAATCTCGCAGAGATACTTGAGCATAAGTGTAGCCATCTCATCTTGGTTTTGAATTGTATTCCCTTTCTCATCATCGAGCACTTGCACGTGGCCTCGACTTTTCTTCACTTTCAGAGCCCTAAAAAAATGTTCTTGGTTAGAAGGCTCTGGTTGCTGGAAAGCTTCCCTAGATAGCAATCTTGCCTTCTTGATTTCCTCCAGCTATTCATTGGCCATTTGAGATTTATCTTCAAGCCATCGCTTGCTCTCATCTTCGGTAGCCAATCCGGCAGCCTTCCTAGAGGCTAATTGCGCTACATCCTCTGTGAGATGTTTGATATGTGACTCATTGGCTTTTTTTTACCTGAGGACCCGAAGTTTTGATAGATTTTTGTACACTCCGAACAAATACATTCCAAGCACTAGGTTTATTCATCCCCACATCTTTCTTGAGCTTTCCCAACCCTTTCTTGGTGATGCTTCTGAAGAGAGGGTCTTTGAACAGGTGTGTCCCTTTAACAAGAAGCTTTTTCTCCCCTCTCGAGGATTGCTCCCCCCCCCCCCCCCCCCCCCCCCCCTTTTCTTTCTTGAGTTGTAAGTGTATTGGCATGTGATTGGAGAGGCTTTTTGTTGAGATTACCTTTATCTCTAACGTCGATGAGATCCAGTCAACTTGATAAGAGCAATAGCATCTATCCAGCCGGGAGGCAGTGCGAGCATATTGAAGGCTTGTGTAGGTGAATCCAGGCATGCTGTTCCATGGACCCACTTCCCACAAGTCAATCATAGCCCACTTCTCACATAAGCTCAACCATTTAGACTTTTTTGAGCCAGCCAGTAGACTGGCGGCGCCTGTTCTGTCGTTGCTTTTCTCGACCATATTGAAATCTCCAACCATCAGCCACTCGCCTTCGATTAGAGTATCCCTTAGTTGCATCCACAGTTTAGCTCTATCCTTTGCGTTGCAGGGGCCGTAAACATTTACTATGGTGATAGGTTGATTGTCCCATGTGATTCTAACACCAAGGACTCTTCTGGAGGGGTCGCTAAGAACCACCTTTGGCTCCAAATCTCTGTCAGTAATGAGCAAGACACCACTGAAACCGCCGCTTCCTTCCCCATAAAAGATAATTTTTTTCCTACAGCCTGTTTTTTCTTGCACCGGGCATCCAAATGTTGTTCTTGGATGTCCCAGCAATTGACTGCCTTCTCTTTCTTCTTCCTCCCAGAAGAGAGTGGCCTTCTTCCGTGTTTTTAGTGCCTTCACATTCCAAGATTGAATAGAGAGAGTGTCCATCATTGGGAAAGGGGGACAAATTCTTTTGCCTCCAGGAACTCTTCACCACAGTTCCCATTTAGGTTGTCCTCTTTTGGATCCTTTTCTGCTATAACCTGCATGGTATCCAGCTTGGAAGTGAAAAGGTCCTCTTGATTCGTCTTCCCCAAAACTTTGAATATATTGTCATACAGGACAAGAGGCTTTGGGATATCCGACGGGAGACCTATGATTTGTCCCAAGGCCCTAGCCTTTGCTTTGAACCATTTACATGAAATATGAGATACTTGTTGCCAGCCCTCATCTTTTGACCTAATAGTTGGAGTCATCACGATCTTCTGCATTACTGAGGTGGTCGTTCTTTGCTGAGTGGTGGATGAAAAGAGGTAGCTTTGGGTGGTCTTGCCCTTACCCCGGATGCCATGATCTTGTTTCTCCACATCTTTATTCGAGTTGAACTTATTTTTCCCACCCTCTGCCTTGCCAAGATCTTCAGTAGGCTTCTTTGTTGGATCTACTATATTCGTGCCACCCTGTGGGGTAGCTGCGATTCACTTCTCTACTGTGTAGGCTTTAGCACCTCAGCGGGAAACACCCTCGTATAATGCCCGAATTTGTTGCATTTGAAGCAGGCCCCGAAGAAGGTGTAATGTTAAGAGGAATGATCTTTAGCCCTGCCCCAACATTCACCACCAAGTTCTTTGTCTATGACTTCCTCAGATCCCACTAGATACACACCTTGTTTGTTGCTACCCCCGGGGCTCTGGCAGATGGGACAAACAATGGATCACCAAGCGAAGATGCGAGGTCCTTCAAGTTCTTCCTAAGCCATAATGGGAGGTTGCCAAACTCCACCCGACTGGGCAGAGATCCTTGAATGCCTCGTTAGATTCAAATAGACGGTCCCAAGGGAGCACGCACACTAGCGCACGATTGAAGAAAAGCGGGCTTTTCTCCAAAACCTTCTCAACCATTGCACTATCGTTGAACTAAACTGACACGAATCCTTTTGCTATATAGTGGATGAATATTATCGAGCCGTGTTGATTCAAAGCCAATTATAAAGCTCAATTCTATTGGGAGCTCTCCCCATAAACCCGAAGACTAGAGTGGAATTTGCAACCTCCGCAAGTTGTTTTTTCACTATGGCAGGGGGAACAACCACTGTAACGGCATCGATGCGTTGCGGGAGAGCCTTCTTCAGTGCTTGGAATGCTCCGTCCCCTTTGGCCACTTTAGCAGCATCCTCCTATGACGCCGAATCCTCGTGCGGCATTTTGTTCAATGAAAGTGCAATGAGGATTGCTGCTAGGTCTTTTTCCACTACATCTTTCTTTGTTTCAGTTCCTCCTTACTCAGATTAGTAAGGGAGCTTTGACCGCTATCTTAGGCGCCCGGTTCCACAAGGTCGCCGAACGAATTGATAGCCTTGAGAGCATCGGGTTATTATTTGCCTGACACTGCTTTGACGTAGGACGTCTTAGAGGAGCTCGCCATGGCACGGTGATAGGCCTCACTGACACCAAGTTATACAACGTGTTACAAAAAAACATAATAATCTCGTGTGCTGCCGTGTGGGGGGGGGGGGGGAGGTGTAATCTCGCGTGCTACAGTGTGTGTGTGTGTGGGGGGGGGAGGTGCTACATAAATGAGTATACGACAATGGTTGAGTTTTTTAATTGTAGAAGAATACATACATGTTAGTGTAGCAAGTATAACTTTCTAAATATTACTAGTTTCTTAGGCCAATTGTGTACATTTTAAGTAGTAACCATATCTAATCGTAAACTTTAAATTTGACCAGATATTGAGTAGCTTCTATGGGATTCTACAAGTCATAATGCCAAATCCAATTTTTCATGTTTGTTGTATTTAGCACTTCCTTACCGTCTGCAAGGTTTCACTTAGTAAGAGATCCATTATTCTTTTGACATGCTCCATGGCCCCTTTTGAATCCAAAGGCCCAAAGAGAACTAAGAAGACTATATAGCATGGGTATTGAGCATGACTATAGAAACTTTGATGATAGGTCAGCAGAATGGCAAAAATGAAGCTTTTTTGTATCTTTTTTTTTGCCAAAAAGAAAAATAGTGAGACAAAAGTAGCTATATGATTTGATCATGAACCCATTGAAGTTAAAGGAGAATTTTATCTCATGTCCTACAAAATCTTTCCAAGTCTTATTTATATGCAATCAATCGTAAAAAAATTGGCTCTTTTGGGCAAAATGGAATGGTCCATTAACTTTGGAGGTTGGTTGTGACCAAGAGATGCGGAAATTTTTTTACAAGTTTCTCAATTTTTCCATATGTAGTAGTCCTTAAACTATAAGTTCATGAAAGGATTTTCCAAAATGTGTGGATCTTCTATGGTTTTGAAAGTTTTTTTCAAAACCTTGAGAGGACACTTTATGTCTTGTGAGGTTACCAACCTAGTGTTAAAATAGTTATTTTGATCCAAAAGCATGCTCTAAAATATATTAATACACCTGTATTAATTTTGAAAGCCACTAGACTCTTAGCCATGAGACTAATTTGAAACACATGGCCATGCCGCTAATTTAAGGCTTTTCAATTCTAGCCAGGAAAAATATGCTTCTTTGACAATGTTGAAATATTTTTGAAATAGAGCATGTAGCTATTTTCATTGGAAGCCTATTGAATAGCCGAGAGTGTTTTGATCATCTTTATGGACCATCTAACTATTTTGGTAGTATTTGTTGACAAATCATAGTAATAACATCTTTGTTGGCAACATAGTAATACCAGAAAAACTTTGTATTATTGGTTTTGCCATTAGTGTTGTCTACTGGGTCCCTTGTCATTAGACTGAATCTCGCCAGATACCCATTAGAATATTTCGCAGGTCATTTGGAGGGCCTTGTAAGAAATTGTATTTTCTCTCTATATAGAAACTTTTTTTAAAATGCACTTGCACCTTGTGAGTACGTCCAAAAGGATAACCAGACACTCTAAAAAGAAGATTTATATTCTCAATCGTCTTTGAAAACGGTCACTTTTTTATTTATGCGAGTGTCTTTTTCAGGAGACAGGTGCGGCGCATTCAATGCAGCTTACGTCATCACTAGAACTTGAAAAGTCACAAACTGTCAAATAGTGATAGATTTTGAGGCTTTTAATACCACCAATGCGTCCGGAACGCCAAAATACTATAAAAACAAATGTCTACTTGTTTCGATCTGACATCCGAAGAGGCAAAAATGTCAAAAAACCCAAAAAATGGGCTTTTTTCTTAAGGCGCGCGAGGAGGCATTCTAAAATTCTAGAATGCCCCCCTGCGCGCCGTTAGTACAAAGCTTCTTTTAGTGGTTTTTTGACACTTATCTTTCAAGAAAGCCCCTTTTTAGAGGTTTTCTGACATTTTCCTCTCAAAAAGCTCCTTAAAAAGGGAAAAAAATGGCCTTTTTACTAATGGCGCGTGAGGAGGCATTCCAAAATTTTGGAATGCCCCCCTCGCGCGGCGTTAGTAAAATGTTCTTTTAGGGGTTTTTGACATTTTTTGCCTCTTTGGATGTAGGAGCGAGGCAATTAGACATTCATTTCTAAGATATTTGGGCGTTCCGGACGCATTGACAGTATCAAAAGTTTCAAAATCTTCCACCACTTGATAGTTTTGTGACTTTTTGAGTTCCAGTGATGACCTAAGCCGTATTAAATGCACCGCATCTACCTTCTGAAAAAGGTGCTCGCATTAAATGAAAGAGAGTGATCGTTTTCAAGGACCACTAGATTATTAAATGAGGAGAGGGACACCTTTTATATTTTTGTTAATATCAATTTATTTTTCTACGTAACGTAAGCTCTTCTCTCATTGGAGGAGCTTATTTTCATCTCTCTTCCAAAAGGCCCTCCAAAAGACCTCCGAAATCTCCTAATGCTTGACCTATATAGTAAGCTTTCACCATGGAAACCTGACGAGATGCTATTTCTAAATTGAGCTCAGGACCTGCACGAACGAGCGAACACTCAGTTTGAGCCAAGCCAGCTTGCATAGGTTCCTGCAATCTCTGCGAGAGTATACATTAAAAAAAAATAATATGCCTTTCCTTCCTTTGATCGCTAGCCTCTGCGTACCTCCGTCCTCACCATTGCTCTCTCAAATAGACCATCTCTCTCTCTCTCTCTCTCCCCAGCTCTATCTCCTTGTCGGCGTTCGCCCTCACACAACCACCTTGCCATTAGACACAAGTCTGTCTTTTGCATCTACTATGTCGAATTTAAGAGTATCTCCTTAAATTCTAGGTTTAAAGAAAAATGTGTGCCACCCTTACGTGCTCGTATGAGTCTGTTGATGAATAGATAAAAATATGCTGAGCAACATTGGTAGCCAAGTTTGGATTTTTGTGAACGTCTAGAAGACTAATCAACACCAATTGACATGACACCTGATGCCAACATAAAGTTGTAATTCTCTTGAAGATTTGTTAAAGGAAATTTGAAGTGAGGCACAATGATTCATTTGATCCATTCCTACAGTCACCATACATCATTAATTTATTGTTTATTTTAGGCCTTTTGATTTTGTTGAATGTTTGTGATTCAGATTTGTGAAAACCAGGATGCAATATTAGACTTCTTTTTTGAGTCACTTGTCTCCGTTAATTTACCAAAAAAACGAACCTTCTAATGGTTAAGATGTAGCATGGACTCTTATCTTCTTCTCTTCCTTTAGTAGAGTCCACATAATAATAAACCTCATTTAAAATTAAATATATTTTCATTTTAGATAAGCAAATATTTTGTCTATACTTAACTCTTATCTGTTCCCAACAAAATCCACATGTATTTTGTTCAATGCCAAATTTTCAAATTCAAGAAAGGCTCTTTGATTATGAAATTTGAGATTTCTTTTATAATAGAGAATACACTCCTTATATTTTCACCTTTCTTTGTTTCAATGTAAATTTCGTTTAATACAAATCAATAAAATTTTATGACTTTGAATGAAGTTTTTATGCATGTATTGTTAAATGTTTCAAGCAAAAAACACTTATCACCATTGATATCCCTCTCCCCTTAAAACATTAATATAGTTATTTGTCACTCAATCTATATATATAACAATGCAAAAATTGCTCTTGCTACATCAATGAAGCCATCATTAACCGTTATCCCTCGCCTCTTGAAACATTTATAAACCACAAAGATACTGTGTTACATCTTTAACATTAAATTGGTCCAATTTGTTTACCACCACTGAGTGAAGCGCTTTGGTTGAGGAAAGCTCCCTTCTTTCAGTAGCTTGTTGCTACTGCATAAACACCGCACATGCTTGAACCATTTGCATTGTGACAGGATGAACCCGTACCCCCTGTTGCTCTTATTTCTTCATAGCTTTATTTTGAGACCTTCAATGAAGCTCTTGAACCCTCACCCTAGCCTACTTTACGTTGGGCTCACCAAAAATGTTTCAAGAAGTGCGCAGTCCAATTAGGAAAGTGTCGGGCCTCTGACTGTGAGGATTCGTAGCAAAATCAAGCAAGACAAAGATGATTTGAAGCTAAAACTCGAACATGTAGTGGAAGCAGTACGAGACTGCACTAGCACCTTGGATTGGAATGGCTGTATCTCCTTGGCTATATGCCCAAATGAGCCCATTCTTGGCTCTTTAAGTTCCTTCTCAACTTGCACAAAGATGCACCATTGTTGATGTGGCATCTTGAGCCATTTTGTGCTATTTTTAGGCTATGCTTGATCATTTACAGCCATTTTTAACCTTTTTTTTGCCAAAAATATCTCTTTTAGACCGTAAAATGCCCAAACAAGTTGGAAAAATCCCTATTTTTGAGAAAAATTCCCTTGTAGCTCAAATTTAATGCTGAACCTCATTTTTCCACTTGGTAAGCACTTTGGACACTTATTTTATGCTCGCATATGAAACCTGCTATTTTTGACCAAGATCGCCCGCATTGAACTTTCCAGGCAAAACAAGCGTGCCACTTCGAAACACTTGACATTTGCACATTCCTAGAGAAAATAATACCTGCCTTAATGTGCTAAAACATGAAACGGGGTCACATCCTCTGCCTCGCTTGCCCGTCGAGGTATGTATATGCCTGCAACCATGGTATTCGTTTTCGCATATATCACACTATGTACATTGTAGCATCTGATCGCACACATCAAAAACATTGAGAGTGAGGTAGATATTTTTATTTTCACATTATGCACATGCCACAACACGACACCGTCACTTTGATAAACCATAAACCATAACATCACATATTTGCAAAAACAATTCTTTGCCTTTTTCAGGTGCATTCATAACATGCTAATGAAAGTATTTGAAGTCAAGCCAATGCATCAAGATCAACCCCATATTGTACACTAACACCTTATCATATCACTTTACCTATATGAGACTCATGCAACAAACGGAAATACAAAAAGAAAGCCACCTTATTCATATTTGCCCATACGGCTTAGGACGACTAATCATATACCCCCATATAAGTTTATTGAAATTATACACTTGAAAATCAACTCACTAAAACAAATCATAAAACGTACATGAACCACTGATCTAACTCACGACGTCATAAGGAGTATACTCCCTATAGGTAGCACCCCTACATGCATAGGTAACCTCGTATATAGAACGGTTAATATCTCGCACTGCGAAAGTGATCTCAAAGACTTAAATACATTTATCAGTAAGTTTAATCAAGCTTTTGATTAGGCTAAGTGGGTTTGCTTGTCTGATGAGTATATATAGTGGTTCTCCAAGGAGGTGGGGTCCAAAAGTTTGAATGTGTAGTGGGCAGCAAGATGTTTTTTGACCAGCTGTTTGCTCATGCGGAATTTTCACGTGACACCCAAGAGATAAAATGTTCTAGATGATGTGTTTGATCTATGGCTTATAGGGTTCAAACGGACTCATAGAGGTTTGAGAGATGTGATCCAAGCAATGTTCCTACCGCCTACATGACGTGAAACGAAAAGCACTTTTCATGTACACACGGGCATCAACACATTGCGTGTATAAATCAGCGTGCTAAACACGATGAAACAAACATGGAGCAACTTTATACACATCCGAAAAATGGATACATATCCTCGTACGCGAAAAGCAACCACCGAGAGGGTAGTTACTCAAAAAACAGAGTAGAGAGGGAAAGAGATAATGGCTATGGAGTTTAGAGCTTCTTACCGTGCTTTAGGGGTGATTATGGGTTGTCAAAAGGCTTATTTATTTTCCACAAGATAGCGGTGATGAGAGCTATTTAGAGGTTTTCACCACAAAGTTGTTGAAGAATGCGCTCACCGTGGAAAGAGAAGAGAAGATAGTAAGCAAGTAGAGAGAGAATCTTCTTCTTCTTCTTCTTCTTGCAAAAGATCTTATGGTTTTGGTGATGGAGAGCTTGCACCACCCCGTATAATAGATACATATTGCCATGCGGTAGTAGACACAATCGTCGTCACTGAAAACGGAGCCTTGCATGTCAATTTATAGATGCTTTGTGCTAGGTTGGAGGGAGGCCCAAGGAAACATGTAGCTGTTGGAATTAGGGTTACAGGGAAACACACACATCTCGGAGAAGACGAAGGAAGCTCAAGGCACACAATAGAGAGTTTTTTTCTTGGTGTGCAACGGAAAGATAGATAGCCCTAGAGTGATGGGCGTACATACAATGCAGGGGGGAAAAAATCTCCTAAAGAGGGGAAAAATGCCCCGATAGTCCTAGTGTGTTCACACACATCACTACCACATGTGTATGGTAACAAATCCCCCCTGGAGTGATGCGGTGAACAAGAGATGGAACATGAGTAAAGGGAAGTGCCATGCCCTGAGGACATGATTAGTCCACAAAGGGGAGTAAGCCCAAAGCTTTGCGGAAAGCTTCGAGCTTCTCACGAGACAATGCCTTTGTGAAAAGTTCTGCAAGGTTGTCCTGTGTTGGCACATAAGCCAAGCTGATCTCTCCTGCTGAGAGCCTCTCCCTGACATAGTGGTAATGCACCTCAATGTGATTGTGCGAGCATGAAAAACTGGGCTCCTTGCAACTGCCAGTGCACTCTTACTATCAGTGTAGATAGTGTTGGCAGTGTCTAGTCCAACACCCAAATCAGCCATAAGGCATCTGAGCCATCCACACTCAACCGTAGCTATGAAGACTGCCTTGTACTCAGCCATACAACTCGAAGTGGCCACTGTAGGTTGCTTCTTGTTCAACCATGATATACATGAGTTGCCAAGCATGAAACAAAAACCACTTGTGGACACTCGCGTGCCAAAACAACCAGCCCAATCTGAGTCCGAAAAAGCATGTAAATCTTGCGGCAATGATCCCCCCTTGGGATAAAACAAGCCAAGATGTAAAGTGCCACTAAGGTAGCAAAAAATACTCTTGACATCTTACCGATGCTTCGCCCTTGAGCTATACACAAATCTGCTGACCTGTGAGACTGCAAACTGAATATTTGGCCTGGTGCTACATACATAAATGAGGCCACCAACAACAATTTGGTAAAGAGTGACATCAGTAGAATCGCGAGCATTATGTAGACTAAACTTTAAACCTGTTTCCATGGGAGGGGCCAAAGGTTTGCAATCCTCAAGTCCAAACTTACATAGCAATGTCTCTATGTTATTTTTTGTTGGAAATAGAGTTGCAGAGAAACACACACAGCTTGGAGAAGATGAAGGAAGCTCAAGGCACACAATGGAGAGTGTATTACTTAGTGTGCAATGGAAAGATGGATAGCCCTAGAGTGATGGGCGTATATACAATGATCGGGGGAAAAAACCACTTAAAGAGGGAAAAAATGCCCCGGCGGTCCTAGTGTGTTCACACACATCACTACCACATGTATATGGTAACAAATCCCCCCTGGAGTGATGCGGTGAACGAGAGCTGTCATATGAGTAACGGAAAGTGCCATGCCCTGAGGACATGATTAGTCCACAAAGGGGAGTAAGCCCAAAGCTTTGCGGAAAGCTTCAAGATTCTCACAAGACAATGCCTTTGTGAAAAGATCTGCAAGGTTGTCCTGTGTTGGCACATAAGCCAAGCTGATCTCTCCTGCTGAGAGCCTCTCCCTGACATAGTGGTAATGCACCTCAATGTGATTGTGCGAGCATGAAAAACTGGGCTCCTTGCAACTGCCAGTGCACTCTTACTATCAGTGTAGATAGTGTTGGCAGTGTCTAGTCCAACACCCAAATCAGCCATAAGGCATCTGAGCCATCCACACTCAACCGTAGCTATGAAGACTGCCTTGTACTCAGCCATACAACTCGAAGTGGCCACTGTAGGTTGCTTCTTGTTCAACCATGATATACATGAGTTGCCAAGCATGAAACAAAAACCACTTGTGGACACTCGCGTGCCAAAACAACCAGCCCAATCTGAGTCCGAAAAAGCATGTAAATCTTGCGGCAATGATCCCCCCTTGGGATAAAACAAGCCAAGATGTAAAGTGCCACTAAGGTAGCAAAAAATACTCTTGACATCTTACCGATGCTTCGCCCTTGAGCTATACACAAATCTGCTGACCTGTGAGACTGCAAACTGAATATTTGGCCTGGTGCTACATACATAAATGAGGCCACCAACAACAATTTGGTAAAGAGTGACATCAGTAGAATCGCGAGCATTATGTAGACTAAACTTTAAACCTGTTTCCATGGGAGGGGCCAAAGGTTTGCAATCCTCAAGTCCAAACTTACATAGCAATGTCTCTATGTTATTTTTTGTTGGAAATAGAGTTGCAGAGAAACACACACAGCTTGGAGAAGATGAAGGAAGCTCAAGGCACACAATGGAGAGTGTATTACTTAGTGTGCAATGGAAAGATGGATAGCCCTAGAGTGATGGGCGTATATACAATGCTCGGGGGAAAAAACCACTTAAAGAGGGAAAAAATGCCCCGGCGGTCCTAGTGTGTTCACACACATCACTACCACATGTATATGGTAACAAATCCCCCCTGGAGTGATGCTGTGAACGAGAGCTGTCATATGAGTAACGGAAAGTGCCATGTCCTAAGGACATGATCAGTCCACAAAGGGGAGTAAGCCCAAAGCTTTGCGGAAAGCTTCAAGATTCTCACAAGACAATGCCTTTGTGAAAAGATCTGCAAGGTTGTCCTGTGTTGGCACATAAGCCAAGCTGATCTCTTCTGCTACTGAGAGCCTCTCCCTGACATAGTGGTAATGCACCTCAATGTGCTTTGTGAGAGCATGAAAAACTGGGTTCCTCGCAACTGCCAATGTGCTCTGACTGTCAGTGTAGATAGTGTTGGCAGTGTCCTGTCCAACACCCAAATTAGCCATAAGGCATCTGAGCCATACACACTCAACCGTAGCTGTGAAGACTGCCCTGTACTCAACCTCCCAACTCGAAGTGGCCACAGTAGGTTGCTTCTTGCTCAACCATGATATACATGAACTGCCAAACATGAAACAAAAAGCAATTGTGGACCCTCTCGTGTCAAAACAACCAACCCAATCTAAGTCCGAAAAAGCATGTAAGTCTGACAGCAATGATCCCCCCTTGGGATAAAACAAGCCAAGATGTAAAGTGCCACTAAGGTAGCAGAAAATCCTCTTGACATCCTACCAATGCTTAGACCCTGGGCTATGCATAAATCCGCTGACCTCTGACACTGCAAACGGAATATCCGACCTCGTGTTGCATACATAAATGAGGAAGCCAACAGCAGTTTGATAAAGAGTGACATCAGCAGGATTGCGAGCATTATGTAGACTCAATGTCAAACCTGTTTCCATGGGAGTGGCATTAGGTTTGCAATCCTCGAGTCCAAACTTACATAGCAATGTCTCTATGTAACTTTTCTGACATAAGGAAATACCACCATCACAATGCTTAAACCGTATACCAAAGTAATGATGCAACAGCCCCAAATCTTTCATCTTGAAAGTAGCATTCATATCAGCCTTAAATTCAGCAATATGTCTCTCATTTGGTCCAGTGATCAACAAATCATCGACATAAAGAACCACAATGAGAAGTACATCACCCTCACACTTTACATACAATGTGCTTTATGTTGAACTGTTACGAAAACCTTGTTTGACCAAATGAGTGTCAGCTTTCTCATACCAAGCACGAGGAGATTTCTTCAACCCATACAAAGCCTTGTTACATTTGCACACTTTGTCCTCTTGTCCTTTTATGACAAAACCGCGAGAGTGCGTTACATAAACTTCCTCAAATATGTCACCATTCAAGAAAGCAGTAACATTGTCTGATTGATGTACATCCCAACCAGAATGAGCTGCCAATGCACATAGAAAACGCAAAGTAGTCATACGACAAGTGGGAGCAAAAGTCTCTTCATAATCAATGCCTTTTTGCTGTGCATAACCCTTTGCAACAAGTCGAGCCTTATGGCGATGGATCTCACCATACGGCTTGCGTTTCAACTTGTAAACCCACTTTGTACCAATGGAATTTTTTCTAGGAGGCAAATCACATAAAGTCTATGTGTCATTTTCTATGAGTGTATCATATTCTGATTGCATGGCAGCCATCCAATTTTTTGAATTCTGTGCTTCATCAAAAGACAGAGGCTCCTCAACATCATGTAAGCTAGACACAGCCAAAGCATAACAATCTGATGCATAAGATTCATGGCAAGATTCTGAACGAGTACGACTAGACAAAGGTGCATCCAATTTACTGTCACACAAAGTGTGCACCAGCCATTTTGGCATACTTCTAGCTTACTCATTTTCAGCCCTTTCCTCATCAAGTACATCATGTACATCTGCATTAGTAATAGGGTGATCTAGAGCATTTTTAGAAACCCCCATAGGCTGTACATTTGCCTCATTGGAACTTACATTTGTATTTCCACCACTGAAAAGAGGCAACAAAGTGTCATAAATGTCTTGTGAGCTTACATTACTGTCTCTAGTACATGATAGTAAGGGCTGAAAAAAATCTTCCACAAACACTACATCCCGTGAAACTAGAATACGTTTTGTTTGTGGATGATACAACCTGTAATCTTTGCTTTCAGCACTATAACCAACAAAAATACATTTGACAGCCTTAGCATCCAATTTTCTGCGCTGCACTTGTGGCACCAAAGCATATGCCAAATAGCCAAAAACACGCATGTGCTCAATAGAAGGCTTTCTGTCATCACATGCTTCATATGGAGTAATAGACTGCAAAGCTTTCGTAGGACACCTGTTAAGTACATAAGTGGCACACATGATGGCCTCAAGCCAAAAAGAATGCGGCAAAGCTTGACTTTTGACCATACATCGTGCCATTTTTGTCAGTGACCTGTTTTTCCTCTCAGCAACACCATTTTGCTGAGGTGTATAAGGCACTGTACATTGGTGTTTTATCCCACGACTAGCCAGAAATGCATTAAATTCATGAGACATTGAGGCGGTCCGGGGCGGGCAACAAGAAGAGCGGCCTCTAAACACCCTTCAAGGCTCTTGTGTTGCTCAAATGAGGCTGGGGCAAGCACAATCAAAGACAACAACAACCCACAGCCAGAAACCAAACAAGAAAAGGGGCACCACCTAGTTGTAGATGCGAACTAGGACACGCGTGATATCTCCTTGTACTCAAACTCACAAAGAGAGGGGAATGCAAGATAGCCACACACACCAAACACAAACATTCACCACGCCAGAGAGAGGTAAAGATCACAAATCAACTTGAGCAACTCAATCTTAGCCTTAAAGACTAGATGCACACAAAGCTTGATGAGAAATAGAGAGACAACACAAAACTTGACCTTGTTGCCAATACACAAATTGTCTTAGGGTCATGGGAGCCCTCTCACCGAGCACCCTCTTACAATTTACTTTTTAGGCAAACAATTCAACAATCCCTTACACCATCAAGCATAAAATAGCACAACAGACTTCAAGGACAATATACCTTCAACCACCTGATGAGTCAACTTATCAAGTCAATTTGGAGAGAAGAGTCGTAGTTGCAGCATACAATTGCACCCAAAACTATGAATCTTATTTATGGACAAGAGTAGGCTACAAGTGTGATGCAGAGTATGGTATCACTCCACTCCTCTAGATGGCATAACTAACTTGAAGCTTCTCCATGCACCTATGTGTAGTGATGGAATAGAGCACTCACAATGCACTCACTCTACACAACTAGGCTTGAAGAGTGGTGTGTTATGTGTTAAGAATGGTGTGGTGTAGTGTGATCATGTGATGATTTACAAGGGAGAGAAGGGATCTATTTATAGGTTTTAGAATCCCCGATTAGGATGAGGCCTAATCAAGTTTATTTGAAGGAAAAGAAGACTATGCATATTTTTATTTTTTTAAATGAGGGTAGGTCTCTCTTGTCCTTTGAGTCACATGGATGTGGGCTCAAGGGAAGAGAATTATTGAGGATGAAAGGAGAGAGGGATTGAGTGAATAATTTTGGAGTGCCTACTCTAGTAGAGGATGCATTTACAATAAGGTTAGTGGTAAGTAGTTAGTAATTATCACTACAAAATATTTACAAAATCATTCACCAAATGGTGAGATATATGATGAGAAAAGTTAGAGAAGGGATGAGCTTGTAAAGAGAGGTTGAAGCTTTGGAGAAGTTGACATTCACCTCTTTACAGCACCGGTAGAACAAGCGGTCAGCATGGCGAAGTTGCACCTGTCGATGAAGCTATGTTATCTCAAAACTTTGGATAATTCATGATAAAAGCGTTCATTTGCAGAGGTTAACCTTGGATTTTTGATGATTTTTTGAAGTTCTTTACAAAGCTGTAGAGAGTATGGTAATATAGACATATATGTAGAGAGAAAGGGGGACACATAGGGTGTAGAAATGGAGGATGAAGGCTATGGAGGTGTGAGAGAAGTGGCAATGGTGAAGAGGGTGAAATAGGACATGGGAGTTGTAGGTTTGGGAGTGAGAAGGAGAGGGAGATGTGTGTAAGAGTGAGTAGGTGTGTGGAAGGGTGAGAGAAATAGGATGAGTTTTTGGGTGTATGAGGTGGCAGTTTTGAAGTCGGCCATAAATTTCATGTAAAATCGCTCTTGACTTCATAATTTCTGAAAAAATTATGAAAAATACTTCAGCTCACGAGCTACATTTTGTCTTCTGGTAGTATCCTCAAATTCAGATCATAAAAAGGTGCCAAAATTCGAGCAAAAAGTTGTCCCTGCAGAGGCAGGAAATGAGTTTGATGCTGCTTGCCACATACTCGGTGCAATGTTTGACGATGGCCAACTCGTATGTACTTGTTATGGAATTACTATGTGGAGAGCAAAGTTACCATCTGTAACCGGGTAAAGCAGGGCATGAAACCTGAAATTATGCTTGCGTAGAGTTGGAATGGGCACAGCCGGCTGTTGAGGGTGCCTCCTCGTCAAGGTGCACACGATTTTTATCTAGTTCCCCTCAGGTTACAACTGAAGGGAGCATTCGTCCGCAATCTTGGTCAAAACCACTCTCTTAACCCCTTTTCCCCCATCATCCCTCTTAGACTTTGATATGGCGCCACCTGCGACCCCAGCATGCTGCACCTTCTACCTATTACCTACAAGGAGCTTGACTGTAGCTTCGCCTCCGTAAAGCTTCAATTGTGCTTCCTCTAAAGCCTTCGCACTTCAGTCTTCGCCTCTCCCTTATCTCCTGCTGCGCATAAGAACCTACATCACACAAGCGGTCCCTTTGCGTATCACTCTTTTTTAGGCCCGCCTGTGCATCACTTTACAAATGCACCCCTTACCCCCACCCCGTGATTTCCTTACTGCATGTTCGACACCTGCAACATCCACCTTGCTTTCTTCTCCTCCAGGACCGGACTTCAGGTTATGGAGCTAGGCTTAGTTTTTGGCTGAAACTGCCTTTGGCTTTGGTAATCTCCTCCTCCACTTCTTACCTCAGCCACTAACCCACATTAATCGCCTCTATAACTACTACTCATGTTTTGACATTCTACTACCTACTTGGCCTGTATACAGCTTGCAAGAACTTTGCTCAGCAACATCTACTCCCTCGACCTCCATCCTTGGTCGCCCACCTCAATCTCAACGCTCTACAAAAAAAAAAGTATATGTATATATATATATATATATATATATATATTGTTGGAAATGGATAACAACCCCCCTACTCTACTACAACTGCAAGCCAACGTCACCTCGATATCCCTTCCTCTTCAACTATAAGTCCTTCGCTCCCCGGATTTATCTAGGCCGCAACCTTTGCAAGAGTGGAGGCTTTGACGACTCACCCAACTACCCCAACTCCACTTTCAATAAACAAAGATGGCACTACGACCAACCCCTACGAGAACATCACCGAAGAATTGGAGTGACTTCCGGAGGAGTCCTTCGATTTCTCCTCGATGCTCGCAAAGGGAAGCAATGACCCAGACCATATTGAAAACATCCTTCTACGGCTACGACAAACCCTCTCCTAGCCGGTAAACCTTCAAATTTTCAGCTTGGTGGCGCTCCCTTAATTGACTCCCATACCACTGAAGAAGTGCTCCCCCAATTGAAACAACCTTTGGATTTTGAGGTGATTATTTCCAACTCTCTTCTGGAATTTAAGGCTTCATAGTAAATTGGGAAAAGCTAAAATCCTTCTTAAACACCTCAATGGTTTACTATGTAATCAAACATCATCTAATAGTTTGTGCATGAAGCCACCTAAATTATCCTTGGAGGATACACAAGCTCAAGCCCCGCTCAATGCTAAGTTTGCCTCACTAACCATAGAATATCAACTTGATTATACAAAAGCACTTGTACAAGCACAATACCTCCTCATAAATAATTTCAAACCTATCTTGATGGCTATCATGCACTAGTAGAAGAACGGCTCAACGATCTCAATTTTAAGCTCCTCCAAGTCTCCATCCCTTTAGTCTCCAAACATGCTTGGAGCCTCAAGCTACGACAATGGAAAACTTCATCCCTCCATACTTTCCTCTTGGATATTCAAAACCATGTTGTAAATGTTCATCTCGCCACCACAAAAGAGGATGTAGCTAAATTTTCTCGCAAGAAGGCCATCAACAACATAGAAGAAGTGCTCTCCCTCCCCAAGAAGCAAACCATCAAAGAACTTGTGGAACAAGTTGTCACAGAAAAATTCAGTTCAAATCTTCCCGCCTCCCCATCTAAGTCTGTCTTACCCGTCCCCAAAAAATCCTCCCACCCCCATACTAAAAAACCCTTCTTTCCTCCAAGAACTTCCTCTTCTTCTTACCCCCCCATTAACCACCGTGGATCCCGCCCCCCATCTTACCCACCCTCCAATAAACGGCCTCTTCAACCACCCTCCAAACCCACCATCGAAAAGCCTTTTTCCAAAAAACCTAAATTTTCTTCCTTCCCTTACACCCCTGCCTATCCCTTATACCCGCTTCAAACCCTCAATCCTGCACCCTCCTCCCTCAACCCATCCTCTATAATTCCACCTGAAAAAATACTCAGCCACCATTACCCTCACCCACACAATAAAAACCACTCCCGTAACGTTACTACCCACCACAAAGCAAACCACTCGGGAAAAGACAAAGGGAGGAGGGAGGGTTTAGCCACCCACACACTTGGGTGCACCTCTACTTCTCCAAACCCCCATGTCTTCTCGTACCTATGGATTTCAAAAGCCACTCTCGAGACCCTAGGGCTACCCACCTTGCTTCCTCTGAAAGGTCTTCAGCAAAGACTCTTACCTCAATCGCACCTCGCTCCTCCTACCCTCGCACAAGATAACAAAAAATCCACCCATTGTGTTCAAAATCCCCTTCACACCCACCACTAGAAAACTTCTACCCTTTCAATGTATTAGCGATCCCATTTCTAAATCTTGCTAACTTAATGCTAATCTCTCCCACCTCCATAGACCAACTATTTGTTGGACTTCAGGGCCCAACATCCATAGCCTTCTGGTACATAGTTTACACCCCCCCATCCAACTTATAAACCCCACACGCTGTAACCTCTCTTGTCTCTCCCAATTTCCCTTTTTTAAGAACTCTCGTGTCCTATAAAATTACAGTTTTTCTCTTGCACCATCCTATCTATAGGTCAATATTTTGGGTATACTCTTGAACTCCCCACCTTACCTACATACCTTTGAAATACCCTTTGGACACTTTTTTACACCCTTGTCCAAACCTTATTGAGCTTACTGTTAACCTCTTCAAATAAAATCTTTCATTTTATAACACAAGCTTTCTCCTTTTTTTTTCATGATGATTCTTTCCCCTCACCTAAAAACCCCCCCTTATTTACACTTTTACCCCACTCTCTCATTCCCAAAAAATTGTACTATGAAACCTTGCCTTTAACTTACATCCATACCCAAATCACCTTAACTCCTCTCCCAGTACCCTAGTACTTGGTCTTTAATACCACTCCTCCCAAAAATGTTGTTCCCCAGGAAGTCATTAAATCTTAGAATCTTACAAGCACCCTTTATAAACCCTTACCTCCTCCTCTCATATATCACATTCTATAACACCACCATTGAAGAGCTCATAAGAGCAAAACGTGTTTGGTGGTACTCTCCCTTCTCCAACCATCCTTTTTTGGATTACCCCCATTTTGGCACCTATGATTTTCCTTGGAATCGTTTTGCACGCTTGAATACTTCTTTTTTTTCAAAGTTTTTTTTCAAGTGTGATGCAGAGTATGGTATCACTCCACTCCTCTAGATGGCATAACTAACTTCAAGCTTCTCCATGCACCTATGTGTAGTGATGGAATAGAGCACTCACAATGCACTCACTCTACACAACTAGGCTTGAAAAGTGGTGTGTTATGTGTTGAGAATGGTGTGGTGTAGTGTGATCATGTGATGATTTACAAGGGAGAGAAGGGCTCTATTTATAGGTTTTAGAAGCCCCGATTAGGATGAGGCCTAATCAAGTTTATTTGAAGGAATAAAAGATTATGCATATTTTTATTTTTTTAAATGAGGGTGGGTCTCTCTTGTCCTTTGAGTCACATGGATGTGGGATCAAGGGAAGAGAATTATTGAGGATGAAAGGAGAGAGGGATTGAGTGAATAATTTGGGAGTGCCTACTCTAGTAGAGGGTGCATTTACAATAAGGTTAGAGGTTAGTAGTTAGTAATTATCACTACAAAATATTTACAAAATCATTCACCAAATGGTGAGATATATGATGAGAAAAGTTAGAGAAGGGATGAGCTTGTAAAGAGAGGTTGAAGCTTTGGAGAAGTTGACATTCACCTCTTTACAGCACCGGTAGAACAAGCGGTCAGCATGGCGAAGTTGCACATGTCGATGAAGCTATGTTATCTCAAAACTTTGGATAATTCATGATAAAAGCGTTCATTTGCAGAGGTTTACCTTGGATTTTTGATGATTTTTTGAAGTTCTTTACAAAGTTGAAGAGAGTATGGTAATATAGATATATATGTAGAGAGAAAGGGGGACACATAGGGTGTAGAAATGGAGGATGAAGGCTATGGAGGTGTGAGAGAAGTGGCAATGGTGAAGAGGGTGAAATAGGACATGGGAGTTGCAGGTTTGGGAGTGGGAAGGAGAGGGAGATGTGTGTAAGAGTGAGTAGGTGTGTGGAAGGGTGAGAGAAATAGGATGAGTTTTTGGGTGTATGAGGTGGCAGTTTTGAAGTCGGCCATAAATTTCATGTAAAATCGCTCTTGACTTCAAAATTTCTGAAAAAATTATGAAAAATACTTCAGCTCATGAGCTACATTTTGTCTTTTGGTAGTATCCTCAAATTCGGATCATAAAAAGGTGCCAAAATTCGAGCAAAAAATTGTCCGTGCTGCACCTAATAAAGCTTGAAGTGGGCCACTATTTGATTCTTTTTCCTTTGTAGTCTTCCAAGTGAGCCTCCCATGCATTAACCATGACCTAATATTTCCAAAGATCTTACACACATATATGGTATATGATAAGTATCAAATATAATATATACTTGTGGGATAAAAAGATAGGCTAGCTATTCATAAAAAATGAACACATGGGATGCATCGTGGAAAAATATATATAAAATAAAAGGAGAAAAATCATGAGGGAAGAGACTCTCAATTATTCTCTACTTTGAGTGATTTAAGGAATTTATTTGAAGATGAAATCTATTTACTTGTGACTATTTAACTGGGAGGGAAAAAAATATGACGGAGCCGATAAGGTTATTGGTGAATTTTTACGATGAAGTCACATAAAGGTTAATCAAGGCTTGTGCGAGTTGAGATTAAGGGATAGAATGATAGTAAAATCTGGACAAGGAATGACACGTGATGGAAGCTAGCATACTTAGGCCTGATAACGCACACCTAGGAATATATATTTATATAAATACAAAAAACCCTTTATATTTAGGTCCTTTATTTGATAAAAAATATTTACATGCAAAGAGGACCGTAATATTATAATTTATTTTTTGGTCTCCTAGCCTAATGACTCGCTCAATGATTTGATATAAAAAAAATGATAAAAACCTAAACACACGCACACTATTTATAATGAGAAAGCGAGCCTAGTCATTGTGCTAGGGTGTTTTTGTGGGGTGAAGTGGCTTCTTAAAATTATTTTATGAGAGCCAAAAAACGGCTATCAACATATACTCCCCCCCTCGATCCAGATTTCTTCAAACGCAGCAAACTGCCAAAATTCAGATGACCAAAACGTGCATGCCAAAGTTTTGCATCTGAAATAGCCCTTGAATTTGCAACAGCATTTGCAAAATTTTGTCCACACTTGTTATACAAAGTGAGCTTATACAACCCACGGCACAAAAGGCCAGATGCAACAATTTCATCACCAAAACTGAGATCATGAACTGTACATCTGTCATCCACAAATTTGACTACAAGTCCAAGTCTAGCAAGTGCGGATACAGACAAGAGATTCTTCTTGATCCCAGGTACATAAAGTGCATCAACAAGTGTGAATGAACTGCCATTAGCAGCAATGAGCACAATCTTTCCAACTCCCTGAACTAGATAAGAGGCATTGTTGGCACAAGTGATAGAATTCCCATGAGGGACAGACTCGAGAGAGGTAAACAATTCACGATGTCAGGTAATGTTCTTTGTAGCAGCACTGTCAAAATACCACACATATGAATCTGCAGCAACTGACAAGCATGCATCATCATGGAAAACAGGATTGTAAGTGCACTCTGCACTAAAAGCCCATTCTGCATCAACATCAACATTACTGTCTCCTTTTACAGCAGACTCAACAATGGCTGCATTTGTAGTGGAACCAGCATTTGCAGTGGAACCACCCTCTTTCTTCTTAGCCTCTTTTTCCTTCAACTTAGGACACTGCTTGATCAAGTGATCATTAGCTTTACAATAGTGGCAACACATCTTCTTTTTGCCCTTATCACAAGAATTGCCAGACGATGTGCTGCCAATAGAAGCATTGGGAACTGAAGTTTTGTCACTCGCAGCAGAACCATAAGAAGTGGTTGCATTGTTGTTACCACCCTTTCTTTGAGAAGCAGTAAAGGCCTGTTCAAATGCATGCTGCCTAGTCCTGTTTTTTATAAAAAGTGACTCTTGCAACATCAATGTGCATAATGCATCAAAATTGACAACTTCTGGATTTCCTTCGGTCATAAGTCCCCAAGTACTAGCAAAAGTCTGGTAAGAATCTGGTAAGGCATCAAGAACAGTCTGCACAAGTGAACTGTTTGAAACGACTTCACGTACATAAATAAGACGCTCATTGATATCCTTGACACTAGAAAGGAAAGTGTCCATATCATCTTCCTCATGCATAATCTTCGACTCTAGCTCACTGAAATCGGAAAAGTGAGCAGGCGTGTACTGGAGCAGCTGGCGACTAAGCCAGGGACGACGCAACCTGCTCTGATACCAATTGTTGGAAATAGGGTTGCAGAGAAACACACACAGCTTGGAGAAGACGAAGGAAGCTCAAGGCACACAATGGAGAGTGTATTACTTAGTGTGCAATGGAAAGATGGATAGCCCTAGAGTGATGGGCGTATATACATTGCTCGGGGGAAAAAACCTCCTAAAGAGGGAAAAAATGCCCCGGCGGTCCTAGTGTGTTCACACACATCACTACCACATGTATATGGAAACACTTTTTTGACACAAGGCAATACCACTATCACACTGCTTAAATTGTATGCCCAAATAATGATGCAACAACCGCAAATCTTTCATCTTGAAAGTAGCATTCAAATCAGCCTTAAATTCGGAAATATGTCTCTCATTTGGTCAAGTGATCAACAAATCATCTACATAAAGAACCACAATGAGAAGTACATCACCCTCACGCTTTACATACAATGTGCTTTCTGTTGGATTGTTACGAAAGCCTTGTTTGACCAAATGAGTGTCAGCTTTCTCATACCAAGCACGAGGAGATTTCTTCAACCCATACAAAGCCTTGTTACATTTTCACACTTTGTCCTCTTGTCGTTTCTTGACAAAACCGCAAGGTTGCATTACATAAACTTACTCAAATATGTCACCATTCAAGAAAGCAGTAACAATGTCTGATTGATGTACATCCCAACCAAAATGAGATGCCAATGCACATAGAAAACGCACAGTAGTCATACGACAAATGGGAGCAAAGGTCTCTTCATAATCTATGCCTTTTTGTTGTGCATAACCCTTTGCAACAAGTCAAGCCTTATGGCGATGGATCTCACCATACGGCTTGCGTTTCAACTTGTTAACCCACTTTGCACCAATGGACTTCTTGCCAGGAGGCAAATCACATAAAGTCCGTGTGTCATTTTCTATAAGTGCATCATATTCTGATTGCATGGTAGCCATCCAATTTTTCGAATTCTGTGCTTCATCAAAAGATAGAGGCTCCTCAACGTCATGTAAGCTAGACACAGCCAAAGCATAACAATCTGATGCATAAGATGCATGGCGAGAGCGTGAACGAGTACGACTAGAAAAAGGTGCATCCAATTTACTGTCACACAAAGTGTGCACCATCCATTTTGACATACCTATAGCCTGCTCATTTTCAGCTCTTTGCTCATCAAGTACATCTGCATCAATAATAGGGTGATGTGTAACATTTGCAGAAACCCCCATAGGCTGTACATTTGCGTCATTCGAACTTACATTAGTATTTCCACTACTGAAAAGAGGCAACAAAGTGTCATGAATGTCCTGTGAGCTTACATTACTGTCTCTAGTACATGAAAACAAAGACTGAACAGAATCTTCCACAAATACTACATCCCGTGAAACCAAAATACGTTTTGTTTGTGGATGATACAACCTGTAACCTTTGCTTTCAGCACTATAACCAACAAAAATACATTTGATAGTCTTATCATCCAATTTTCTGCGCTGTGTTTGTGGCACCAAAGCATGCCAAACAACCAAAAACACGCATGTGCTCAATAGAAGGATTTCTATCATGCCATGCTTCATATGGAGTAATAGATTGCAAAGCTTTCGTAGGACACCTGTTTAGTACATAAGTGGCACACATGATGTGGCCTCAAGCCAAAAAGAATGCGGCAAAGATTGACTTTTGACCATACATTGTGCCATTTCCGTAAGTGACCTATTTTTCCTCTCAGTAATACCATTTTACTGAGGTGTATAAGGAACTTTACATTTGTGTTTTATCCCACAACTAGCCAGAAATGCATTGAATTCATGAGACATATACTCCCCCCCCTCGATTTGAACGTAGGGTGCCCATAGTACATTTCGAGACATTTTCAGCCATAGCCAGAAACTATTTGAAGCACATAAAAAATTTGGACTTCGCTTTAAGAGGAAATACCCATGCATGCCGAGAGTAATCATTAATGAAAGTCACGAAGTAAAGGTAATTGCCCAAGGACAGAGTTTGCATGGGCCCACAAACATCACTATGCACAAGCTGCAACCTGCATGTGGCCCGAACTGAAACATCCTTTGGAAACTTAGAACGCTGCATCTTACCCAAAATACAACTTTCACAAACATGTTTGATAGGTGCTTCAAGAGGTGGCAAAGAAGCAACCATATTAGATTTCTCCAAACACAGCAAATTGACAAAATTCAGGTGACCAATACGTGCATGCCAAAGTTTTGCATCTGAAATAGCCCTTGAACCTGCAACTGCATTTGCATAATTTTATCCACACTTGTCATACAAAGTGAGCTTATATAGCCCACGTCACAAGGGCCTAGATGCAACGATTTCATCACCAAAACTGAGATCATAAATTGTACATATATCATCCACAAATTTGACTACAAGTCCATGTCTAACAAGTACAGATACAGACAAAAGATTCTTCTTGATCCCAGGTAAATAAAGTGCATCAACAAGTGTGAAAGAACTACCATTAGCATCAGTAAGCACAATATTTCCAACTCTATGAACCGGATAAGAGGGATTGTTGGCACAAGTGACTGAATTCCCATGAGAGACAGACTTGAGAGAGTTGAACAATTCACGATGTGAGGTAATGTGCTTTGTAGCACCACTGTCGAAATACCACTATGTGAATCTGCAACAACTGACTTGCATGCATCATGGACAACAGGATTGTAAGTGCACTCTGCACTAAAAGCCCATTCTGCAGCAACATCAGCATTATAGTCTCCTTTTACAGAACACTCAACAATGGATGCATTTGTAGTGGAACCAGCATTTGCAGTGGAACCAACCTCTTTCTTCTTAGCTTCTTTGGCCTTTAACTTAGGACACTGCTTGATCAAGTGATCATTAGCTTTACAATAGTGGCAACACATCTTATTTTTTCCCTTATCACAAGAATTTCCAGACGATGTGCTGCCAACAGAAGCATTGGGAATTGAAGTTTTGTCACTCGCAGCAGAACCATAAGAAGTGGTTGCATTGTTGTTACCACCCTTTCTTTGAGAAGCAATAAAATCCTGTTCAACTACACGCTGTCTAGTCCTGTTTTTCTTGGAAAGTGACTCTTGCAACAACAATGTGCATAATGCATCAAACTTGACAACTTATGGATTTCCTTGGGTCATAAGTCTCCAAGTATCATCAAAAGTATGGTAAGAATCGGGTAAGGCATCAAGAACAGTCTGCACAAGGGAACTGTCTGAAATGACTTCACCTGGAGAAATAAGTTTCTCATTGATATCCTTGACATGAGCAAGGAAAGTGTCCATATCATCTTCCTCATGCATAATCTTTGACTCCAGCTCTTTACGCAGCAAAGAAATTTTAGCCTCATTGCGACTTGCATAAAGACTAGCCAAAATATCCCAAGCCTGTTTTGCAGATTTTGCTGAATGGATGTGAGGAACAATGGTGCGCTTCACAGACAACGCAATCAATGCACAAGCCTACGCATCCTTTACATCCCAACGAGCTTGTTTTAATGTAGGAAAAACAACTAAAATAGCAACAATCCTTGCAGCAAGATCTGCAACATCCTCAACATCGCCTATATCCTCAGAACCAGGACGTACATCAATGCCCTGCACAATATTCCAAACGCTCTTTGACACAAGAACGTGGTGCATCATATAAGCCCACATAGGGTAATTGTCACCATCCAACCTGTCCTCAAGCAACAAACATCTTGAAGACATCTATGTTGTTGTCAGCCATGGTAAATGCTGCACCTGATTTGAAAACTGTCCGAAAATAGGAGACACAGAGCGGGAACAACACATGCTATATAGCACAAACCATAGAAGACTGTAAGACACCTGTTATGCAAAAAACGGCACTCATAAAAATTCTCCCCAAAATGATAAAATTGCATGTGCAGACCTGGCTGTAGTCGAAACGGAGGCCGAAATGAGTCCAAATCAGAAATCTAAGCATACTAACCTCTACGAGCTCTCTAGAAATATTTGTCGACCTGCAAACGCTCGCTAAACCTCACTGTAGTCAGAGAAAGTGAGCAGGGCTGGAGCAGCTGGCGACTAAGCCCAGGAGGACGTAACCTGCTCTGATACCAATTGTTGGAATTAGGGTTGCAGAGAAACACACACAACTTGGAGAAGATGAAGGAAGCTCAAGGCACACAATAGAGAGTGTGTTTCTTGGTGTGCAATGGAAAGATAGATAGCCCTAGAGTGATGGGCGTATATACAATACACGGGGGAAAAAACCTCCTAAAGAGGGGGAAAAATGTCCCCACGGTCCTAGTGTGTTCACACACATCACATTAGGAAAAGTTTGGACTCAAAAATGGGCCTTGTAAGAATTGTTGATGTGGCATAGCTCTCAAAAAGTGGGGATCGGTAATTTTTTTGCAAATAAGATCCAAACTTGTTGGAGGTTTGGATATTTAAAATCTACTCTTCAAATGCTATCTATTGATATATAGCATGCATGTATCGGACATTGCCTTTATGTAGATCTAGAAAAAGGTGATTTTAGATTACCGTAACGGTAACAAAACCTGGCTGATTGAAAAAAAATGGCATAACTTTCATAGAAGTCATCCAAACTTTTCGGACCTTGGCTCTTTAGAATCCATTTTTCAAGAACTTTTCAATGATAGGTCATATCATGGGGTTCTAAGCAATATTTAGAGGGGTCTAGCGGGTTGCTTTCTTTTGTACAACTTTGATGATGTGGCACTCTTAAAAGGCCCAAAAATGAGTTCAAAACTTTCCTAATGCTACCACATGTATATGGTAACAATAGCGCTACCTCTTAGCCTAGATTAGCTGCCAACTTTTGGAAAATTTTCCTTAAAACATGGCCTTTGCCTTTGGTCCCCCAATTTTTCTTCAATTTTTATAGTAGAAACTGACTAACTGGAGAGTATCCCGACAACTAATGTGATCATGATTAGACTATGCTGCATCGTGATGCCTCCATGGTAAATACTGATTAAGTGGACAATATCTCGATAACGAATGTGACTGTGAATAGACTATGCTGCATCATGATGCCTCCAAGGTGTCACTTTTTATAAAAACAATTCTCGCAGAAATCGCATTTAATATTGTTTCTTCATTGGATGGTCATTTTTAATCATGACGGTGATTAAAATAATATTTTTATATTTAGGTCATTCTAAAAAGCACATTGCTTTTCAAAAATGCCAAAAAGTACAAAAAGCTAAAAAATAGCGTAAACAATAAAAAAAAGAAATTTTTTCTAAAATTGAACCACGGGTTCTCCTTGTTTATGGAAACAAGAAAGCAAGCTTTTTTTTCACTAAAAAGTACTAAAAATCATGAAAAGCTAAAAATGGTGTAAAAAGCGTCCAGAAAGCAAACTTTTACAAAATTAAACCATAGCTTCCCCGAAACTCGTAGATTAAGGATCTGACCCTGGTTTTTGCAAAAGAGCACTGAAAAGCAAAAAAAGCATGAAAAGGCTTTAAAAAAGTGGTTTTTTCTTAAAATAACCAAACGATCGTCTGACCTATCGGAACATAAAAATGCCCTTTCTTTTCACTTTAGAACCTTATAACGCTACCAAACAAGCATTCTAAACCAAAATTTCACAAAGCAGATATGAAAATATATTTTTAAAAAAGACCAAAAAAACGGGGATCTTACATCCTCCCACACTTGAACAATTCATGATGTCTCACCTGTTAAGTATGGAGCCTGATTTACCCTTGTAATTTTCTGTGGTAAAAGCGCACATTTGTAAGGCCCCCATTATGAGGAGAAGCCATCGTGCGTGAAGGAAAATCACTCACCGGAAACCAAAATTTTCACGGACAAGAATCAGGGGCAACTTTTTTTCGCCGGAATATTCCTTTTCGCCGGAATATTATGGCCGGACGGCGGTCGGAAAACAACCGGTCGGTTGGCCGGTGGCCGGTAGTCAATGGCCTATGGCCGGTGGACGGAAGTCAATGGCCGGTGGCCGGTGGACGGAAGTCAATGGCCGGTGGCCGGTGGTCGGAAGTCAATGGCCGGTGGCCGGTGGCCGAATTCAATGGCCGGTGGCCGAATTCAAAAGCGGACTTGTCTTCTCAAGGGCGGCCACACATGGGCGGATTGGAGGGTCCGATTTGGACTTATTCCCACAAGGGCGGCTACACATGGCTGTCTCTCATAAGAGAGGGCAGCCCTTTTGGCCTATAAAAGGAGGTCATTTCTACACACATTTCATAGTGTGAAGTTGATGCAACAAGGTGAGTGTGAGGTGGTGAGAGTGAAGCAAGGCGGGAGCTCCATTAAGGGTATAATCCCTTTGTAAATTACTTCTTGTTTTGAAGTACTAAAGCCATTGAGTGGCTGCTTTCCCGTGGACGTAGCCCACATTGGGTGAACCACGTATATCGTGTGTACTCTCTCTCTCTCTCTCTACTCTATAATCTCGTGTATGTAAATCTGTCTTTCTTAATTAAGTAATCTACTCAATTATCTATTTAGCTACGTCTTATTTCCTAACATCACCTCGACTTGAAGTTAGGATATTTTAGCTTCATGAAATCGTCACATCCCGAAGAAGCAACTTCCTCAGGGTTTGTAAGCTTCATCATTGATTCTCTCTATGATGACAAAAGCTCTATAATATCTGACATTGAGCTTCTTACACTTACCCATTGATAAAGAGCTACATCTGGGTTTCACTCTTAAAAATACAAAATCTCCTTCTTGTTTGGGTAAAATAGACCGTTTAGGGCTAGTGTAACAATTTTTTCTATCTTGAGTAGTCTTTATGTCTTAGCGTATAAGGTCTGTCTGCAATTGCTCTCATTCAATATATCTTTGGATGCTTGACCTCTTATTAGAGGGTTTGTCCATTTTAATGAAGTGAGACACTCTTGTCCATACAACACTTGAAAAGGAGACATTCCAATTGAGCATTAGTATGAGAAATTATACGTAAATTCAACTAAATACAAATATCTAGTCCATTTATTGTGCTCATACACACAATATCTAGTCCATTTACTCTGCTCATACACACAATATCTAGTCAACTTACTCTGCTCATACACACAATAAGCTCTTAATATCTCCTCAATGATTTGGTTGGTTCTCTCCATTTGTCCATCAACTTGAGGATGATTAGCACTACTAAAGGCCAATTGGGTTCCTATAGCTGAAAATAAGGCTTTCCAAAAATTTTGAAATGAACTTTGCATCACGATCCAAAATTATACGAAGTGGTAAGCCATGATACATGGACACCTTTCATGAAAACTTGAACTGTATCCTTAGACGTAAATGTTGTCTTGACAGGGAATACATGGATCATTTTTGTAAGCATATCAAAAGCACCAAAAATAGAATTATATCCCAAAGATGTAGCAAGTCTTGTAATGAAATCCATGGATATGCATTCCCATTTCATTTATGGTGCATTAATAGGTTAAATCTTACCAGGGCATCAAACTCATTCAACTTTAATACGTCAACATCTTAAACATCTTGTAACATAGTTTAACACATTGTGCTTAATCCTAGTCAAAAGAAACTCTTTCGTATAGTAGCATAAGTTTTAATGTAGCTTGGATGTCTTGCAATAGGTATACCATAAGCTTCCTGTAGAATTTGAAGTTTGATCCCGACATTATTTGGGATACAAATACAATGGTTGAAGAAGAGGTCATTGTCTTCAACATGAAAGCCTTTGGTTTGCCCTTCTTGATTCTCTGTGCGACTATCCAAGTTCATTAAATACTAAATCTTTGTGTAAGAGGCATACCTTCATGAATAAAGTCAATTAAAGAGGTAGTAGAAGTTGCGATAGCCGCTACAATACTCATTTTTCTTAAAGCATTGGCCACGAGGTTTTCCTTTCCAAGTTTATATTCAATTCCAAAATCATAATCACATAATCATTGCATCCATCTCCCTTGCCACATATTAAGATCAGGTTGGGTGTAAATCCACTTGAGGCTCTTATGATCTACATATATTTCAAATCTTCTTCCAAGAAGATAATGTCACCATACTTTAGGAGAATGTACAATAGCCAACAATTCCAAATCATGTGTAGAATAATTCAACTAATAAGTATGCAGCTTATAAGATTCATAAGCTATTGGCCATCCTTCTTGAGATAGAACACCACCAATTTCTTGTCCACTTGCATCAATGAGTACAACGAACATCTTTGAGAAATCCGAAACCTGTAGTATTGGAGCATTCACCAAATATTCTTTGAGTTTCTCAAAGCTATCTTGAGCACGCTCATTCCAGGTAAACACTTTAGACTTCTTAAGGGTATTTGTTAATGGAGATGTAATCTTAGTATAGCCTTCAATAAAAGTATACGATACCATCCTGTAAAGCCAAGAAATCCACATACTTCTTTGATAGATTTGGGTGTAGGCCAAGCTACGACATCTTTGATCTTACTTGGATCAATAGAAACAACAGCCTTGGATACAATAAATCCCAAATATTCCACTTTGTTAGTTAAGAATGTGCATTTGCTATGCTTAGCATAAAGCTGATTCTAACGTAGAAGTTCAAGTACTTGTCGTACATATTGACCATGTTCTCTTCTATTCTTCAAGTAAACCAGAATATCATCAAAGAAGACAAGAAAAAAATCATCAAGATGTTCTCTTAACACATCGTTCATAAGACAATCAAAACTTGCAGAAGCATTTGCAAGTCCAAAAGGCATAGTCGTAAAGTCATAATGTCCAAATCGAGTGTTGAAGCCTGTCTTTGGTATATCCTCCTCCTTGTTGATAATACCCCGACTCAAGATCAATTTTTGAGAAAATAGAAGCTCCATGTAATCGATCATGTAACTCATGAATTCTTAGTATTGCATACTTATTCTTGATTGTTATTTGATTCAATTTACAATAATCAATACAAAGATGTAGAGTAGAGTCCTTCTTTTGATTAAAAATAACAGTAGTACTCCATGGAGAAACACTTGGTCGAATGAAGCCTTGCTCAAGAAGTTGAGTACAATGCTCCTTAATTTCAGCAGACTAAGGCACTAACATCTTGTATGGTCTATAGAATACTTAACCTTCCTACCTGCTAATTCCACTATAAGGTCTGAATCAGGGTGTTTAGGCAAAATGAGGTTTCTAATGCACCTAGGAGAGATGAAAGAATGTGTACTCCCAAAATCAATCAATAAGGGAAAGTTCTTACCTTGATATTTTGTTGGGGTTTAATTTGTTGAAAATTCTTCATCTACTTCTTGCTATTCGTAGCATGCATATATACATTTACTTGATTCCCCTCGTCTCTAGCACCTTGAGATTTGTTGGTGTGGGCTCTTTCCTGAGGTCTTTGATTTCGTCCTTGTTCTCCAAGACGAGGTTGACAGTTTAAGTTATTCCCATCGTCGTCATTGTTGTTGTTGTTGTGGTTGGGTGGCCCATTTTTCACAAAAGTTGGGTTTCCTAGTCTAAAGTTCCCTTGATTCTGAGGAGGTCAATGATTTTGGTTGAAGTGTGCTGAGCTATAGGTGGTCTAGGTCTAAAATTTTTGGAGTTCCAATTTGGATTGAAGTTTTTGGGTTCATAATTAGCTACAAAACTTGTAAAGCTTGAGTTATTGAATGGGAATTCTCTAGACTGATTGTCAGGATGAAGGCAAGTATAACATAAATGATTTTGTCTGGTCTACATACACAATAAGTTCTCCCTTCATTGCTGTAAATTCCAAAACCTTTGTTCCTTCTCAAGATGAGGTCTTTTGATTTCACAAACATTAGAAATCTTTGGTTTCTACTTCCCACTATTTGATAACTCGAGCTTAACAGGTTTGCCCACATCAAGGACATCCGCAAAGTATGTAAACCGTAATCTCCGAACTCTGGTCTTCATAGGATTATGTAATCCTGGCACAAATCATGCCACTTTGACTTCTTGAGTCATTCGTGCTAGATCATATTTGACAAGAGTCAAGAAATATTGATAATATGACTCCAGGTCTCTAGTTCCTTGAGTACAATCAAGAATCTCATTCATGTGGTCCGAATGATGTATTTCATTTTCATAGCTCTTCTTTAGTTGAGTCTTCAGATAATCCCAATTTTTTGCATTAGGGTCAACATCATTCTTAGTACAATGGTCTCTCTACCAATGCTTGGCCATATTTTCTAGTTTCAACTTAGTAATGATAGCCTTGTGCTCTGCAAATGAATGAGCCAAATAGAAGTAGTAATCTATATGCTTAATCCAATCTTCAAGAACCTTGTCTACATCTTTTCCTTTTGCCACTAAAGTTTTTAGATTTCAACTTGCAGAGCATAGCATCAATGTGTCTATCAATGATTGTTTGTTGAGGTGTAATTGGCACATTGGCATTTACAGCCGCTGCATTTCTTCTAGGAGGCATGGTAGCTTACTGCACCATATCAACCAAGATCATTCATAGCACTATATATCCGACTTAGCTTGAAGTCCCTCTTAATAAAATAAAATAGACAATTGAGAATAAGGAAAGATATTAGAAGAAAGAATAACGAATGAATTAAACCAACTGCATATTGCAAAAAATTTGAGGTCCAAAAATCTAATATGCATCTCATAAGTCTTTAATAAGTTCTAATGGTCCTAACATAATGTACTCTATAATAACCATTGTGACATCCTTCGACTAATGGATCATAGTGGTCCCACAAGTATGTCTAATGGGCTGTCCTAATCATCCTTCACGTTCTTTGGCTAAAACATCTCTTTTTTGGCATGCGAGTTGTACCACTCCTGCGTGAGTGAACGATTGGTCATGAATAATCGCATTTTGATGTAGCCGTTGCATTCTTCTAACCAAAGTAGTCATCAAAATAAGAAGATTCCTTGGGAAACTCATCTGATGTCTCCCATCCATCAATGCTTTGACGCTTTCACAATCTGCAATACATTTTCTATTGTAGGCATTGTACAAAATCTTTACATTGTGTGGGTTGTAAATTGTGGATTTCTCAAACAAGTCAATTAATAAGTTCCTTGAGTACAATCAAGAATCTCATTCATGTGGTCCGAATGATGTATTTCATTTTGATAGCTCTTCTTTAGTTGAGTCTTCAGATAATCCCAATTTTTTGCATTAGGGTCAACATCATTCTTAGTACAATGGTCGTGTCTATCAATGATTGTTTGTTGAGGTGTAATTGGCACATTGGCATTTACAGCCGCTGCATTTCTTCTAGGAGGCATGGTAGCTTACTGCACCATATCAACCAAGATCATTCATAGCACTATATATCCGACATAGCTTGAAGTCCCTCTTAATAAAATAAAATAGACAATTGAGAATAAGGCAAGATATTAGAAGAAAGAATAACGAATGAATTAAACCAACTGCATATTGCAAAAAATTTGAGGTCCAAAAATCTAATATGCATCTCATAAGTCTTTAATAAGTTCTAATGGTCCTAACATAATGTACTCTATAATAACCATTGTGACATCCTTCGACTAATGGATCATAGTGGTCCCACAAGTATGTCTAATGGGCTGTCCTAATCATCCTTCACGTTGTTTGGCTAAAACATCTCTTTTTTGGCATGCGAGTTGTACCACTCCTGCGTGAGTGAACGATTGGTCATGAATAATCGCATTTTGATGTAACCGTTGCATTCTTCTAACCAAAGTAGTCATCAAAATAAGAATATTCCTTGGGAAACTCATCTGATGTCTCCCATCCATCAATGCTTTGACGCTTGCACAATCTGCAATGCATTTTCTATTGTAGGCATTGTACAAAATCTTTACATTGTGTGGGTTGTAAATTGTGGATTTCTCAAACAAGTCAATTAATAATTTCTAGGGTACTGAGCTAAAATAATGTTCATCATTGGCTAGACACTTCTCACCCCACACATTAAACATGACAATATTGAAACATCCCATCGCCGTTATTATAATGGAAGTATATTCTTAGCTATCCACGTATCTTTTTTTGGTATGAAGGTATGTTCATGTGAGTTTATATACAAAAATGGGTTAGTAATAATGATTTATTTTCCTAGCTTGGATTGTACTAATTCAATACTCCCCATAGATGAAGATTTATGCACTGGTTGTCTGATTCTAGGTTTCCCGCAGTGTAATGGTACCATGCTCAGAATGTATTTGGCACAATACAATCCGTTGATAATAACCTCTTCTTCTCCACTCCATCGCATGTGGTTGTGATAAGCTGTTGCACTTTCACTTTTGTTTTAAGGTGATCTTCCATCATATGATGAGAGAGTATATCCACCCATATCCCTTGAGGTAGGATGTCAGTCATATACACACACATCTATTGCTCAAGTTAGTTCAAACCGAAAAAATATATGTTAGAACTCAAATATTACGATCTTACAACAATTTGAAATATATCAAAATCAAAATTTTCAATTATTAATGATAAAAGGCTACATATTGCTTTGAAGAAGGTGCGTAAATGTGAAAAGGTCCAATGAACCAATTCTTTGTTTCTACGATTGAGGTTCTACCCTTGTACTTACTCCATCTCTGGTTTCAAAGTTTAGAGCTTCTACTTGTGCACTTTGATTTATATCGTCTTTCTCATACCACTCTTCCCCTTGAGAGGTTCCTGTTGGTGGTAGTGCATGAAAGCAGTTTACATAGGCGTGCCTTTCATTGACATCATCTCTATAGAAATACCTACTTGAGTTCATCGCCTTGGATATGCTTGAGCAAAATCCCAAACACATCTAGGATTCTCATAGTCATCAAAAGTCACAGTGACATTGTGAGGATTGAACTTTACTAAACCAATCTTGAGGTCCATAAAGGAATTGATTACGGCTACTTGACTTGTTCTAGACCCGGATTATGACTTTCTCACAAAAGCCATATCTTTGGTTAAGCATGAGTGCCTTCTTACTAAGGATGATTTTGTGGCTTGGTATATCTAAGAGTGAGTATAGGTTAATATAAATAACATATTTTTGTACTTTGATGTTGCCCTCTAGAATCTTTTCCTTGGCCCATAGCTGTGGGTCTACTATGTATCTATTAGACACTCGGGTTTGATGTTCAAGTTGTGCTTTTACATATAGTTCCAATGGTACGTAGAAGTTTGGAACAAGATAATATCTAGTCCTTTTTAAAGCTTGAACCACTTCAACTTCCCAATAAACATTGTCTCTAACCACATAGTTGAAAAAGACATTTTGTGCAAAATCACTTGGGAATTAATCTAGACAGTTAAAAAGATCCATCTAAAAACAAGACAAGGAGAAAGAAGAATTAGTACATATGTATACCAAAAATGGAGAATATTCTCTTTATTCATCAAAATCAAATTTTTATGGCTTCTTACAACAATACTAATGCTTTTGCATTAACTCTCTAAATACTCTTTTAACTCTCATAACTGGATAATCCCTTAGAGCTCCCAAATGACAACGTGGCCTATATTTATCTTCTAGATTTTCTTTCCCTATGATAACTACAATTGATTCAAACTTCTTGGCAACCTCAGCAATCCTTAGTATTTGTGAGCACATCTCCAAATAGTATTACATATCCCAGCCACATCCTTAGTTGGAGTAGCCTAAGGTTGGAAAACCAATCCCTTGGGCTATTATCAATCTAGATAAAGAATTGAAAAAAGGGTTCTTAATTTGATGACAATTAAGGTAGCTATGATCAACACTCTCCCAAGAAGTTTTGGTTCCTAACATTGCAAAGACTTTGATCCCAATCTCTAGATAGAATATTTCCCTCGCCTCTCTTGATAACTGTGCTACCATATTGTTAAATACTATGGCCAAAACCTTGTTCCCCTTGCTAAAACATTCAGTCGTCACCTTAGGATCCATTTGTTGCTAAAAGACAAACATTCAAAGAAATTCTTAATATATTTGTAAAAAACTTCAATCATGTCATCATAACCCAAGACCACATATACCCATACAAAAAGACAAGTCAAACAAGTGTCACCAATCAATGTTACTCATAGATGCATTGTGAATACATTATTCTTTCTTAACTATTAGGCATGAATGCATGTATGATGCATAACTAGCCCAACTAGTATCAGGCTTTAGACTATCTCCATAATCTTTGGCTTTGATAACCAGGTGAGAGATATCCCTCCCGAGGGGTCTATGCAATACACAATTTACACTTTTATATAATTTTCAATATATAAATTCAATATACATTAGAGTTGCGGAAGCATTTTCATAGGAGAGGATTTCTCAACACCCTACCTAGCATGGAGTTTAAGCCATGAGCCAGACTACATCTAGAGGCACCTAGCAACTTGTGCTACCTCTGAATGGGGGATATGAATGGGAGCGTACTCAACAAAAACAACATTGTGGAGGGTGAATATATGTGTATATTGCATTGCGGGAATAAAGAGAGGGAATGAGATAATAGTGGAGGGTGAAATAAAATGTAGAGAGACACAGGAGAATGACAAAAGAGAATTTTTAAATGCCCCACCTAAATGAAACAGAAAACCCTGAGTTAATGTATAAACAAAATCTAGGTATATCATAGCATCAAAAATATAAAATGAATAGTAGAGTGTTAAGTTTAATGGCCATGTGGCCGACCGCCCATCACTAACTGCCGCTAACCCTAAGTGTACAGCTATACACTTGTGTGAGCCACTAGCACTAAGTACAATGTGTATTGTGCCTTAGTGCATAAGATAAGAGAAGAAATAAAGGGGGTATACAGTACGTTGTCTCTCCCCCTTCAACCTGTGTGTGTAGCTATGGTGGTGTGTGTGTGAGTGTGTGCATGCGTATTCTTCTTCCGTTGTGCTCCCAGCTCCTCCCCATCATTTGGTATCAGAGCGGTTTCATTCCCGAAATCGTTTCCACCCACGCGCGCACTTTCAAGACTGCAAACAGGATTCCGATTTTGCCATTAGCAAGTTCAGATTCCTGAGAGCGTTTCCAGTAGGTGTTCTAGGGGTTTTACCCCCCTTTCGGAGCCATTCCAACCATCAGAAACCCCATTTGAGCTACGATTCAGGAGCTAAAATTTTCAGCCCTATTGTGGTAATTTCTGTTGCAGTGCTTCCATTGCCAGTTACAGGTACCTTTGTTGCAGTCTCTTCCATCTACGAGAGCCCACGGCTCATTCGGGAGTGTGTAACCTCTTTCGGAGTGGCCTCATACACACACATAGAATGGGAGCTTGACAACATTGTCTTCTTCGACTACAGGTACATGTATAGACTACAGGTTTCAATGCTTGCGATATTATGGTTCCAGTGGGAGGAGTTGTTTATGCGTACATGCATATGTTGACACTTTTGACAGTGTTTGAGCTCTTTTGAGAGCGGATTGACTCCCCGCAGGGATGTTTAGTTGCAGGCACATGCTTTTGACGCCTGTTTGAGCATCTTGACACACTTGTATGTCTTTGTGGATATTGCCATTGTACGCTTTTGTGGAGCCATCTTTTGGCTAGTACGGCAGTCCCGACCATTTCTACGACTTGGTCCAGAAGATAGCCATTTCTGAGACTTGGCTATACGTTTTTTTTGCTGCATAACCTACGTTGTTGAGGGTCGATAGTGTGAGGTTTTCATTGAGCTGGGGTATTCTCAAATGTGGAGATACCTTAGGTGATACAAGTAGTTGGAGCATCCCTTACGAGGCCTCGCCATAGGATATGTATAGAGTGGTATAGGTGCTTTTGACACCGAGTTGGCAGTCTATGGTCAGTTTGACTGTTTATGCGCCTCAATTAATCTCTATACAGTGAGCTTTTGAGAGGCATTGCTCTCTTTTATGCTTTGTGAGTGACATACTTGGTCATTTTGTCTTGTATTTTGGTTGACATAGTCCCAAATACAAAGGAGACTTTGCCGAAATTTTCCTAGAATCTTTTGGAAGTTTTGTCACCATGTCTACTAGCAAAGACCGTGACATTTATGACATAAAGAAGTTTGATGGCACTAATTTTCAGCTTTGGAAGAATCAGATGCAAGATGTGCTTGTCCAAAAGAAACAAAAATTGCCTATTATTTATGCGACACGGATTGAAGAGATGAATTTGACTCAGTTTCAGTGGGAGGAGCTTGATGAGCTATGCAGATCTACTATTAGATTGCACCTTGCTGAGTCGGTGTACTTTTCAGTGCTAGAATGTGAATCTGCCTATGCTTTATGGCAAAAGTTATACAACACTTATGAAAAAGATATGGCAAGTAATAAGGTTTTCATGATGCGAAAACTGTTCAACCTTCGCATGAAGGAGTCAGCCAGTGTTTCCAGTCATATTAATGCCTTTGATTCTCTATTTGCTCAGATTCGTGCACAACCGATCAATATTGATGACGAGATGAAAGCAATCTTCTTACTTTGTTCGTTGCCACCCTCATGGGATATATTTTGCACAGCTGTCAATAACTCTGCTCCTAATGGTACGCTAGTGTACATTGATGTCACTAGTTCTCTTTTGTCAGAGGAAATGCGCTGCAAGGCTATGGATAGCTCGCATCATGGCGAAGCTCATTATGTGAAAAAGGGTGAAAAACAACGTAAAGGTCGTTCTTGGAATCGTGAATCCTAGAAAGAGGGAAATAGAGATGCTTCAAAGGGTAGATCAAAGTCTCGTGGTCGTTGAAATGTTCAATGCCATTATTGTGATAAGTTTGGTCACATGGATTGTTATGCTTGGAAGCGTGACAAAGGTAAAGGCAAAGGCAAAGACAATGATGATAAAGAGGAGAAACCAAAGAGTTCGGTTAAGATTGAAGAACTGAACATAGTGCAAGATGATTGTGATGCACAAGACATCAATATGTTGACTGAAGATAATGATGTATTTTATGATGCACAAGAAACTCTATCTTTGTAGAGTTCTATGCCAGTAGAGCTACTTGTTAGTGGTGAAGTGTCCCATACATGGATTCTTGATTCGGGCACTTCGTTGCATGTCACACCTCATAGGCATTGATTTACTACATATGAGGAAACCATTGGCACTGTTACGCTAGGTGACAGCTACTCTTGTGACATTGTGGGTATAGGTGATATTGATATGGTTATGACAAATGGGGTGAGGTTTACCATACATAATGTGCGTCATGTTCCAGCTTTGACACGAAATTTGATTTCAGTTGGATGTCTTGATGACTTGGGTTACAAAGTCACTTTTCATCAGCAGTCTTGGCGTATTGCAAAAGGTCATCTTATTTTAGCCCATGGTTCTAAAGTTGCTACACTTTATCCTCTTTATGTATCTGACAAGAACAGTGTTCTTTCTGTAACCGAGCTGCCAACTGTTGCTTTGTGGCATAGTCGGTTAGGTCATATGTCAAAGAAGGGAATGGAGACTCTTTCTTGTTTGGGCTACTTACCGTCTTTATCATTTTTTGATTTTACCTTTTGTGAACACTGTCAATATGGTAAGCAAACACGAGCACATCGTACACAGTCTTTTGACAAAGAAAGAAATCCCTTAGAGCTTGTGCATAGCGATTTATGTGGGCCTATGCCTTCTAAATCCCATGGTGGTGCGTCTTATTATGTTACATTCATTGACGATGCAACACGACATGTTTGGGTTTATGCCATGAAGTCTAAAGATGAGACTTTTTCTTGTTTCAAAAAGTTCTTATCTAGTGTGGAAACTCAGTCTGAACATGAGTTGAAAGCTTTACGCTCAGACAATGGTGGAGAATACGTCTCCAAAGAGTTTGCAGACTTCTGTTCAAGTGGGGGAATTAAGAGTGAGTTTACAACTCCTTATACCCCTGCACAAAATGGTGTTGCCGAACGAATGAATAGGACCATCCAAGAGAGGATTATGTCTATGCTATCACATGCTAATTTACCGCAAGCGTTTTGGGCTGAAGCATTATACATTGCTGTGTATTTGATCAATAGATCACCACATGCTTCATTACAGTTTCGTGTACCTTTGGAGTTATGGTCAGGACATAATTTGTCTTATGAAAATTCCATACATTTGGCTGCGAAGCTTATGCACATGTACCCAAGGAGTTGCGTGCTAAGCTTGACCCTAAGTCCAGGAAATGAATCTTTATTGGCTATGGTGTAGATGGTCAATTTGGCTATCGTTTATGGGATCCGGAAAGTCGATCAGTAATCCGTAGAAGTGATGTTGTCTTCAATGAGACCAAGATGCATAGGCAGCCAACGAAAGAGGTTGAATTCCGAAAAGTGACGTTTTCCGATGTATCACCTCCTACACAGATAGCTCCAGAGCCAACTACTACATAGGCTAGTACAAGCTTTGATCAGCCGAGGAGATCTCAAAGAGTCTCACATCCACCAGAACGGTTTGTTCCAGGCATGGACTTTGTGTT
Organism: Adiantum capillus-veneris; assembly: GCF_014529385.1. Lineage (NCBI taxonomy): Eukaryota > Viridiplantae > Streptophyta > Polypodiopsida > Polypodiales > Pteridaceae > Adiantum > Adiantum capillus-veneris. Next base: position 78,758,242 of record NC_140947.1, read on the forward strand.
GCTGAGATAGTGGTGAGCCTTCTTGTTACGAAGAGGCTATGCTAGCCAATGATAAGGTTCAGTGGGAACATGCTATGAAGAGGGAGCTATCCAGTATTGCAAAGAACAAAACATGGAAACTTGTTCCATTGCCAAAAGGTAGGAAAGCTTTGCCTTGTAAATGGGTTTACAAGAAGAAGATTGCATCCAATGTTGATAATTACAAAGCTCGTTTAGTGGCCAAAAGGTTTCAAGCAAGAATATAGTGTAGATTTTCATGAAATCTTTTCTCCAGTGGTCAAGATGACGACACTAAGAATGTTGCTTGCTTTGGTTGCCACTGAAGATATGGAGCTTGATCAAATGGATGTCATTACAAATTTCTTACACGGTGATCTCGAGGAAGAGATTTATATGCAGCAACCTGAAGGGTTTGTGCTAAAGGGCAAGGAACATTTGGTCTATAAGCTTCTGAAAAGTCTCTATGGCTTGAAGCAATCATCCAGACAATGGTATCAAAAGTTTTATGCATTTATGCGTTCCCTAGGCTATAAGCGCAGTAATGAGGATCCATGTCTTTACGTGAAAAGACAACCAAATGGACAACTTATTATGCTTATCCTTTATGTAGATGATATGATTATTGCTGGTCATTCTAAGAAGGACATTGCTGAATTGAAAACCAAGCTGAAAAGTCAATTCGACATGAAAGATTTGGGTGAAGCCAATCAAATTTTGGGTATGCGCATTACTCGTGATCGTAAGAAGAGGTTGTTGTACCTTTCTCAAAAAGAGTATGTGCACAAGGTTCTTGATCATTTCAACATGCAGAAGGGGAAGGCCTTGAGTACTCCATTGCTTGCATATTTGAAACTTAGCAAGAAAGACTGTCCCAAATCTGCTGAGGAAAAAGCTGCGATGGCTAAGGTTCCTTATGCTTCAGCTTGTGGTAGTCTTATGTATGCCATGGTGGCTACAAGACCTGACATTGCACATGGAGTGGGAGTTGTCAGGAGATTTATGTCTAACCCTGGTAAAAAGCATTGAGATGCTATCAAGTCGATTCTCAGATACTTGAGTGGCACTACAGATAGACAGTTATGCTATGGTCATGGAGAGTTATCCATTCAGGGATTTGTAGACAGTGACTATGCAGGCTGTGTTGACAGTCGTAAATCAACAACAAATTGGACTTACATATTTGCTAGTTCTGCTATTTCTTGGAGATCTTTTCTTCAAGATTGTACATCCATTTCTACCACAAAGGCAGAGTATGTTGCATTGAGTGAAGCATGCAAAGAAGCTATTTGGCTTACTCGCCTAGTGAAAGATCTTGGATTGGAGGAGTGTACACCAGTTCTTCATTGTGACATTCAAAGTGCTATTGCCTTGGCTAACAATCCAGTGTTTCATTCCAGAACGAAACATATTGATGTGCGCTATCACTTCAGTCGTCGTTAATGCTTGGCAAACAAGAGCCTTGATTTAGTGAAGGTTCCTACATCAGAGAACACAACGGATGCACTCACTAAGAGTCTCTCCAGCCATCAATTTCAACACTGTCGTGAGTTGATGGGGATTGGGTGAAGAGTGGTGCTCTTCCGTTTTTATAGTCTCCCACATTGGCCATCAAGTGGGAGAATGTTAGGTTTAATGGCCATGTGGCCGACCGTCCATCACTAACTGCCGCTAACCCTAAGTGTACAGCTATACACTTGTGTGAGACACTAACACTAAGTACAATGTGTATTGTGCCTTAGTGCATAAGATAAGAGAAGAAAGAAAGGGGGCATACAGTACGTTGGCTCTCCCCCTTCAACCTGTGTGTGTAGCTATGGTGGTGTGTGTGTGTGTGTGCGTATTCTTCTTCCGTTGTGCTCCCAGATCCTCCCCATCATAGAGCATCAGACCTTGTGTAGGGAGAAATAGGTCCACCCATGCACTGTCACTCTACTACAGACATAGAGAATATCACTTCGTCGGGAGTGATCCAGAACACCTTCAACCTACCTAAGCTAGACATAGGGTGAGGCTTCTTTGCCTCCCTCCAAGAACCCAAGCTCTAAAAGGATCCCAAATACCAGTAAGTGGTAAGGTATCAACATCAACCATACAATTCTAGGTGCCATGCCTCTTTGATGCCCATCGTCGAGTGTTTAGGCAAAGCCAAGGAAAGATCCCCAACGCATTAGTCGTGTAGGTATTTCAACCCCCAACACACTAATTGTGTAGATGAGCCTAGCAAAAAAGAAGTCCTAGGAAACACCCTTTATCCAAAAAAGCCCCAGGTCATTTACACTTTTGTCTAAGGCAAAGTGATTTAGGTGATCCTAGTCTTGTAGAAATGGTGCCATGAGAACCATAACACATGAGTCCAATCACAATAGAATCTTCTATATGCACAAACAAACTTTTCCATCCAGTTAGACTGTGTAGGGTCTCTACCCTTATATGTCCACCATAAACCATCATAACCACTTCATGATCCAATCAAAAACAATAAACCATAATCCAATCACATCACATGGGTGAGCACTCCACCAGCTCAGGGTGATGCACATCCAATCCTGCAAGAACCATTGTAGCACATAATATGGCTGTAAAACTTTGACAACATCTCGGTAGCACAAGCTTATCCCAAAAAAAGGATCCAAGAGCCACACTAGCTTCCACAATCAAAATCACAACCATAATCCACGAGGGATCTCAAACCTTGACCATAAACCATATTCCATACTGAACCGACTCCCACACTTGGAGTTTGACGTATTCACTGCAATCAATGTAAGGCCACAAACATGGCTCTTAAGACATGAACTTTTTATGCATAAAATAAGTTCAACCAGCAACTAAACATGACTTCAAAATCCAATTTTGACTATGTCTAACCATGCATAAGTGATGTATTATAGCTGCACCTCAGCCCCCTAGCACAAAGAGTTAGTTTTGACCTTGAAGGTTGGAAATCAACATACATATGCAAATGAGGCTTCCACAACCATTTGTGAGGTTCCATACATCATATGACATCACTCCATCAAGTAATCATGATGTAAAATATCTCCTTCACTTTGACCAACCATAAACCATGACATCACATATATGCAAAAAACAACTTTTTTTCGTTTTTGGGTGCAGTGCATCACATGTTAATGAAAGTATCTGACATCAAACCAATGAATCAAGCTCAATCCCATATTGTAGAGTAACACCTTATCACATCACTTTACCCATATGAGACTCATGCAACAAAAGGTAACACAAAAAGAAAGCCACCATATTCATATTTGGCCATACAGCTTACGATGACTAATCATATAACCCCATATAAGTTTATTGACATCAAAAACTTGAAATCAACTCACAAAAACAAATCATAAAAAATAAATGAACCCTTGAGGGGTTCACCGTTCAGTAGCCCCCTATATAATGTGCGCTCGCGGGGTATTAACAAAACCCCTCTTTTAACATGTCTAAATGAATAAAATGACCCCTTATTTTAGGAGTTTTTTTCAGAATTGAATAAAAAACCCTTATTTTAATGTATCTCTATTAAATTGCCTAAAATTTTGGTATTCTAAAACCTCTTCTTTTGAACTCACGTTATACATTAACATGATTACATAGTGCACCCCTCGAGTATGAACCACTCATCTAACTCACAATGTCATAAGGTACTCCCTATAGGTAGCACCCCTACACGCATAAGTAATCCCATAAATAGAATGGTTAATATGTCTCACTCCCGAAGTGATCTCAGAGACCTAAATACATCTATCAATAAGTTTAGTCATGTAATGAAAATGGCCTATGAATTTTGAGAATAGCGGAATTAAGAGAACTAGAGTGAGAATTTGTATGAGACTACGGTGAGAACAGAGGGTGAACTTAATTAGCGGTAGCAACATAAACATTATACTTTTTTTCACGAGAGAGAGTTAGAGAACATGACAAAATTTGAGGACCGAATTTATGTGGAACCGGTCCCCCCTCCAATAGGCTTTTGTATTATAGATTCTCCCATCAAGAGAGACTTGGTACAATACAATCTTTGTGTTCCTGGTAATCTAGGTGATGCAATGAAGATGGAACGCTCAAGCATCACAAGCATAACATATAATTTTGAAAAGCATTAACCATCCCTGACCTCAATCCCCAAGGCCTCAAAAACGTTCGAAGGTGGAGAGATCTAGCGGGTTATGAGGGTAGGGAAGAGGAAGAAGAAGCAGCATACAAGAAAGAGATAGTTCCTCACTTATCATCACTCTTCTTGCATAGCATAGCATAATAAGGATGAAGAAGAAGATGGAAAGCTTAAGCATTTCAACATAGCTCTTAAATGGATTTGCATTCCATAGCCAAGAGTGTTGGTGCATGCTCTCAACTTCTCAACAAGTTTGGAGAAGGAGATAGAGCTCTTGCACTTTGGACCTCACACAATGAGAGAGAGAGAGAGAGAGAGAGAGAGAGAGAGAGAGAGAGAGAGAGAGAGAGAGAGAGAGAGAGAGAGATTATACACCCCAACTAGCCCCTAGCTTCCTTGGTTGACCCCGCCTTGTAGCTCATGTGAGAGAATCTGATTGGACCCCTACAATCTTAGCCAATGACATGTTTTAGTTAAATCAAACAACCATGCTAGCCTTGGGACAAGTGTCCCCCTTTCCCCTTTGAGAGAGAGGACTTGATAAATGCATAAACAATTAATTAAATTAGCTAAACTATCATTGGACCCCTTGAGAGGCCAACCAATAGGCTTTAGGCACCTTATGAGGGAAACATGGAGAGAAACTTGACATGTGTCCTTGTTGCCTCCTTGGACTAGGCTTGCCTTGTGTGAGGGTGTGTGTGTTCCCTCTCTTGCCCCTACTTGTAGGGATCACCCCCTCCTTGTAGGGACCTTTGTTGAGTTTTGGAACACCTTAGGCCCTTGGTGCTTGGAGAAGGTTCCCACCTCAAGCTCAACCCTATCAAGCTTGGATAAGGTTACCACATCAAGCTCAGCCATAGAACCTCAAGCATGAGAAGCACCTCAAGCACCTTAGTCATCAAGCATGACAAGCACCTCAAGCACCTTAGACATCAAGAACAACAAGCACCTAAACTTTGGGCCGGGTTCCCACCTCAAGCACATCCCTAGCTTGCCTAAGGTCTAAGGAATTTTACACTAACCATTGGAGGTCTTTGATTGTTGGGGTTCATCAACACAAGATTCCTACTCAGACACATACTTGCACACAAAGAAATGAACACTCAATTCATAATCAAAACACTGCATAAGATAGCATAAGCAACTTGAGACCGAGTAAAAACAAAAACAAAGCGAGTTCAGCCATCAGAGAACTTCATTTCTGAAAGCTTGTAAATCTTCTGTCTCTCTTACACACGACTAATTCTATCTCCAATGAGTTATAACTGCTCTAATTTGAAATCTTCTTGACATGAACATCCGACCTAGCCAAAATCTGAGTTACAATATCCGACCAAACAGAAGTTCGACCGAGTATAATCCGACTCAGCATAATTTTGACTGAGCATCAATTTAGCTAAGTAATTACCCTTTCAACACATGGCACATCCCGGTGGTGGATTTCATAGAAATCCGACTCGGACTTACATATCCCTTGATAAAAAATAACATGACCACAAAACAAGTTCCAAAAAACTACATATGCTGCTTAGTTTGAAAATGCCAAACACTACATCATTTCTCCAAAGCCTTAGAAACAACACCAGCCTCAACTTCAGAAAGATAAACTTCTACTAGGTCAGAAGTTTCCACAGCTGCTACTGGAAACCCTGCTAGAACATCTTCATCAATCTACAAGTCTGGCTCAACACTTTGCTTCTGTTTGAATTCTGAATGTTCCATGTCATGCAATGGTTTATTTGAACACTCAGCCTGTTCTGCACATTGTGGCTGCTCTTCAATCCTCGAGGGGTTCACTATGTGTAAAACTACCATTTCACGTTCGTTCAAGACATGTTTGTAAAACCCCTTATCTGTGAATTTTGTTAGGAATATAATGTACCCTTTTCTTTTTAAATTTGTAAGTTTTTTTTCAAATTTGAAAAAATAATGCCCTTTTGTATATATATTTCTCTAAGTTTCAAGAACTTTAAATACCCTTATGTTCAACTCACATGATAGGCTGACCTTCCCGGGTCTTCAATCACCAGCTTCTCTTTGTGCTTTGCTTTAATCTCATGTACCTGCTTAATCCAAAAATCTCTTTCCTTCTTAAGTTGAGCTACCTCTATCAAAAAATCAGCTTCATGTGCACTCACAAAGCCAGTTTTCACCATTTCATATGGGTGCCTCAACACAATAGTCAATCTAGCTCTCATGGATTTCCATACCTCTTCCATTGTATTCTTGAGCTGTTGCTTAAGGACCTGCACATCCCCTTATGACATTAAAACCCCAGTCACATCCAACTCTTGAGACAACACTTGTTTCTCCATATCCAACAAAGGTTGAAGTCTTTGATCAAACATCAAATTCTGGACCCTGCAGTTCTACATTTTTGTTAGCCAGCTGCGCTAACTCATTGCTGACCTTCCCTTCCAAGGTCATGATCCATTCTCTAAACAACCCTAAAGACAGTTTGACCTTGGCCAATTCATCTTTATGTTTCTTCAAAAAAAATTGCATCTCATCCTTGTGCTTGATCTTCAAATCTTCCATTTCCATAGTCAAATTCTTGACCATGTCAACCTGATCCTGCAGTAGCACCTGCGCTGCCCCTGTTTTGGACATTGCATGCATGTGATTATCTACCTGGAGTTGCTGTTTTTGGGAAAATTGCTTAACCTGTGCTAACATTTGTACATCCATGTCAACATCCTCAATATCAATCAGCTCCTTAGCTTTCTCAACAGTGCCAGGGTCAAAATCCTGCTGCCTAACTGCCATGAACACTTCACTGTGCACTTTCCTTTTCTTTGACAAAGTAAACTACTTCCCCGATTTGGTTGATGCCTTCACTATGACATCAAAGCTCATAATGGGCATATCCAAATCCTGCATAGAATGAACTATTTTTGAATTTTGCATAGCTTTTAAAGCTTCTTCCTCTGAATATCCAGCTTGCACCAAGAATCTAAAAGAAGACATCTGCTACTGGTAGTTCCAACTTCAAACTTGAAGTTTGATTCACCTGCACCTTTGAACTTCTGCCCACTAAACCTGTAAGGGCCTGATCATCTGCATCCTTAAATGTACTAGGAGCTTTGTAAGGAAAACTAAACAATGCTGCCAAAAATGCAGAGAGCCTAATACAATTTTGAGCTTTTCTTTAGTTCGGCATGTATATCTCAACATAAATATTATCAAATAACCAGTGAGCCCCATTTACCTTACCCCCTTGTTCTGCAAAGCACAGTGGCCCATAGTTCTCTTTGGACATGTAGTCAAACTTAATCAAGAGACACAATCTTTCTAGGTACCACCTTAGCTGCTCCCTTCATATCCGATGGTAGTTCCAACTTCAAACCTGAAGTTTGATTCACCTGCACCTTTGAACTTCTGCCCACTAAACCTGTTGAAGGGCCTGATCACCTACATACTTAAATGTACTAGGAGCTTTGTAAGGAAAACTAAACAATGCTACCAAAAATGCAGAGAGCCTAGTACAATCCTGAGCTTTTCTTTAGTTTGGCATGTATACCTCAACAGAAATCTTATCAGATAACCAGTGAGCCCAATTTACCTTACCCCCTTGTTCTGCAAAGCATAGTGGCCCATATTTCTCTTTGGACATGTAGTCAAACTTAATCAAGAAACACAATCTTTCTAGGTACCACCTTAGCTGCTCCCTTTGGATATAATTCACATTTTTAAGAATGTAGTACTTCCTATCACCCTCAGTGAGACCAAATTCCTTCTTCAACAAAACTTCAGAACACCTGGGGTGTTGATAATTCCTTTTGATGGCAATTGAAACACTTGGGCTACCAAATTAGGAGTAAGAGACAGATTGCTTAAAATCAAACCCTTTGTTTTTTTGAGGATGTCAAGTTGGGACTTTGCATAATAGTTGTTCCGCCAGTCTTCCCATGGAAACAAGGCAAATTCCTGCAATCCAATGGTTTGCAACCACACCACATTTGATTCCACTCTTAAGTCCAAAGACACTCTAAAATCAGTGAAGGGCTCCATTAGGGATTGTTGCATCTTTGCCGTGCTAAGGGGAGTTGCCACCTAGGTATCCTCTTCATTGGAAGACTCTTCCTCTTTTGGGATGCTCACATCAACGCTTACCACTTGCCCTTTGCGTCGCAAGCATCATGGCGGCTCATCGTGATCCAACTCCGGTTGCATGGTGCTGCTTTGCTTCCTCCGTACCATGGCTGAAGGTGAGCACAAAGGAGGTGTGTACTTGAAAAAGTCAGGCGACAACATAAGGCATGTTTGAGGGCGACAAAGGTGATGTATGTTACCTTTGATTAGCATACCCTCCACTAATAATACCCGTTGCACAAGCGATTCACATAATGGGAAATCATCCCGCATATCAAAATTTTTCAAATTATCTTCATTTAAAATTCCGACCCAGGAACATCCGATGTGAGAAAATTTGATTCGAGACCATCTGACTTGGTAGACAGATCCGATTTGAGAAAATCCAATTGCATATGCCTTACATAACCAAATTTTGAGCCTTGAACTTTGACCCTTGAGATATGTTTTTGCACTAATCTATATTGCACAATGGGATTCAACATTCTCTAGAAACATATCCTTTGGAAGACTTTGACAAGCCCCAAACCATCTTTCCATACTGCACCCTGAAAACTGGTCAGGTTGAATCAGCCCTGCCAAAGGCCAGTCCAAATGAGGTGGTTTTCGTTGAAATTTTTTCAACCTAAACCCATCAATAGGTTTCTCAACTCTGGTACCAAAAATATCAGTAATAACTATGAATGTTTCCTGGCCCATGTCTTGGACAATTTTATAAGGACCAATATATCTCAAAGTCAGCTTGCCTGGATGTGGCCCTAATATGGACTTACACAACATCTTGGGGGTGCACTGTTCAATACCCCTTATATAACGTGCGTTCGCGGGGTATTAAAAAAAACCCTCTTTTAACATGTTAGAATGAATAAAATGACCCCTTATTTTAGGAAATGTTTCCAAAATTGAATATAAAAACCCTTTATTATAATGTATCTCTGTTAAATTGCCTAAAATTTTTGTATTATAAAACCCCTCCTTTTGAACTCACATTATACATTGACATGATTACATGGTGCACCCCTTGAGTACAACATAACCCGATCTCCAACCTGAAAAGCTTTAAACTTAACATTCATGCTTACCCAAGCTTTCCTCCTTCTTTGAATCACTTTAGAGATATATGAGCTAATCAATCTGTCTTCTTCTAACTAAATCAAATACTTGCTCCTGTACTTGACTGACAACTTGGGACTCATTTTCTCAGCACTGACTCAAAGACTTGGAACCACAAATTCCATAAGGACCACAACTTCTAAACCATAAACCAATTTAAATGGATTCATACCTGTGGTCACCTTAAAAGTTGTCTAAAAGACCATAATGCTAAATCAAGCTTTTGATCCCAATCTTTCTTGTTGTCCTGAACAATTTTCTTCAATATCCTTACCAAGGTCTTGTTTGTACTTTCAACCCGCCCATTAGCTTGAGGATGATAAGCTGTGGACTCCTTGTGCATAATCATATGAGTTTTGGTTAACTCAGCAATCATCTCATTGAGAAAATGGCTGCCTCTATCGCTGATCAGCTCCATAGGACATCCAAATCTAGTCATAATGTTGTGATAGAGAAGCCAAGCAACACTCGGAGCTTTATTGTCTTTCAGAGCTACTGCTTTAACCCACTTAGTGCAATAATCTGTAGCTATTATGATGTACTTGTATCCTCTACTAGTGTTGGGCTTTACATGTCCCACAAAGTCCATTCCCCACTTCTGAAAAGGTTCCAGAGGTACAATAGGATGATCTATCATTCTATCTCTAGAATGTGGCTGACCTAACTTTTGGAAAATTACACAGCTTTTAGCATACTCATGAGCATCCTTTAACATAGTGGGCCACTACAATCCACCTTGCAACACCTTTTTTCTTGTAATATCACCTGAAAAATGTCCTCCCTTCTGCTCCTAAATGAGATTTCTGCAGAACATCTCTCTGTTCAAAGTCTAGATGCACCTTCGGATTACCTGATCAATCCCCTTCCTCTACAATGCTCCTACTATTACAAAAAGTGGTCAACACTTTAAAGCAAACTTCCTTCTCTGGTCTCCAAAAAATTTGATTGGCATTGTACCATCTGTCAAAATAATAATCATTTGGTCATACCCTAATTTAGAGACTAAATTCTAAACTTCAAACAAATCAGCATCAGGTAAATCATCAAAAACCCCAGTTGGTTCCTCTCCTGTATCAATTCTACTTAAATAATCAGCTATGGTATTCTCTTTGCTAGGAGTATGAACAATTACAAAGTCAAACTCCTGCAACAACAACATCCATCTTGCTAATCTCTCTATCAGCAATGGCTTCTTAATCAATTAAAGCAATGCCTGATGGTCCACATGAAAAATGACTCTATTGCTCAATCAGTAATGCCTAAATTTATTTAAAGCATATACCATGCCAAGAGATTCTCTTTCTATCACAACATAATTCCTCTCAGTTGATGTTAACACCCTACTAGCATAGTAAATAGGTCTAAACCATCCCCTTACTTTTTCGTGCATAAGGACGACACCAATAGCCATATCTGATGCATCAACAAATACATGAAAAGGTAATGACCAATATGGAGGTTGTAATATTGGTGCTACAGAAAGAATTTTCTTTAACATCTGGAAGGAATTCTCTTGAGGTTCAGCCCACACAAAAGGTGCATTCTTCTTTGTTAAATGAGTAAGAGGCATACAAACATTTGCTAAATATTTGACATATCTAGCATGCCATTTCACCTGACTAATAAACTTGCTAACTTCCTTTACATTCTTTGGAGCTTTTCTACTTTAATAACTTCAATCTTCTTCGGACACCCCTTCATGAGAAACCACATGACCGAAAAGTACACCACTCTTGAGAGCAATGACACTCTTGAAAGGATTATAAAGACACATTTTGAATTGTTGACATCTTTCAAAACACAACTTCAAATGCTGTAAATGGAGTTCCTTCTTTCCAAATACTAAAAAATCATCCACAAAGACTCTCATGAAATCCTGAAAATATGGTTCAAATGTTTTGTATGCTGTAAAGTTGAATGATGGTGGTCCATTTTTTAGGCCAAAATTCATCACTGTAGATGCAAAAGCACCCTACTCAATTATAAAAGCCGTTTTGTGTTGATCCTCTTTAGCCACCTGAATCTAATTATACCCTGAAAAATCATCCAAAAAGCTATACATTTCTTTCCTTGCCACAACATCTAGTATAGCATCACAAAATGGCATTGGGAAAGGATCTGTAATAGTGGTTGCATTCAACATTTTGTAATCAACACAAACTCAAAGTTTTCCATTCTTTTTGGGCACCACAATGATTGGTGACAAACATGTAACCATCAGTTTGATAAATCCGACAATTAACAGCTTATCAATCTCCTATTTAACCTCTGTTGCAATGTTGGGATTCATTCTATACCTCTGCATGAATACTAACCTTGACAATCTTGGGATCCTCTTGAATACCCAAATTGAGGTCCTTTATTTCATCTTGCTTGACTCAAACTGATCCTCCAAATCTTCTATTGTAAATCTTTTCAGCCAAATCCCTTGCTTCCTTTCCTCTTGCTACCTCAAAATTCCTAAGGGTTGAACTCTCCTCTGGTCGGCCATCTTCACCTGAAATGGTGCTCGCTCCAATTTACCCAACTTCATTTTATAATAGATAGACTCAGCCAATATGTTGACTCCAGATCCACCATCCAGCAACACTTCTTCAAACGAGGTTCTCTAAAATACCACCTTACTAATTGGAACCACAAAGGCCACATCTGCTGGATCAACATTGTTCACAACAGTCGCAAGCACATGATTTACTGAAATTTGAGACTCTCTTGATAACAATCTATTCATCAACAACTTTTCTTTGAAGGTTGGAACCATACATAACAATTGATCCAAAGATATCTGTAAAGGAGAGTTTATTAATACCTCAAACCAATCCTTATCATCCTTTGATACTAAAGGTCTCTCATAGTGTTTCTGCAATTTATCATCTTCAATATCTAGAGTAATGCCATCCACCTTCTGATTCTGCTGGTCCTTCTGAACCTGTGTTTGAACTCGATCTTTGATTCCTTTCTGCTCATTCCAGTCAATAGGACCTTTGCCCTTAGACCCAGAAGCAACCATGACATCTATCTCCTAATCTTCCCAAGCTTGATTAGAATCACAAGCCCATTCATCACAATGCTCTTGAGGTTGCTGCTTCTTTCGATTTTCTTCAAGTAGCTCCCCTGCTGGTTGTTGCTTATCAATATCAATGATGATTACATTGGCTTGGGATGGTGGTTGATTTTGCTATTGCTGTTGTGGGTTAGCTTGTTGATTATCTTGATTGTAGGGTAACAGTGGCATGCCTCTCTGCTCTCGATGTTTAACCCACAAGGCACAATTCAGATCAACCCAATGGTCTGGTGCAACATGATACACACATGGCATAATACATGGTGGTATTCTTTGATTAATGTCCTGATTTCTCCAAGGTGGTCTTGGAGGTCGAGGAGGTCTCTAAAATGATGGTCTCCCTCTAAAAGGAGCTATTTGATAGGTTTCAACATCATTTCTTCCTCTTCCTGCATTAGGAGTGAATCTACCTCTATTGTTGGGATTGTACCATGTAACAGGACTTGATTTTGAAGTGTTTTAGCAATAAATTTTGTTTTTCTAGGAAGTTTTGGTCGTTTTAAAGTTAGTCCACTGTGTAGAAGGATGTGTGGATTGTTTTCGTCCAATAAATTTTTTTGATCCGGAAGGCACTTTCTGGGGCATTTTTGAAGGTGTTAACGTGGGATTTTGGAAAAGTGATGTACAAAGCGATTGAAGCCTGTGTTATGAGGAACAACTTTGGTTCTCTGAGTCTTTAGAGATTTTGATGTTTTGATGCTCGTTGAGGACCAAAGATTAAGAAAAAAAGTGGGATTTGCTGTTTTTGCATCGTTTTTGTAGAAAATGTTGTTTTGCAGGTTGATTTTTAGCCAATCAGAGCAGGCTATGGAAATTTTCCACCACATAGCCATTGAAGAGCGCAACAAGGGCAACAAGATTGTGTGAGACGGTCTTGGGCTGTTTTGGCTCCGTTTGGGAGTTATGTTTAGTTGAAGACAACTGAAAAAAGTTTCAAAAATCTAACCTTCACGAATCACTTTGCGATCACGTTCTTATCTTATTCTCGTAGGTATACTTGGTGCGCAAGTAAAGTCAACCGAACGCCAAAAATAGAAAAGCGGCTATTTTGAGAGGTCGCATGCTTTTGGAGGCAAAATCAGTAAAGAAAGACGGGTGGTGCGTTTTGGGGATCATTCATCGATCTCTTCTTCTGCGAGTGCGAGTGCGAGTGAGACGCTGCATGCAAGCGAACTGAAGCTTGGGGGTGGTCGGGAGGTTCGAGCTCCGTACAATGGAGTGCGCCCATATTCAATTGCTCCTCTGTTGTATCAAAAGTATGCAAAGATTTATCAATACAAAGATCTCTTTCTCTATCTTTTTGCTGTCTATCTCTATTATTCTATTCCTCTGACATACCAACACTGAGCTGTGTTATGTCCTTCCCTTTCACTAATCTGACAATATTGCTTTTCCTTGGGGGACTATAATGGAATATGAAATTTTCTTCAATTGATTAATCAATTCCTTCTCTTTACCCTTCTTATCCTTTCTCTTCTTACTACCATGCTTCTTCTTCTTGTGCTTCCCTTTGCTACTTTCAGCCTAACTGTCTGATGGACCCTCAAAATCATTTTCTGTATCAACTTCAGATTTACTATCAGACCCATCCTCAGATTCAGAACTATCCTTGCTTCTGGTTTTTGTCTTGGTCATACCAAGTCTTTTTTCAACTCTTACTGCAACTGTGACCAAATTATTGAAGCCACCTACAATGTCAATGCTGGCCACAACATTCTTTAATCCCTTTCCCAAACCTTTCAAGAAATAACCTGCCAACATCTCATTTGTGGGTCTCTCATTCCTCCACAATCTCTCCACCAAAATTCTCAATTTTTGAGCATCCACCAACATATTCCCTTGTTTGTTGTCCTTGATTTTCTTTAAAATATCAATCAGAGTCTTCTCCTTTCTAAATCTTTGCAAAAACGCCTCTCCGAGTGCATCATAGGTTAAAAAATGTGCAATTCCATATTGGCTAAACCAACTCATGGCCTTTCACTCTAGTGTTGCTACAAATTGCTGCAATTTTATATCATCACCATATACAACCTGATGTCCACTTGCTTGCCACCTGGTCTCAAACTAAGCCACATGAAAATCTGCATCCCCACTAGACTTTCCTATGAACCTTGCTCCCTTAACCTTGGGGTAAGGAGGTGGTTGAGCCATAGGGGGGGCTGAGGCACTCTCCTAGGTCTTTGCATGGTACATACTTGCAATGGGTCAAAGTGGAGTCTTCTTCTACTTCTTACAGATCTTTCTGTCAAGAGTAAAGCTCCAACAAATTGCCTCACCTGCCTGCCCTATGCTGCTCCCGAACTCTCTTCTACCTGAACTTCTGGTTGTAATTCAAAGTCATATGTTTCTCCTAGGCTTCTGTCTGTCTCTCCATCAAACATCATCATTAAGTAAGACCACAAACCAACCCTGAATGCTATCTAGAAGATAATCGGACACAACAGGATTTCCAAATGTGTTGGGGCTCATCAGCACAAGAATACTATTCACACACATACTTGCACACAAAGAAATGAACACTCAATTCATAATCAGAATACTGCATAAGATAGCATAAGCAACTTCAGACACAGTTAAAACAGAAACAAAGCGAGTTCAGACATCAGAGAACTTCATTTTTGAAAGCTTATACATCTTCTCTCTCTTTTACACATGACTACTTCTATCTCCAACGAGTTATAACTGCTCTAACTGAAATCTTCTTGACATGAACATCTGGACCTAACCAAAATCCAAGTTACAATATCCGACCAAACAGAAGAGGGGCTGAGCATAATCCAATTCAGATCCGATTTAGCATAAATCTGACTGAGCATCAATTTAGCTAAGTAATTACCCTTTCAACACTAATGAAGCGAATACTAAGGAATTTTAATCTCCATTAGTTAGCATTTCTCTTTGACATACCATCTCTCATTTGGACTCCTTTAACTTTGGCCCCGTGTTGAGATAGATTTATAAGAACATGCCTATATTCTAACCCTTGTTCCCGTTCATTCTACCACATAAAATGATAAGTTCAATATGAGAAAATCATTTGGGTTGGTTAGATATTAGATTTTATGGAATTACCTCTCTCTTGAAATCATAGGCGTTCTCGACTATGAGGTAGAAGACATCAAATCTTATTCATTAGTCGATGTTTCTTAGTGGGTAGAGGATACGTTTTTACCCTACGACATCATTCCAAGATGGATGATTAATCCATTTGGTGCTTGGGAGAGGTGGTTGCTGCAAGCGTGTCTGCTCTTGAGTCCATTTCATTCTCCCAAAATAGAGTGACAAATTGTACTTGGTGTTTGAGAGACGTCCTCATCAAAAACATGATTATAAGCATGCATACTACTTACATTTGTGCACAAGAAAAAGATAATTAGTCTTATAAGACAAAAAACATTCATAATTTAAAGAAAACATGTACATTTGCTTACTCTAATGTAGCATTGTAAGCATTGACAAGGTTCATACTATCCTTAAGTTGTATTCCTTGCATCCATCTAGCATCTTCAAAATAATATTTTTGAAATCAATAAGATATTGTTGGATAATCTTACCTTGTTGTAGTACCTTGTCCTCATGCCAAAGAATAGCTTCAGGTTGTAGCATCTCTTCTTGGTCTTCAATTTTTGGAGGGTCTTCAATAATTGGTTCTCTTGGTGGCTCTCCTTTGTAGAGATTAAGTAGGCTCACATGAAAAGCATTGTGTATGAGCCAATGGCTGGGCAAATTGAGTTGATAAGCCATCTCATTGATTGGATTCAAGATTTGGAAAGGACCATAGTATCTTTTTGCTAGTTTAGCATAATACTTTTGATGGCCCGTAAGATTTTCACCCATTGTTTGCCTCAATTGAGCCTTGGGAAACTTGGAGTAAAACCCAATCATTTTCCTTGAATGTTAAGGCTCTTCTGTGCTTATTAGCAGCAGCCTTTTGTCTTTGTTGAGATATGGATATAGCCTCTTTAATCTTTTGGAAAGCTTCTTGTAGGTCCTAGCTATACTCCTCGGTAGCAAAGATCTTCCCATGTACTTTAAGTAGCAAGGGACTTTTAGGTCCTTCCTCTATGATCTCAAAAGGCACCTTTCTCGTCGTAGTATGGAAATTATTATTTTGCATATACTCTACAAGAGGTAAGTACTTTTACCATTGTGAGCATTGATCTACTTCTATAACATAAGTCTTTAGTATATCGAGTATCGCAAATTTGGTTATCTCACTTTGGCCATCTGTTTGTGGGTGATAGGCCAAAGATAAATTCAATCTTGTACCTATATTTTCAAAGAGACCTTTCCAGAAGTTATTGGTCATTCTAGGATTTCTATCTGACACGATGGATGTTGGCACTCCATGGTGTTTGAAAATCTAAGATATGAAGAGGGTTTCCATTTGGTGTGCCTTAATAGTCTTTTTGATAGGAAATAATTGTGCTTGCTTGCTAAACCTGTTGACTATTGTCCATAATCCCGTATTCCCATGGATAGACTTGGGTAATCCAAAAATAAAATCCATGGATATACTCTCCCGTGGTGAATTAGGAATTGGAAATGAATGGAGTAATCAAGGTTGATTCCGTCTATCATACTTGGTCTTTTGGCATACCACACATTTGAAAAATACTCTTGTATGTCCACTTTCATGGTAGGCCAAAAGAAGTACGTCTCTACTCCTTGAAGAGTAGGTTGAACACCTCTGTGCCCCGCATAGGGAGGAGCATGGGATTCATACATGACTTTCTCACAAAGGTGTGGGAAACACATAGCGTATTTCCATGGATAAGATAACCATCCTGCAAGATGAATGGTTCTTCTTTCTTTCCTTTAAAGTCAAGGTTAGTAGCATACTCATCTATCATAGAAGATACATAATTGTGAGTTGCTATAGACACTGCATTGACTTTTAATCATCGTGAAAGTGTATCAGACACTTGATTATGCTTACGAGAAATGTGAGAAATATTAAAATTAAATTGCGGAAGGAAATTTTCCCACCTCATTTGTTTGTTGGAAAGCTTGGTTTGTGTCATGAAGTACTTGAGACTTTGGTGGTCCGTCCCTAAAGTAAATGGAGTCCCCACTAGATAGTACTTCCATGTGTCTAGGGCATGTAGAATAACTAAAAGCTCTTTTTCTTATATTCCCAAGACCCGTTCATCTGTACTGAGCCTTTGACTCTCATATGCTATGACATGCCCTTCTTGAAGCAAGACTGCTCCAAGGCAATCACCACAAGCATCACATTTGACCTCAAATGGCTGGTTGGGAGGTAAGCTTCTCTTTGAGCTTGTCAAAAGCATTTCTATCTTTAGCATTCCATGAGTACTTAATGCTCTTCTTTGTTAAGTCATGTAATGGTCCTGCTATTTGAGAGAATCTTGCTATGAAGCGTCTATAGTATGCACACATACCAATAAAGCTTCTTAGCTCAATTATATTCCTTGGATTAGTCCATCCTTTTATTACCTCTAACTTAGATGGATCCATATGGATACCATCCCTAGAGATAACATGACCTAAGTATTGAATCTCTTGAAGGAAAAATTCACTCTTCTTTTGATTGAGAAAAAACTTGTTCTCCCTTAAAGCTTGAAAAATTACATGGAGATGTTGCTTATGTTCCCCCAAGGATTTGGAGTAGATAATGATATCATCAAAGAACACTCCATTGAACTTGCAATAGGGTATAAATATTTTCTCCATCAAACAATTGAATGTGGCCGGTGCATTAGTCAACCCAAATTAAAGGCATGGCTAGATATTTATAAAGACCAAACGTTGTACAAAATGCGGTCTTTACGATATCTTCATTCACTATCCTTATTTGATGATAGCCACTTTTAAGGTCAATCCTACTGAAGTTGGTCGAACCTTGAAGCTTATCAAATAGATCTTTGTGGGACGCATGTCTAACCTCACCATCCTATCTTATTGCAGTATGAGCGAGAACCATGATTAATTTGTCAAACCATGGGACGAAGTTGACTCGACTAGTGCATAGAGGCTACAAGATGTTGTAAATCTCTTGGAAAACAACTAACAACTCGCATCTAACTCAGGATATGCTCAAGTGACTGAAATCACCAAAAGCCAATCGCTCATCGACAAACAAATCACATCCGTTACAACATCAAATGAGATCCAAACGTAACGAAACTTCTAGGACAAGTTTATTAGACAACAGTGGATTTTCGACCTAGCCATTTTGACCTAGAATGCATCTAAATGCTCAGCAATGATGCCCCAATATCCAACCTATGCTTAGTTTTTGGTTTAAAAGTGTAAAGTCCTAGTTATGATGAAATTAGGCTGCGGGTGGGCGACACCAAAAACTACAAAATACTGTGAACTGCTTATGTCAATGAGTAGAGCTCCTACCTGTGGTTGCAATGCAACAAACGCAATTGCAATGTCACAACCGGGGAGAGAGTAGGAAGCAAGAGAAGGAGAGAAGTGAACGCCGTTAGTTCATGCTGTGCACATATTTCTTATCCAAAACTTATAAAAACTTACAAAAATTGGCTTTTATACACTAAGAATCTGGAGTTCTACAAAGCTGGGTAATGACTGACTAATACAATTTGGAAGCTTGTAGCCCTGGCTCATTAATTATCGAGTTTATCCGAGAAAATAGGAGTTACAATATTTCCAATATATCAAAATAATAAATGTTTTACAAAGAGAACTTCAAAAAATGGTGTCCGTGTTAGCTTGCTGCTAACATTCCCCCCCTCCTCACCTGTGTTGTCCCTTGACACATCTTATGGGCTAAAATAGTCTTTAGGTTGATGGATGGCGAGGCGGTCTTTAAGCGCATCCAGTGCGTTCTGGTATCTGATTTTTTTTCTTTGTCGGGAACTTGCAGAAATTGCACTGTCATTTTATTCTTCAGCTCCACCACTGAGTAGTCTACAAACTTGGATGTTGCTGATCACCTGTGCAAATATCTTCGTTCTCCAGGTGAATAACCTAGTGTAGAAAGCTTCTTCAAAGGCCAACATGCTATTCGATGGCAAGAACATACATGTGGCATAGAAGCCGTAAAGGACTTCTTCCAAAGGTTTCCCACTCAGATCGTAGCATAAGCCTTTGTTTCCTTCCAAAAATGATATCCATGGGGCTCCTATTTTCTCAGGCTCATTAAAAACTTGGATGCATGTGAGCAACATCCGGTAGATATTATATAACGTGGAGCAGGAGAGATCTGGTAGACTCTTGACGAAGCACATGGCGCCCGTTAGGGTTTTCCCCATGTATTCCTCTGTCACTTGTCCTCTCTCTCGAGCTGGCAGTCTGGGGAAGTTAAGCCAAGTTGGCCTCTTCTTTGTCAATGCTTCATGCTCTTTGCATGTCCTTACTCTGGGTACAGGACAGAAGGTTGGATCTCTTTGAAGGGTTGCAAGTGCTCTTGTGAACAGAATCAGGTATCTTAGATTCTTGTTCAGCCAGCTTAAGCTGCACTTTGGGTGGTCTTTATCTGCACCATCTTCTTGCATATCTTTGTACAGCCTCTCTTTCACCTGTAGTAATTCCACTTTGATGAGAGGGTATGGCAGGGATTGTTGATGCCATTGCGCATTGATTTGATTGGGAGTGAGTTGAGTGACGTTGATAGAGTGTAAAACTCTCAACTCCCAATCCATTGCGGCTTTCCATTGCTCATCTACCTCTAGGGTGATCTTCTCCTTCAGCGCGTCTTCTTCAACTTTTGACAGCTGGACCATTAGCACTGTGTCTGCATCTCTGATATTGATTTGAAAATCCTCATCACTACATGGCTCTGTTGTGGACTCTGTCTCAAACTCATCAAACGAGACCGAGGGTATGTCTATCTGTGGAGGCTCTGAAGTGCCTGCCTCTTCCTGCGTGTTTGGTTTCCCGTCTTTGAGGAGTTGGTTAACTCGCTTGAGTTCTGTTATTTCCTTTAGGAGCTCCTCTTCTTGTCGAACTTGCATCAGTGCCAGGTCCCTGCGCTATGATTGTTCCAGCTTTAGTTCCAATTCAAGATCTTTGTTTTTCTTCGTAAGTGCCTTGTACACTTTGTCAGTTCCTTTGATTCAGGCCACGGTTGGATTTTCTCTTATTTGCCATAAGAAATTGCCTAATCATTGATCCGCTATTCAGAGTACTGCAGAGAAGCATTGGCAACATTTAATTGCACCTGAATTTTTTGAGTTGACAGAGATGTCGTAAGAAGTTCATTCGTAACTTCTATCAGTTGCTTGTCTTTTGCTTTGCAGGCATCAAATAGTTTGGTGAGTAGATCACCTAACTCCTCCATTTCTTTTTGCTGCCTATCTCTAGCTAATTGATGATGTTTAGCTTCTGCCTTCATCTCTTGCACTTGCCTTTGAAGATTGGTAATGACAGTCATCCTGTCCTCTAACTCTCCTTGGAGAGCATCGATCACCATCTCAAGTTATTTGGCCTTCGTGCTACGATTTAGTGCTGCTGAACAGAGTATATCTGTCATTTCTTGCATCTATCGTTGAGATGTAGATCCCAAAAATTATCCACATATTTGTGGATAGACTCGTTGGAGAGAAGCCTAACACTTCTCCATCCGGTAAGCAATCGCTTGTAAGGAATTGCTTCATGATGGAAACTCATAGAGTTTTTCGTGTCTTTGGGGCTTCACCGTTGCAATGCCCACCATTGACAAGCAGATTTCTGGAAGTGCATAGCTACATGGTGTAGCTTGGAGGACTCTGTGAAGCCCTTGTCTCCAAAGGCTACACCAAATTGTTGGATGAAGGCCGATACTTTGTCGGTAGCACCAAGTGTGCCATCATATGTTTCCTCCCTCTTTGAATATCTTGATATTTTGAGACCTTCACCATGCAGGGTAAGATTTGTGATGTCCTCTCTTATATTCTCTAGGAGAATAGTTGTTGCTTTCATCAAAGAGGAGGAAGGTGAAGAAGAAGAAGAAGAGGGTAAACTCTTTCTTGCCTTCTTCTTCCTTTGTTTCCTCTCTTCCCTTTTGGAGTGAGGAGGAGAAGGACTGTGGGTGGACCGTTTCCTCTTGGGAGGAGTTGGAGATCGTCTAGACCACCATCTTCATGGAGCCACATCTTTAGAGAAACTTAGTGATTTGCTTCTTTCTCGTTCTTTGGATTGCTCCTCTCTTATGGGAGAGAGTCTTCTTCTGGGAGTCTCATCAAGAGGCCTCCTAAGCTCTCTCTCCTCTTTGAGAAGAAGGGAAATCCCATAAGCACGAAGTTGTTAAGTAACTTCTGCTTCCAAAGCAAGGTTTACCATAACTTGTTGGAACCTAGTAATAAAATAATTGACAAACATGGGGGCATCATCGGTAGCATCTTCATGTGAAAAATCAAAATTGTCAATATTCATCCTACTCTCTTGGTTATTTTCAGCCATGCTAATTAAACTTAGTTCTCAAGAAGCCATACCTGTGGTTTAGACACTGTTGATTGCAAAGACTAGTGGAGAGGGTCTAACATTGCTCGGTTGATTATGGTTCCTGTTGAGATTGCAAGTAGCTCAATAATGGTTAAGCCAAAGGCAAGCCCCAAGAGACTCCACTATTAAGACTATAGTTCCCAACGATGTACCTCGAACTCAGTCCTTTTCAACCAAGATAATAGATCCCTGTCCCACTTACCATATTGCAATGAGAAATTCCAATCTTTCATGGAAAAATTAAGGACCTCTCTTCTTGAGTAAGAAAAGAGAAACCAATAGCTCTGATACCAATGTAATGGAAATGGCCTATGAACTTTGAGAATAGCGGAATTAAGAGAAGTAGAGTAAGACTTTTTATGAGACGACTTTGAGAACATAGAGGGTGAACTTAATTAGCGGTAGAAACATAACCATTATACTTAATTAACTTGGCATGAACAATACTTTTGCAAGAGAGAGAGCTAGAGAACATGACAACAATTGAGAACCAGATATATGTGGAGCCGGTCCCCTCTCTAATAGGAATTTTTATTATAGATTATCCCATCAAGAGAGACTTGGTACAATACAATCTTTGTGTTCCTTGTGACCTAGGTGATGCAATGAAGATGGAAAGCTTCATGCATCACGAGCATAACATAAACTTTGTAAAAGCATTAATCATCCCCGGCCTCAGTCGCAAGACCTCAAACATCTTCAAAGGTGGAGAGAGGTAGCGGGAAATGAGGGTAGGGAAGAGGAAGAAGCAGTAACATACAAGAAAGAGATAGTTCCTCACTTATCATCACTCTTCTTGCATAGGATAGCATAATAGCATAATAATGACGATGAAGAAGATGGAAAGCTTAAGCATTGAAGAAGATGGTAAGCTTAAGAATTGAAGCAAGGATCTTGGTTGGATTTGCATTCCATAGCCAAGAGTGTTGGTGTAGGCTCTCAACTTCTCAACAAGCTTGGAGAAGGATATGGAGCTCTTGCACTTTGCACCTCCACAATGAGAGTGTGTGTGTGGGAGAGTATACCTCCCAACTAGCCCCTAACTTCCTTGGTCGCCCCCTCCTTTTAGCTCATGAGAGAATTTGATTGGACCCCAACAATATTAGACAATGACATGCTTTAGTTAAATCAAACAACCATGCTAACCTTGGGACAAGTGTCTTCCTTTCCCCTTTGAGAGAGAGGACTTGATAAATGCATAAACAATTAACATATTATCTAAATTATCATTCAACCCTTTGAGAGTCCAACCACTAGGATTTAGTCACCTTATGAGGGCATGGAGAGGAACTTGATATGCGTCCTTGTTGCCTCCTTGGACTAGGCTCGCCTTGTGTGAGGGTGTGTGTGTTATCTCTCTTGCCCCTACTTGTAGGGATCATCCCCTCCTTGTAGGAACCCTTGTTGAATTTTGGAACACCTGAAGCCCCTTATGTTTGGAGAAGGTTCCCACCTCAAGCTCAGCCCTGTAGGACAAGCACCTCAAGCACCTTAGTCATAAAAAATGACAAGCATCGCAAGCAGTTTAGTCATCAAGCACGACAAGCATCGCAAGCAGTTTAGTCATCAAGCACGACAAGCATCACAAGAAACTTAGTCATCAAGCATGACAAGCATCTCAATCACCTTAGTCATTAACCACGACAAGCACCTTGACAAGCTTGGGCCGGATTCCCACCTCAAGCATAGTCCTAGCTTGCCTAATTGCCTAAGGTCTAAGGACTTTTACACGAACCATTGAAGGTATTTAATGAAGGTAACCCTAAGGTATTTCAAGCTCCATTATTTAGCATTTCTCTTTGACATTCCATCTCTCATTTGGACCCCTTTAACTATGTCCCCATGTTGAGATGGATCCATGAGCACATGTCTATACTCTAACCCTTGTTCCTGTTTATTCTCCCACATTAAATTATCAGTTTAACATGAGAAAATCATGTGGGTTGGATTGATACTAGATACTATGAAAAATCAAGCTTTTGATTTGGCTAAGTGGGTTTGCTTATCCAATGAGTCTATATAGTGATTCTCCAAGGAGCCCGGGGTCCAAAATTTTGACTGTGCAATGGGCAACAAGCTATTTTTTGACCATAGCTGTTTGCTCATGCGGAATTTTCACGGGACACCCATCCAAGCAAGAAAATGTTGTAAATGATGTCTTTAGTCTCTGGTTTATGGGGTTCGACCTTATTCATAGAGGTTTGAGAGTTCGGGGGGGGTCACTTAATAATTATGTGACTATCACGTGAGTGCAGTAGAAGGGGTTATTAAATTTCATTTTTTCTCACATTTTATAGGGTTCGACCTGACTCATAGAGGTTTGAGAGTTTAGGGGGTCACTTAATAGTTTTGTGACTATCACGTGAGTGCAGCAGAAGGGGTTATTAAATCTCATTTCTTCTCACAATTTTACATACAAAAGGGTATTGTAAAATGGAATTGAAAAAAAAATTACAAATTGAATAGAAAAAGGATGTATTTTATTAGTCAAAATTTTTTAGATAAGGAGTTTTAAAAATAGTTCTTGAACGCACGTGATATACACATTTTATACATAGTGACCCCCCTCGAGTTTGAGAGATATGAGGAAATTAGTAATCCTATCGCCTACGTCACACGTGACATGAAACGGAAAACGCTTTTTATTTACACAAACGGCCATAAACATATCGTGTGCTTAAATCAATGTGCTAAACATGATGAAACAAATATGGACCAACTTCATACACACCCGACAAGTCCAGACATACCCTTGTAGATGAAAAAGCAACCACGGAGGGGGTAGTTACTTAGAAAACGAAGTAGAGAGAGAAGGTGATCAAAATGACAACGAAGTTTAGATCTTCTTATCGTGCTTTAGGAGTGATTACAGGCTATCAAAAATATTCTTGATTTGCCGCAAGATAGCGTGATGAGAGCTATGTAGAGGTTTTCACCATGAAGTCGTTCAGAACACGCACACCATGAAAAGAGAAGAGAAGATAGTAAGAAAGTAGAGAGAGTGCGTTCTTCTTCTTTTGCTCGCAGAAGATCTTATGGAGATGGTGATGGAGAGCTTGCACCCCTCTATATAATAGATACATATTGTCGAGCAATAGTAGACGCAACTATCGTTGCTGAAAATTGAGCCTTGCAGGTCAATTTATAGCTACTCTGCCAGGCTGAAGTGAGGCCGAAGTGAATAGGTAGTGCTATCTCTTAGCTTAGATTAGGTACCAGCTTTTGGGAAATCTTGCTAAAAGCATGGCCTTTCCTTCCGGTGATCAACTTAATAATTTCCTTCAATTTTTATAGTAAAAACTAACTAACTAGACAATATTCGGTAACTAATGTGATCGTGAGTAGACTATGCTGCACCGTGCTGCCTCGACATAGTTATGGCGTTTTGGTACTATCCTTACGTATTTACAGTGTTGCTTTTTATAAAAATAATTCTCGTAAAAATCTCTTTTAATCCCGTTTCTTCACTTGATCTTCGTTTGTAAACTTGATGATGACTAAAAATAATATTTTTGTATTTAGGTCATTCCAAAAAGCACGTTGCTTTTCAAAAACGGCAAAAAGCATGAAAGTTAATTAAGCGTAAAAAGATTTTTTTTAAAAAATGGAACCACGGGTTTTCCTTGTCTATCAGAACAAGAAAATGGGTTCGCTTTTTAATAAAAAGCACTAAAATTTATGTAAAGCTTAAAATAGCGTGAAAAGCCTTCAAAAAGCAAATATCTACACAATTGAACCATATCTTTCCTGGGACTCCTAGATTAAGGATCCAACCTTGATTTTTGCAAAAAAGCATCGAAAAGCAAAAAAAGCATGAAAAAGCTAAAAAAGTAGATTTTTTAAAAAATTAGACCAAACATAGCTTCATGGATGTCATGACCGTGTTGTTTGAACATAAAACTCCCATCGCTTCCATGGAGATGCCCCATGGATGGAAAATGATGAAAAGGGACCAAAATGGGATTCATTGAAGTCGGGGTTAACTCAAAACTTTCGTCGAGACAAAACCTTAAATTTCCAAGAGATTCGTTGATTCCTAAGGTCTTGTTTGAGTAGAAAAATTAAAAGAAAATAGTAATTAAGGGATTATAACTCAATGAGCTTAATCTAAATTTAAACTAGGATTAAAACCTTTACCGAGAAGTTTGACGTGAAAAGCCTAGCATAATATAGAGATTTGTGTGTGAGCTTGTCTTCGTGTTTGTAAAAACGTCAGCGCAGGTGTTTACCTGTGGGATACGATGGGGGATGTTCCTTTTTAGCTAGGACTAATGACCGTTGGTCTATGTTTTGAGCTCAGGTTCATTTATTGCCCTAGAAATGGGATTGAACGGGAGTGCGTCTCAACTGGGTGATATGGACCTGCGGATGCGTCTAGAAATCGGCCTAGTCTGGGTAGGCCTGATGCGGATGCGAAAAGGAGGAAGGAAAAAGGATCCATGGAGGGATCATGATAAGGGATGAGGATGTGACTTAATTAAGGAACTCTTCAAATTGTTTGGTAAAAAGGAACCTTGAAAAGGCTAAGAACCTAAAGGGGCTACTCCGCAAATGTCTTCATCAGCTGGACCTTTGCTCTTCTTCTCGGGATTATTGATTTGAAAGAAACCTAAAGTAGATTATCTTTGAAACATTTCCCACACAAGATAAAGAAAAAATAAGAATCGGAATCTGTGTAAAGGTGTCGCCTCCATACATGGCAGAGGAGATACGATACC
This sequence comes from Adiantum capillus-veneris, assembly GCF_014529385.1. Taxonomy (NCBI): domain Eukaryota; kingdom Viridiplantae; phylum Streptophyta; class Polypodiopsida; order Polypodiales; family Pteridaceae; genus Adiantum; species Adiantum capillus-veneris. Next base: position 78,784,772 of record NC_140947.1, read on the forward strand.
CGAGTCCTAGGACGAGGATAGGGATATGCCTGGCGAAGTATATGTGATTGCTTGAAAGATAACTAGATAATTTTACTAACATTAAAGGAAAAAGAAAGTAGAAATATTGTATAAAGAAGGTGAAAACGACCTGATAAATGCACATTCGCAAGGGTATGCAACAGTTTGCATGCTGCTTTCAAATGGTTGAAATGTATTCTTGGTTTGGCATGATTGGAATACTGTTTTCTAGTATGATAGTATTACCTTGGGAAGGTGCATTTATCAAACGGTTCGGTGGGTGGGCGGATTTTGGACGGTTAATTGTTGGCCGGAAAGTTGAACCCGATTTTATGTTGTCCTAGAAGAAGAGTCAAGAGCGGGGGAAAGGGATTCCGATCTACGGAGCGGGAGAAAAACCTGGGATTGAGAGATTTGTGTATATTATAATACACTCACCTTAGGGGAACACATTGACGGCTCTGCTTGGTCATAACCAGGAAAAAAGCGTCAATGATGTTGAACCAAGGTTGAATTAGAGAACTCCCACCAGTTGACCCTGGAAGGTTGAGTTCAAAGTTAGTCTGATGTCTTTGATTAGTAAGTTGACCGGGGTAAGCAAAGGTTCTTCGTGGCTAAGGGATCCATATGAGATAAAGTGAATGTTATCACCCCCTTGAGTTGGCATCAAAGAGCAGGTGGAGTCCTGTCTTGGTGTCGGTCTCAAGCGGGAGGGATGTTGGAGATCACGGTGTATCCATTTGGATATGGTACAGTCAGTGGTCCCCTGGCATAGCCCTCACAAGTGGTATCAGAGCGTGATTTTTGTCCTTGGATAGATAAAGGTCTATCTTTAAAAATAATTTAACTAGTGTTGTATATCTAAAAGGTTTTTCAACTCGATTGCGAAGAGAAAGGATATTTTTTGTCACAACCATAAAAATATGCCGAGTAGATTCACAAGAAGTCGGGCTACTCGAGATTTACCAATAGTTAGTGCTTCAGATCATACGCCACTCGATTCACAAGTGCCACCCACACCCCAAGTTACCCTTGTGCCACGTCCCAAACAAATGTCGCTTGTTGCAGCCCTTGCAGAGGATTTTGGGTGTGACAAGGATTTAAGGCCCTTCTCAAATATGTACAACCGCATCCATTTTTAGGCATGGGTGATGATGTGCCTACCCTACTAGAAGAATGGATAATTCAAATGGATGACTACTTTGCTCTTGCTGGTTACAATTCAGTAGCTCAAGGGATAATGGGGAGAGCCAAGCTAGAAGGACCTGCAAAAACATGGTGGAAGCTGAACTGTCAAACTCACCAAGTAGCAGAGGTGACTCAAAGTTGGGATGAGTTAAAGCATCATCTCAAGGAATGCTATCTTCCACTAGTCTACTCCACCACTAAGATGAAAGAGTTTCTTTCATGCAAGCTGGGAAATAGGTATGTCGAAGTGTCCGGCTTTCAAAGATATGCTCCTCTCATGACAGAGGAGCAGAATCTAAGTTGCTTCATCCTTGGACTTGGAGGAGATATGTCTCCTGAAAAGTAGAGTCCCTCCAACCTGTCTCGCTCACAAAAGCTTTAATCCGGGCCAAGTCAAAGCATAAGAGACTTTTTAAAGGAGGCACCACAACTAATAGGAAGCAAGAATTTCCTTCTTACCAAGGTTAGCCCTGTCAAGCAAATAGAGTACCATTTATATCAAAGCCAGTTGCCCAGCACAACCGCCACCACACTTTGTTCGTGTGAACGCCCTTCCAGTCACTCAAAGTGGAAGAAAAATTCAATGCTACAAGTGCCTACAGTTTGGTCATAAGAAGGTTGAATGCCCTAAAGGAAATGACTCCAGTAATTAGGGCCCCCATGTTAACCGTCTAAATCCACCCAATCAAGGAAGACAATTCAGAAACCTTCAAACCAGAGTGAGAAATCAAGCACAGGCAAGACCTAATCCTATACCTCATCTTCATGGACAAGATCTAGCCAACAACCCACCTAGAGCGTCAACTGTGAAATTCATTTCAGTAAAGGATGAAATGGAGGAGCAAGCCCACATCTATGCTGCCTTGGATCCGAGTGGCCAAAATCGTCAATTCTCCATTCTTGAGACTAAGGGAGAGTATGAGGGTAAACCCTCTTTCCTTTATTATTGATTCTGGTAGCTCACATTCATTTTTGTTACCTAACAATGTAATAATATTGCAAGTCACCTCCCAACCCACAGGCCGTAAGTTACGGGTTTCTCTAGCAACTAGATCCACTATTTTGACATATGAACAAACGATAGATCTATCGTTTCAACTAGAAGGTCACTCAACCCAAGAAAGATTCATAATCCTAAAGATGGGCCAATTTGAAGGAATCCTAGGGATGGATTGGCTGAGCAAAAATAAAGCCAAAATCCATTGCAATGAAGGAAGCATCTCTTTTTCAAACTCAAAGGGTGAACAAGTCTTAGTGCAAGGAAGAACAGGGAAATCTCCCCCGAAAGTGGTCAAAGCCAGTCATTTGGTTAAGGGGTCAAAGAAAGGGCTATCAATTTATGTTATAAGACTCAATAAACCAGAGACCGAATCAAAAGAATCAGAGCCTGAATGGCTAAATAAATATCAAGATATTTTTCTAGAGGAGTTAACAAATCTTCCAACACTAGGAAATTAGTACCTGAGATCGAGCTCATTCCTAGTGCACAACCGATAGCAAGGACTCCCTACAAGATGTCACCTTCTGAATCCATAGAGCTAAAGAATCAGTTGACTAAGCTTTTGGAACAAGGTTTCATCAAATGCAGTGTCTCTCCTTCGGGTGCTCCTGTGCTCTTCCAAAAGAAGAAAAATGGAACGTTCAGACTTTGCATAGATTTTTGAGGCGTAAAACAATGCACTATCAAGAACAAGTATCCCTTGCCTCGCATAGATGAGCTTTTTGATCGACTCGGTGGTTCCAAATTTTCACCAAGATTGATCTCAAGTCAGTTGGCTATTACCAAGCTGGGATAAAAAAGGAGGATATTCCAAAAACAGATTTCAACACAAGGTTTGGGAATTATGAGTTCATTGTCATGCCTTTTGGCCTAACTAATGCCCCTCCCACATCTCATGACTTACCTCTTTAGGACAGAGTTAGATGATTTTGTGTGGGACGTGTGTCTAACCTCACTATCCTATCTTATTGCAGATTTAGCGAGAACCACGATTAAATTGTCAATCCATGGGACGAAGATCACTAGACTAGTGCATAGAGGCTACAAGAGGTTTTCAATCTCTTGGAAAACAACAAACAACTCACATCTAACTCAAGCTACACTCAAGTTATTGAAATCACCAAAAACCAATCGCTCATTGGCAAACAAATCACATCTGTTACAGCATCAAATGACATTCAAACGTAAGGAAACTTCTAGGACATGTTTATAAGACCTAAGCACACATGCTTGTGATCTCAAATCCCACTTTCGGTCAAGTGCCAAAATCGTGATTAATAACAGTCGTGGATTTTTGACCTAGTCGTTTTCAACCTAGAATGCACCTAAATGCTTAGCAATGATGCACCAATATTCCGCCTATGCTTAGTTTTTTATTTTGAAGTAGAAATTCCTACTTATGATGAAATTAGGCTACGGGTCGACGACGCCAAAAGCTACGAAATACTATGATGTGTTTATGTCAATGCATAGAGCTCTTACCTGCGGTTTGAATGCAACAAACATGACTGCAATGTGATAATCGGGGAGGGAGTAGGAAGCATGAGAAGGAGAGAAGTGAGCGCTGTTAGCTCACGCTATGCATTTCATTATCCAAACATAAAATTAACTTAGAAAAATTGGCTTCTATACCTTAGCCAAGGTTTTTGGTGGTGAAAATTGATAATCTGGGAGCTCCAACTAAAGATAGGTACTGACAGGTTGATACAATCTAGAAGCTTGTAGCCCCGACTCATCTATTAAAAGTTTATCCAAAAAATAGGAGTTACAATATTCCCAATTTATAAAACATAATAAGTGTTTTTACAATGAGAGCTCCAAAAATGGTATCTGAGAGTTAGCTTGCTGTTAGCATTTCCCCCCTCCTCGCGTGTGTCATCCCTTGACACAACTTTATGGGTCGAAGTAGTCTTTAGGTTGATGGCTGGTAAGGCGGTCTTTAAGCTCATTTAAGACCTTTTTGTATATGATTTTTCTCTCTTTATGTGGCACCAACAAGAACTGCATAGTGAGTCTGTTTTTCAGCTCTACTACGGAGTAGGCTACAAATCTAGATGTTAGGTTGCTGATCACTGGCCCAAAATATCTTCATTTGCCAAGTGAAGAATCCTTGTGTAGAACGCTTTCTCAAACGCCAACATATTGTGTGAAGGTAAGAACATACATCTGGAGTAGAAGTCATAGGTACTCAACAGCTGGTTGACTCTTTGAAGCTCAGCTATTTCTTTTAGTAGTTCTTCTTCTTGTTGCACCCGCATTAAAGCCAGGTCTCTGTGCTAAGATTGCTCCAGTTTAATCTCTAGCTCAAGTTCCTTGTTCTTTTGGTCTAATGCTTTGTAGACCTAGTATATTCCTTTGATCGAGACCACTGCGGGATTTTCTCGTATTTGCTGCAAGAAAGTTGCTTGATCATTTATTCTTTGCTTTGAGTATTGTAGGGAGGCATTGGCTACATCTAACTGTACTTTCATCTTCTGAACTGACAGGGTTGTAGTTAGAAGTTTGTTGGTAACTTCTGTCAGCTGTTCATCTTTTGCTTTGCAAGCATTTGAAAACTTCGTAAGTAGATCACCGAGCTCCTCCATCTCCTTTGTTCTTTATCTCTTGCTGGCTGATGTTGTTCATCTTCAGCTTTCAATTCCTACACTTGCCTTTGTCGATCGGTGATGACATTTAACCTCTCATCTAACTCCCCTTGGAGAGCGTCAATCACCAAGTTCTTTAGCCTTTGTGTTGCGGCTAAGTTCTGTTGTTCGGAGTCTTTTTGTCACGTCCTGCATTTGCTTTGCATATCCGTTGACTTGCAAGATTACCTCATTGTTTGATTGCTAATCTCTATTTTGTGCTAGCTGCCTTGATGTTTCTGGAGTCTCTTGTGTATCTCTCGGCTGCATCGTGGCGGCTGGTTGTTCTTGCCCTTGAGGCTATGGCTAGTCTTTTTCCACTTTATCATCATGAGGCTTCGTGGATGCCTCGGCCTTTTCTTGTTGTGTAGAGGTAGAAGGGTTTTTTTTTAAACTGTGTTCTCTTGTTTTCTCAAACTTTGTGGTGTCCTTTGGTACGGGACTCGCTACCCTTTCCGTCTATGGCTCTTGCTCTTGCTCTTTGTGTTGCTCTTGTGTAGTAGCTACCTGTTGTGCAGATTCAGCTGCTTCTCTTTGTTCACTCTCTGTCTCTTTTGGAGGTTCAATTTCTCTGGCTTTATCCGCTGGTGAAGGTGGTGGGCTTGGCATGGGGTAATCATGTTGTTCCGAAGCAGGTGAAGAAGGTCGGGAAGGAATATCACCTTGATCATGCTGTGCTTCTCCTTGTGCAATTGCTTCCTCTGCTTGCTTTTGCTGCTCCGCCGCCACTTTAGCTTTCCATTCTGCTTCTTGGGCTTCTTTCAGCTTCAAAGATTCTACTACCTGATACATTTTTTCAAGTAACTCGGTGGGATCTTCTGCCTATTTCCTGGTATGGTGCTTTTTTCTTGGTCCTTTCAATCCAATTGGTACCCATTTTGTCGGGAACTTTCCTTGAGCTTGGTAGATCCATTTGTAGGATTTCTTTTCTCTTTCAAACCTGGCTTGTTTCTGTTGCGGCTCATTCTGATGTGCTACCACTGGCTTTTATTTTCATCTCTTCCCTTTGTGCTCTTTTTTCCTCATTATTTGAGCTTTTGCTACTATGTCGTTCTGGCGAGCTCTCTGCAGACTCTTCATCAGACTTGTATGTTCTCTTGGTAGATCTTATGGCTCAAGGGGAAGGTTGTGCTGACACTATCCAAGTGTTTCAATCTAGGGCAGGTGGCAAGTTGTCTGCCATGCCGATAGCATGGTAGGCAATTCTGTTTAGAACCTTTGATGCTCCCAGATATGTTATTTTTCCCTCTTTCTTTGTCCCCTTCAATGTGGACAACACGTATTGTGCATGGTCAATTGGTTGCCTGGTTGTTGATTTGAGAACTTGTGTAAATGTTGTGGCAACCGCATGATTGGGTGTCTATACCTTGGCAGTCTCTTGGCGAGGAAGTGGAAGTGCTGATGATACAACCTTGCAGGCTCCTCCACCTATTTCTAGATGAGATCGGCAAATGTGGCAACGGCAATTTCCTTGGTGAAAGTTCCTACCGTCTTTCTATCTCTTACCCTCATTATCATTCCTTCTATTGACAATTTTTGAGCTTCTGCCACTATGTCTTTTGTAATCACCACCTCGACTTTGTTCACTTGCTGATCAGAGATTTGACCGGTTCCATCTTCTTTGATCATGGACAAGAACTCATAAGCTTTTTGGAGATCCACTCCACATGGCTCTTGTTCATAAAACTCTCTGAGTCCAAGCCTTCTGTTGGCTTCTTTTGTCTCGGGCTTTGTGGCAACATCATAAACTTCTTTTGGTAGAAGTTGTAGTTCTACCTGATGTCCTTCTTCACTCTTGAATCTGCCTGTGAGGAACACTGTGGTGTTATGCTCTTCCAACTGTTCTCTTGAGAGATAGGTAGCTTCTCCTTTTGCGAGAGCTTCTTCTTGGCCCGCTCTGCGGCTTGCATGGCTCCTGTTAAGTGAATAGAGTGTCAAAGTTAGTAGATTTGGAAGATTTTTTTCTAAAATGTCCGTCACTCCGAAATGCTGACAAATTGAGTCCAATTTGCTTCAAATGAGTTTTAAATATGGATAGATGCATAAAAACATGTAAAGAGCAAAATTATGAAGTCCAAACGAAAAATTACAACAAAAGTAAACAATCCGATTATTTACAGCTGAGTAATTTTTTCAACTTTTTGCAAATTTGACATTATAGGCTTGAAGTATATACCAAATACATACTCTGAGTGAAATATGGGCTAATTTGGGTGCATAGGGTGAAAATGGTGCCAGATTTAGGCTTTAGGTCTTTGAAACAGTAGATGTAAAGGAATATTGAGCTCCAAATTTGTTCAAACTTGGCTTGTGGTCTTAGGACATCCTGTACTTTGGATCTATGATGGCAAAGTTGCAAATTTTCTCCATCTTGCAACAAAAGTAAATAATCGCGATTATTAACTTTTTTTAATCAAGATGAATTTTTTTTTGTACAACTTGATTCTAGGCATGGTATAGACCCTTTGTATGTGATATGAGGTGATTTAGGTTAAAAAATGTGGCTCCTAACTTAGAATTTGGCTTGCAAGGACTTTTTTGCATTTTTTGGCAATTTCCCAAGTTATAGTTGACCATTTTGGTTCATATATAAAATTTGGCATGTAATAGGTGTGTACAAGTGATAGGTAAGGTGATGATACAATTTTCAAGCCAAAATAGTGCAAAAGTAAATAATCGTGATTATTTACAACAGTCAACATTTTCTTGCAAAACTTAAAATTTTTGACCTAAACACATTCTATACACCTAAGCCAAGTCTTAAATTGAATTTGGTAAAGTTTGGTCTTGCCGGCATCACTTTATGCTTTGTCGACTCTGAAAACACCGATTCTTGTGACTACACGACCTGTAGAGTTGGTTACTCACTTTTGAGGTTATGGATTTGTTCGCAACATAGTCAAGAAGCAGCTCATCCAATTTTGGCCCATTTAGAGTCAATTTGATCTCGTATGTCGAATTTGACGCTTTGTAGCCTTCGAGCCGTTTTTTGCTTTTTGAGGGCTTGGCTTTATTGATTTTATGAAACCAATCATATGCATTGTGTGTAGACCTCATAGGTAAGCTGTCTTTGTGGAGTCAGAATTGAATTCTGGCATCTACCAGAAACCTAGCTTTTCTACTTGGGAATTCCTTGACCCTTGTCGAATGGTCAACTATTGATATAGAAGTGTTCTATTATGTTGGAACATGCTACAATGCAAATCTCATCCGATTTGGTTGAGTTGATAGACCACTATGGTCGATTTTTGGTCGTAGGTCTTCGTGTACTGCTCGGATTCTAGGGTTTTTTCAAGGGGTTTAAACTAGCTACCAGCTGTACAAAATGGATCATTGATGAGTAAATAACTTAGCCCTCATGTCTCGTGTGAGACGGCGTTGGAAACAGGTGACCGTGGACTCCGGAAAATACGCGCGAAGAGGGTCGAAAGGCTCTCTCTCCAAAGGCAGCAAGTAGAAATGAGGTGATTTTTGCCTACCTTGGGTATCTATACTCAGACTTCTCGAACCATTTTTCCCCAAATTCCCCTGTTAGTCCTACTAGGCCGTGAAATCTATATTGGACTCAAAAATTTTCCCAATCGAATTCCTGTAGCTCAGTTTGCAAGAATTCTGCAAAAGTAGGTTTGGCTGCCTAATTTAAGCTTCTCGCTTCTATCTGCTGATTTGATTCAAATTTTTTATGCTTGTTCGCCTTGTTTTTATGATCACCATTCTGTCTTCAGTTTTTCCATATGAGCTCCTTTGCTATTTATTATTAAGTTTTGACATGTTTGTTGAAAAAATCAAAGAAAATAACAAAATGCGCTATAAAAGCAAAGTGAAAATCCAGTAATTAAGAAATTCCATTGAAAAACATAGCTTTATTGTCTTTTGTTGGATTTCTCCATTTTTAAGTCTCAATATCAAGAAAAATGATTAAAAATAACAAAAAAGGACTAATTTTTGATGATTTTTTGATAGTATATACACTATTTACATTCATCGAGGAGATATTATCGGTTAAATTTCCCCTGTAGATGAATTATAAGGGTATTATTAGGTACTTTTCCAAAAAAATCACACGTTAACATCAAACTTTTTTCCTCCCTCTTCAAACATTTCCCTTAATTACTTAGTACTCTTCCACCCCTCCTAGATGGCGTACTCCGAGACGACTGTGTGCATGGGTTGAACAATCGTGTCTATGCATAGCCTTGGTTGGATCTACCATACTTTGAAGATCATTGTAGTTCAAACCATTATGCTGTGCAAGAGTTGGATCTTGAGTAATCAACTCAAGAGTTTCTGATGTCGAAGCTTTCTGATGATGTCTTCCAAAGAGCAAACCTTGTAGCTTGTGTGCTCTTTGCTTGATTGTGCCATCAGGATCCTTTAGCATGCTGATTTTCTGAGCTTTTGGTATCAATAATGGCTATTGTCAAGCTTTTATCCGCCATTGATATCTTGGTTTGTCTTGGTCAGAATGGTGTGGTTGAGGTTTCTGAGACTTAACTCTCCATTGCTTGATTGATTTTCCCGTTTGCGGAGAAGATAAGTGCTCCTTCGTGTTAGGTTCCTTGTTCAAAGATGCTTGTCTCTGTGTTTTGACCTCTGGAATTGTCTTTGGTTTTGTCGATGATGTTTTGGGCACCCAGATTTGAATTGGCTTGTCCTTAAGCTATGCTTTCGCTACCCAAATTTGCTTGATGTAAGGTCTCCACCTTTCTAGCTGTCAGGAATTAACTCAAGCTTTAGGAGAAAGCATTGATCAGGCAATTAGGTAAAAACACAATCTCAAAAGCAATGGAAAATGGTATTTTTTAAATCTTAAGCACAGCAAACCCCGGGCTAGAAATTTTCAGAATTGAATTACGATAAAAACTGACATAGTTATGGCCCCTGGAAGTTTACACTGTGAATTGAGTAAATTAAATAAAATTGTAAGGTTTTAGTAATCATTATTTCAAAAGACTTTTATCCTAAGGTTCCTGGATATTTACATATATTTGCAGATATTTCCAAAATTAATCATTAAAAAACAAAAATAGCAAAAAATCAATTTTGTGTATCTGAGGGGCTGTGTGGGGTAGTAGTGAACTTGCCCAGGTTGAAATTAGCAGAAGGGGGTGCTTGTGGAGCTGTAGGGATGCCTTGGGATGCAAGTTACTGCCATTTCCAGCCTGTGAGTGCCCAGAAACCTATAAATAAGACCCCTTGCTTCACATTTTGAACAGACTCGGAGTCCTCGAAAATTCTCTCTCATTTAGAGGGATCTCTACTCAAAAATCACTAGAGAGCAAAGCTCTAGTTGGTTAATCAACGGTAATTAGCACTAACCCTTTTTAATTAGCAGAACTATGTTAATCTATTTATATTTTCTTAATTAAATTCAAATAATTAAGAAGATTAAACCTATTTATACTCTAAAATTCTCTCCTAATTATTAATTCTTTGTTGATTATTGAGATTAATCTTAGGGATACTAATCTAATTAATTATTATATTATATAAAGCTTGAAATTACTCATTTTAACCATCAATTAATGATAATTATACTAATTAAACTTAGATTAAGATGAGATAAATATCAAAGCTGTGTTAAACAATCAATATGCTACAAAAACTATCTTTCAAATTTTTGAACAATTTTTGTAATTATTTAAGCAGAATTACACTATTTTTAAGAAAAAATGAAAGGGGTAAAATAGCAAATTATAGTAAAAATATTTGAGATAATTATCAAAGGTAAAATACATCTTAAAAAATCCATGATAATTATTTTAATCTCAGATAAATAGTTTAACTAATTATCTCAGCAGAAAAACACTATTTTTATGGGAAAATAAAAGACGAAAAATAGCAAACGAATCGAAAAAGCTTTGAGATAATTATGAGAGGTAAAACTTATCTTTAAAAACTTGTGATAATTATTTTAAGTATAAATAATTAGTTTAACTAATTATTTTAGTAGAAAAACAGTGTTTTTATGAAAAAATAAAAGGGGGAAAATAGCGGGCTAATCCAAAAAGCTTTGAGATAATTATGAGAGATAAAACTCATCTTAAGAAACTTGTGATAATTAGATTAATCATAGATAATTAGTTTAGCTAATTATCTTAGTATAAAAAGAAAGTTTTTAATGGAAAATTAAAGGGGAAAATTAGTAAATCATGTTACATTGTAAAGTACACGGGATTAAGACCAAACTAGGCTTGCCCTTCAAGAGTGAGGTAGCCCATTATATTGATAACTAGAAGGAGTACAACTATCTTGGAATCTACGCGAGGGTTCACACATGGGGGTTCATACGAAGGCTGTCCGGCCACACACCACACCTCCCCCCTTAGGGAGAAAAAGATGAACATCTTTTTACAAGATTGGACTAAGAAGGGACTCGACATGACTGAAGGGACTCCATCAACTCCAATGCCTCATCGGAGGGGAGTGAGCTTACGACGGCTTAGGGGCTAGAAACTGAACTTGGGGGCTAGACTCGACATCATGCCGATCATCGTCAAGGCACATAACTAATACATCTCGCTTATGCAAACATTAGGTCGCTATCCCAATGTAATGGACAAGACGAGGAAGGACTGATTGAGGATTGGGTGCAAAATTTTTGTGACATGCATCCCTTCCCGAAGGAGCTTGATGTGATTGTGAGTTTATTTGAACAACAACTGAAAATTCCAAGAACTGAAATCAGTAGCAAAAGGCACCTCTGCAACCAAGTAGCAGTAACTCCCTTTGTCGGCACAATGTGAGTGCATTGCATGTTGCACTTGGATCCCAATGAGCAACACGGGACTAGCAGCGTAGGAATGGGGAACATTATTGTTACAAGAACATGCGCTACAAGAACTGTTACAAGAGCAAGAAACACGCCAAGAAATGAGCTGACTAGGCTCTTGATCTTTCGCCCTCCCCACGAGGATTGCTCCCAATTTGCACGAATCTGTGGCAATGGACATGTGCAAGCACCATAAGGCTCTGAGCTTCGTGAACTCTGAGCGTCTCTGCAAATTGTGTTCGAGCTTTCCACAGCTAGCAATTGTGAAAACCACCTGACCATTGAAAGACGGTTGAGGAGCAGCATATAACTGACTTCTTCCTTCTCTTCTTGCGGTTGCTCTGCAGGAGCTAAAGAGCTCATCTCAAGAGGCAAGGCATGAAATCTGTGTCGGCAGATTAATGGGGCAAGGCAAAGCTTTGGGATAACTGGGTCAAGAAAAGGTTTTTGAAGGGTGATGAAGGTCATCGAATTGTTGTTACTACTGAGAGGAACACCACCTCCTTCTTTCATTAGCTGAGCTTGGAAGGACAAGAACCACAGACGCAGCAGTGTGTGCTCCTGATTCACGGCAAGACGTGGCCTTGATCTTGATGCATGATTGGACAATGTTGGCTCAGGATTTGCGACAAGAGATAGAGCAATCAAGGAGCTTCTCCATAAATGCAATTCTCGTCTTGAGTAGAGATTGCGAGGGTATGATAACTGGGGAAAATGTAAGCGGTATCACCCTTTGTCAAACAGGAAAGCCATGCATGAAGGTAAGGTGGAGGTACACCAAGAATATTGAGGCAAGACTCGGGCTACGGCTCAAAAGGGATGTTAATCAAAAGCAGAGGACTCGGAGGTAGCACGCAGTAGCGAGAAGCTAGGGTAAATGATGACGTGGTTGGGTGCTGCAATGGATCAGCAAAATTGACAGCACAGTATAGGAGCATAAGGGGGACTTCCTGCCAATGGGGTCTCACACACTAGAGGTCTTTGGTCGCTGGTGATGGCAGGAGCAGATTAGCAAGAAAGCAAGCAGTGAGGATGCAAACCGAAATCACTACCCCGGGTCAACCAAGAAGGTCTCCATAGCTGCCTACTCTGTTGCAGTGCACCAAGAACTTGAAAACAAAAGCTCTAAAGAACCCTCCTAATGCCCGTCCACTCCACCAATGTAAAGTACACGGGATTAAGACCACTAGGCTTGCCCTTCACGAGTGAGGCATCCCATTATATTGATAACTAGAAGGAGTACAACTATCTTGGAATCTACCCGAGGGTTCACACATGGGGGTTCATACCAAGGCTGTCCGGCCACACACCACAATATGATTACGTAATGAAAAGGCCATGATAATTATGTCAAGGTTAGAAATTAGTATAGATATTCATTTGAGTCAAATTATACTAATTTTAGAGAAAAAGTAAAGAGGGAAATTAGTAAATCATGCTAGATGATTACATACTATTCTATTATCAAGAGGCCGTGAAAATTATTTCAAGGTTAGAAAATTAGTATAGATATTTATCTAAGTCAAAATTTACTAATTTTAGCTAAAAAGTAAAGGGGAAAATTAGTAAATCATGTTAGATGATTACATGATATTTTTCAGAGCTATATTACATTATGAAAAAGCCGTGATAATTATGTCAAGGGTAGAAACTTAGTATAGATATTTAGTTTAGTCAAATTATACTAATTCTAGCTGAAAACTAAAGGGGGAAATTAATAAATCATGTTATATGATTACATGCTATTTATCACAGTTAGATTACATGTTAAAAAGGCTGTGATAATTATGTCAAGGTTAGAAAATTAGTATAGATATTTATCTAAGCCAGATTATACTAATTTTAGCTGAAAATTATAGATGGAAATTAGATAGCTGAGTTTGAAAACTAAAAGATAATTATCAAAGGCCACAAACATCCTTATCTACTTGTGATAATTATACCATAGTTAATTAGTGAGTTTAGAAAATTATAATTGACCAAAAGTCCTATTTTTAATAAAATATTAATTAAAATAAATAGAGTTTGCGTTTAAAAGTTTTTAGGAAAATTATAGTAAGTGTAAACCTATGATATAAAGTTGAGGAAGTGAAATCTTTAAGAGAAAATAAATAGAAATAATATTAAGCTCAAAATAAGCAGATTCCAAGCTTAAAAATTCGATGGGGAAAGGAAAAAGATATAGAAAAACTACAAGAGCTTAGTCATGCTTATATAGACAAATAAGAAATTACTAGTCAAGAATTTACCAATTAAGGCTACAAACTTAACCTAGATTTGGGTAAAATTGGATACAAAGGTTAAGTCTAGCTTTTGGATCCTTTTTATACATCCTTTTTATAAGGATAAGAAGTTATGGCACCTAAAAGGAGCCGAGCCAATCCTACATCTGATGATGAGGGTAGAGCTCTAAAAAAGAACTAGAGCGTCGCATGACGATGAAGCTGGGCCTAGTAGTAGGCCTACGGAGGAGAGTCTTCAGGAGCCAGTGCAGCAATAGATGGCCGATCAGTCCCAGGTGGGTTTCCCATTATTCAACTAAGTCTTTAACACTAGAATGGTAACAGGACACTTTTATGTCCTTGGACACTTTTGTGTCGTGTTAAGTGACCATTTTGCTTGAGTTATTTGAAGAGTATGAAAATGAATTTTTAGGTGCTATATATCCACAAAGTTGCCTTATGAGCTGAAAAAAACTTAGCATTTTTTTTTAGTATTGATCTCACCATTAACCTTACTCTTGCACAACATTTTGAACCTAAACTGTGTGAAAAAACGGATCCTGTTTTTGGCTTTTTTTCAATTTTTGACAACTATACCACTCTAAACTTCATGTTTGTGAGGTTTAGATGGATAGAGGTTAGGCCTTCATAGTTCTCAACATGTCTTGATGCTTGTAGGGAGAGCTAAGTGTTAAAATTGAAAGTTATGACCAATTTACAAGAATTGCATAATCCTGTTTTTTGGCCAAAATTAGCACTTTTATGATTTTTTTGGTGGCTTTCTTGATATCCAAATTCAATTTTGATTGTGTAAGTGTAATGTAACATAAATCTAATCTTCCTTGAGTTTTGGGGGACCTAATATGCTATATAGCATAGTATATGATGATGGTTGAGTTTTTTGATTGCTGAAGAATACAATACATTTTAGAGTAGCAAGTATAACTTTCTCAATATTGCTAGTTTCTTAGGCCAATTGTGTGTATTTTGTAGGTAGTAACCGTATCTAATCATAGACTACAAACTTGGCTAGATATTGAGTAGTTTCTATGGGTTTCTAGAAGTCATAATGCTAAACCCAGTTTTTTCATGTTTGCTGTATTTAGCACTTTATCATTGCCCCCAAGGTTCCAATTGTAAGAGATCCATTATCCTTTTGACAAGCTCCATGGCTCCTTTTGAATACAGAGGCCCAAAGGGAACTAAGAAAACATGTATATAGTATCTGTATTGAGCATGACTATAGAAACTTTGATGATACGTCCGCAAAATGACAAAAATGCAACTTTTTTGTACCCTTTTTTTTGCCCAAAAAAACATTAGTGAGGTAAAAGCAACCATATGTTTTGGTCACCAACCCATTGAAGCTAACGGGGCATTTTATCTCATGTCCTACAAAAATCTCCACTCTTATTTATATGCAATTAACCGTAAGAAATTACAGTTTTGGGTAAAATGCACTGGTCCATCAACTTTGGAGGCTTGTAGTGACCAAGGGATGATAAAAATTAAAAGTTTCTCATTTTTTCCAAATGTAGTAGTTATTGAACTATAAGCTCATGAAAGGATTTTTCAAAATGAGTGGATCTACTATGGTTTTGGAATTTTTTCCCAAAACCCTGAAAGGACACTTTTATGTCCTATTAGGTTACCATTCTAGTGTTAAATAGTTTAAGTTCTTCTATAAGTTAGCATTGCATACATAAAGAATGAGTAAGAATCAGAAAATGAATAATTGACCAAAACGAGAAAGTAACTTCCAACGTGCATTTGTTTATGATGTAGGAAAGAATTGTTTGGGTTAAAACTAGTCGAATTAGAAAAGATATGATTGATCATCCTTAAGACAGCTTGTCTCAAGACACCTCTGAATCCTTGGTATAAATTGATGATAATGATGGCTTTCCTGCCCACGGATAAGTCGGTTACCCCCATGAACAATGAGTTTCTACTCCCTGTCATGTCTTGATGTTTCTACATAAGTTAGGATACCGTTTTTATTCTAGGGAGGCTACCTAGTTGTATGGGAAACTGGTTTGGTGTATGGACACCCGGAACCTTGGGTGGGGGTTTATCCACTCCGGATTGTGAATAAGGAATGGGTGCCGTTTTTTCACCCTTAGGTGGTCTTGAGACAAGAAGAGTATTGATCATGGTTATTATGGACAATGTTTTGATTGACAGTACCCTGTCTTAAGTTTAAAGATGTCTGTTTTTTAAAAGAATGCTTTTAATGTTGTCTTTAATAATTTATTGAAGAAATTACTGTGACGAAAAGTTAAAAGAAACTATTATTTTAAGTGTGAAAACATTGTGATAGTAATTAGAGAATAAAGGAATCATGTGTGAGTGCGGGGTGGTAAGTGGGGATTGACTAAGGTTTTCAATCAAGGACGGGTTGACATGATTAGTCAGATAACTATCCATCCCTATACACTAAAACGTTTAAAAAACTTCTTCACTTGGAAGAGGAGTCCATCAACGGCTGTGCCCTCACATCTGTAAGGGGGAAAAAAGTGTTGGTTGAGGATAACTTAGCCCAACTTGTGGCAGTTATAGGGCCGAATTAGTTTTTTTGGAATTTTAATATGTTGTCCCGTTTTCGCTGCGAGACAGGACTAGGTCTTCTTCTAAGGCTATAGACCCAAGCCATTGTCAATGGTAAAGGTCTATTCCTTGGATTTTTATTGTTTAGAGACTCTGATTTTTATCAACCTAGAGACCTGTCAAGGATCCCATCCTCGATCTTGGTATTGGCGGGTTGGGGATCTCACACCTAACTCCTTGCATGCTACTTGTAGCATTTTCTTGGCGACAGGATGGAGAAGATTGATTACTTTGTGGTTTACTTTGTTGTTAAGATTCTTTCCATTCCTCCTTGCTTGGTGCAATTGGAACAATGATTTGTCCCCCTTTAAGTGATAGCTTGAGCTTATTTGTATCCCAATCTGTTACTGCCTTGTATGTCCGCATCCATGGAATTCCAAGGATCATCGTCTCATTCATGTGTTCATCTGGTAAGCATACAAACTGATGAGGACATGGACATCCATGTAGTATGACATTCAAGTTGACTACTCCCAATTTTCGCATTGGGTTCTTGTTGCATCCTTTGATAGTCGCTATTCCTGTTGTCAATGACTGACTTGTTGCTTTCTTATACGTGGAATAAATGACTACATTTACTCTAGCTACAGTATTGACCAAAGCATTTGTGCTATGATTGTTGAGTTGTACTTTGATGCAAAGGTCCATTCCATCTAACCATTCATCATCCGTTGACACTGCATGTTTCTGCAATTCCCATTGTCAGTCATCTATTTCCAATGTGTTGATGGGAATATGTTGATTCTTGAGAGCAGCTTTCCTTTTGAGTACCCAAAGCCCAGATTCTTCTTGGGCTTCATCAATAACCTGCTGTCGTTTTATCTTCCTTTGCTTAGCTGCATGCATTCTTTCTAGAAATTTATTGGTTAGTGGAAAATTGTACTTCTTTAAACGACATCTACTAATCCAATTAGCCATTGGTTCACCATCTAGGGTTGGCAACTTAACTGTTCCAATTGGAGATACACCTTTAATAATAAACGGTCCATTTTCCTTTTTCTTAAACTTGGAAATGTGTTGCTTAAGGGAATAGACTAAAACTAAGTCTCCTTTTTTGAAGATTTTTGTAATTAGATGGAATCAAAAAACTGTTTTTGTTTTTGCTTTTGTGCATAGATGTGAGCTATAGCAGTTAGCCTTTGCTCATCTAGCTTTTTTAAATCTTCAAGTCTTTTTGACAATTCATGTCCAGTCCACTCAAGATCCTTTGCTACCCTTAGTGTCAGCAATAGAAATTCTATTGGCAGTATGGCATCAAGACCATAAACAAGGTTAAAGGGTGTAGCATTTAAAGTTGTTTTGAATGAAACTCGATAAGCCCATAGAGCTGCATGGAGATTCATTTCCCAGTCTGTCCTTCCTGAACTAACCACTTTAGTCAATACCGAGCTAAGAATTTTATTTGTATGCTCAGCTTGTCCGTTTGCTTGTGGGTGATAGGGAGCTGATTTGTTATGGATGACCATAAATTCATTAAGCAAATACTCGTATTACCTCATTGAGGAAATGAGTTTCCCTATCATTGACAATTTCTATTGGCAGTGTGGTTCTGGCATCATTCTTTTGGGTTGCTTTACCCTTGGCCCACTTTGTCAAATAATCTGTAGCTACAATGATATATTGAGCTTGGATTCTATAAGCGAGTGGTTGTATTGACCCAACAAAGTCTATACCCCATTTTGCAAAATCTCTAGCTCCCATCATTGGTCTTAAGGGCATTCTATCTACTCGTGTTGGCATTTTTTCTCGTTGACAAGCATCACATCTCGGAACATACTTTTTGGCATCTGCAAAAAGTGTCAGCCACCGTATGCCCGCCATTAAGATTTCTCGTGTGGTGGTTTCACTAGAAAAGTGACCTCCAGCTAATCCAGCATGTGCTTGTTCTATAATCGGAATATATCATCTTTGTTTCCACAAAGACGCAAATGTTGATCCTTACCTCTCCGATAAAATTGGTGTCCAAAAGAGCATAGTCTCTTACTTCAGTTTCAATTGCTCTTTGACGGCGTTTACTCACATCCTTAGGAAATGTTCGGCTCGATAAGTAAGTGACTAGATAGTTAGTTCACTTAGGAACAAGCGACATTTGAAACAATGTTACATGAGGTATGGGTGTTTCTTTTTGACATTGAGGACAATTGTTTACAAAAGAGTGAACATCACTCCTCATAGTTGGCCAAAATACTTCAAGTCTTAAGATCCTTTGCATAGTTTGATCTTCCGCAAAGTGAAGTCCTATTATGGTAATATGGGCTTGACTTAGGTATTGGGTTTTCTCTTCAAGATTAATGCATAAGAGCAATATTCCATCTTGGTTTCTTTTGTATAGCCTACCAGTTAGTAATTTATACATAGCCAATTGCTCAATTAATCGGATTGTAATAGGAAGTGGTATTTGTGAATCTACTTGAGCTATGGTCATCAATGATACCATATTTCCCGACCAACGAGGTATCATTTTCACGGAGAACAGATATGCATCTGGTAGATCATCGTCTACTCCTTTAGGTGGTTCCCCTAAAACAATCCTAGACAAATGATCTGCTCTTTGATGAGTGGTGCCCTTTTTTACAACCAGAGTGAAATCAAATTCTAGAAGAATGATGAACCATCTCACTATTCTTTCTATGCTGCATGGATTATTGACCAAGTACAATAAGTTTTGGTGGTCCACAAAGAAACAAAATTTGCTTGCTAATAGGTAATGTCTATACTTTTTTACGGCATAGATGATTCCTAATCCTTCCCTTTCAGTGGTGGTGTAATTCTTTTTCGCCATGTTCAATTGTCGGCTAGCATAAGAAATAGGAAACTCAATTTTTTTGTCTCCTGGTTAAGCTAGTATACACCCAATGGAAAAATTGGAAGCATCTACATGTATGTGAAATGTCTTATTCCAATATGGTGCTTTCAATATTGGAGCTTAAGTGAGAGCTTGCTTAAGCTTCATAAAGGATTCTTCACATGCCTCTGTCCACTTAAAGTGTGTGATCAAGCTATACATGGATTTTGCAATTATAGCGTACATGTAAATGAATCGTCTGTAATATCCATAATGTCCCATGAAGGCTTGAACCCCCTTGACTGTTGTCGGTCTAGGAAAATCAGCAATAACATGAAGTTTATCCATATCAGTAAAGCTATGCCATTTTTAGAAACTATATGTCCAAGAATTTTTCCTTGTCTACCCATCAATGTGCACTTTTCAGGATTTAAGAAAATCCTATAGAGTCCACATTTTTCCAATACCTTTTTGAGGTGTTCAAAATGATCAGCCAGCATTGATGAATGTACGCATAGATCATCCATATACACTTCCAAGAATTTCCTAAGATATTCTTTAAAAGCATGACTCATCAATCTTTGAAAGGTGGCAGGAGCATTAGTTAACCCAAAAGGCATAACCTGATAGGAAAAAATACCCCATTCCATTGCAAAAGCAGTTTTATGATGATCTTTTGGGTCAACCAAAAGTTGATTGTATCCCGAAAATCCATCTAAGAAACTGTAAGCTTCTTTTTCTGCAACTCGTTCTAAAACATGATGTCATAATAATCAATATCTAATTCTCCTAAATGATTTTTTCATGTTAAACTGATCATTTAATATGGGGAAGTGCCAGGGGAGAAAAAGCTAGAATATTGGTTAAGCTAACAGACCAGCCACAGTAGGGATCCAAAGGAGGGAAAATAGGGATCCAAAGGGGGGGCCATCTGCAAAAGAGCCATGTGCAACAATGGGCTAAAAAGACCCTAAGGTTCAGCCCATTAAGACTTTCAAAATGCTAAGGTTCCAAAATTCAAAGGTTGTGTCCAAAGGTCAACCTGAAGGGAATTGGATGCTTTGTGTGTGACCAAAAAAGTCTTTGCATATCCCTACATAGGAGGGGGCGAGCCTAGCATGTAGGGGATGAGAGATAAAGACTCACACAGACACACAAGCCCCATTTACACAAAGGGAATGAGGGACACATGTCAGCTCCCTAGGCCAGATGCCCACAAGGTGTACCCAATTCCTATTGGATGGCCTTGGAGGTGGACGAATGAGAATTAGACTAGAGTAAATCTAGTTTAATTAATTTACAAACACTTAATAAAAGAACCAATGAGAGTTAAGTCCTCTAAAAGACTATTGGACAGTCTCCCAAGGGGTCCAATGAGCATTCAGTAGCCCAATGGCTTGCCTGATTCCTATTGGCCAAGAGGAAAAGGGGTCCAATGAGAGTTTAATTGAATTATTAATTAACCTAAAGCTCTCACAAAAGGGGAAAGGGGGACACATGTCAGAAGGCTACCACTTATGTTGCTTAATAGTCATTTGCTTGACTTGGGCAGGGCCAATGAGGGTTGAGCAAGAGCAAATAGCAAGAGGGCTTGCCCAAGAGAGAGAGGGGGCTGATTTTTGCAAGGCATTATCACACACACACTCACACAATCTCATGTGTGAAGAAAGAGAAGACTATCTCTTCCCAAGCTTTAATGGAGAGCTCATCACCTACTCCAAGCTTGTGAGATAGAAGCCTACATCGACACACTCTTGGCATGTGGATGCAAATCCAACCAAGAGCGAAGCTTCAATGCATGCTCATATCCTCTACCAAGCTAATTACTAAGCTAAGCTATGCTAATATGAGTGATTATGTGAGGAGATGTACATCTTTCTCGTAAGATACTGCTTCTTCCTCTCAATCTACTCTCATACCTTGCTAGCTCTCACCATCTTCGAAGGTGTGTGAGGTCTTGGGTATGAGAATGGGGATAATTGATGTTGTGTTTGCTAAGTGTTTTGCTTAGTGCATGAATCTTTCATCTTCATTGCACTAGCTAGTCTTGAAGGAACACAAAGAATTGTATTGTACAATGTCTCTCTTGATGGGAGAGACCATAATACAAAGCCTTTTGGAGGGGGGACCGGCTCCATGCAAATCCGGTCCTAAAATGTTGTCAACTTCTTAATTTCTCTCTCTTTTGAAAGTATTGTTGATGCTATCTAACTAGGTGTTATGCCTTTTGTTGCTCTCTCCACCCAAGCACTGTTGTAATTCTCATTAGGAATCTACTCTAATGAAATGCCCACTATGTTCATGCTAATTTCTGCTACACACAAGTTATTAGGCCATTAAATGTTACATTGGTATCAGAGCACAAGGTTTCTCTTTTCTTGCTCAAGAGGGGAGGTCCTCAAGCTAGCTATAAATGGTTGGTATTATTAATTGCCTGTGTGTAAGTAGAATAGGGATTTTTCAGCCTTGCAATGCGCCTGCCTTCGTGCAGTTAACGGGGCATCATCGTCGAGAGCTATGGTCTTAATAGTGGAGTCCTACGGGGCTTGCCTATGGCTTAACCACTATTGAGCTATTAGAAGCTTGACAGGAGCAGGTGCTGTTTTGGTGTTGAAAGACCCTCTCTTCTATTCCTTGCAATTAATGGTATTCGAGCCGCGGGTACAGTAGCTTGAGTGATTTTTCTAAAGGGGTAAAGAGGAGTAGCAACTAGGGCTTGAAGTTCCAAAGTACACCTAAAAGTTGTTAGAATGGGTGACAATAGTAAAGAGAGTGAAATTAATGTTGATAACTTTGATTTTGCTCATGAGCAAGCTACTAATGATGCTTCAATGCTTGTTAACTATCTTGTTTCTAGGCTTCAACAAGCCATGGGCAATCCATCTCTCCAAAGTGAAGTGCAATGGCAGCTCCGTGCTCACGGGATTCTCCAAGCTCATCACCATGACAAGAGAACACCTAGGAAGCCTCCTTGTGAGACTACCAAAAGAGGTCTCTCTCCGATTCGGGAAGAAGAAGAGAATCCGTACGAAGGGCTCAAGAATTTACTTCTTGATGATGCATCTCCTTCCCAAAGGAGAACTCAAGAGCCTCCACCGAAGGAACGAGAAATAAGTGAGTCTCCTGCCACCTCGGCGGAGATGGCTCCACGAAGACGGCGGGCTAAACGCTCTCCATCACCACCAAAGCGGAGAAGACCATCACACTCTTCTCCACACCATAATTCAAAGATGGATGATAAAAAGCAAGAGAAGAAAAAGGCTAGAAATAGGACACCCTCTTCTCCATCTTCTTCATCCTCTTCCTCTTATGAAAGTGATGGTGAAGACAACGAAGATCAAGACAAGAAAAAGGAGAGAAAGAGGTCACCCTCTTCTCCACCTTCTTCAAATTCTTCACCTTCTGAAGAAAGTGATGGTGCAACCTCTGAACCATAAAAAAGAAGAGGCCATAGGAAATCCTATGCCGCATGGAAGAGGTCGTCCAAGTTGAAGAAATTCAAGAGGGAGGGAAGAGCATCTCTTTCCTTACCTATGATGGTACCTTTGGTGATACGGACAAAGTCTTGGCCTTTTTCCAACAATTCGATGCGGCGTTTGGAGATGAAGGCTTCACGGAGTCCTCTAAGCTACGCCATGTAGCTATGCACTTTCAAAAGTCCGCCAGGCAATGGTGGTCTAGCCTACGAGCCAACGGTGAAGCTCCACGAACATGGAAAGCTTTAAGAGCTTCCATTATGAAACAGTTTTTGGCCACCGATGCCAAAGACAAAGTACTCACCTAATGGCGAAGTCTAAAGCTCTCTCCCTATGAATCCATCCACAAATATGTAGACAAGTTTTGGGACCTACAAATCAAAGCCACTGTCTTCAAAAAGTTGGATTTTGGAGAGCAAAAGCAACAATTTTTTGCGGGCTTAACCGAAGAAATGGCGGAGTATGTCAACTCCCAAAGGCCATGTACCATATCGGCGGTAATACACCATACTATGGTGGCCTCTCGAATTAATTTCCAAAAGGGGGCTAAAAGAAATAATAAGCCCACGGAAAACATGGGTTCCAACGAGCCTAAGGGGAAGGACAATGTCCAAAAGTCTCCTAAGGGCAACTCCAACAAAGCTAAAGAGAAGGGAGTTGACAAAGGTAAGAACCAACTCTCTCCTGAAGAGCTTGAGCGTTATCGCAAGGATAACCGGTGCTTCAAGCGCAGCGAACAAGGGAATGCGTACCGCGCTTGTCCTCAAAAGAACAACTGCCAAGATCCTCCTAGAGCTTCCTTGGTTGAAATCCAAGAGGAGGAGACTCACCAAACTCACCACAAAGGATCTCCTCTATGCCATGCTTGGGGAAAGGTAAGAGAACATGATGCTTTTATTCTCTTTGACCCTGGATCTACTCACAATTTTATATCTATAGAGTTGGATACCAAGCTAGGCATACGAGCCTACTAGATGGGAGATGTCCTACCCGCAGACAGTGCTTTCAAGGAGCAAGAAGCTTCAGTCACTCCCTTAATCGGGAAATTGAGGCTTCATGTTCAAAGCTATGTGGACAAAGAGGACTTCTTTATCTCTCCTCTCAAGCATGAGGACGTAATCCTAGGGGCACCATGGTTTGACCGCCTGGCTGCCAATGTTAAATTTCCTGAAAGGAGAATCTCCTTTAAGTTCAAGGAAAAAGACATGTATATAGATGCTAAGGAAATGGGTAACATTATCCCCATTGTACATACACCAGCTTTCAACAAGTTAATAAAGAGCTCTATTTCCATGTACATGATTTTTGTTAAAGATTCTCAAAATGAACCTAATGCTTTAGCAAAAGAAAATAAAAGCAACCAAAAGGAATTAGAGTTATCCAATTTTCTCAAGGGGTTTCAAGATGTTTTTATTGACGACATCCCTTGTGAGTTACCTCCTAAACGAGGTCATGATGACCATGCAATTGAACTTCTTCCAGGAAGTTCACCTCCTAATAAACCTCCTTATAGAGTTTCTCAAGCTCAACAAGAGGAGATTATGTGGCAAGTGGATGAGTTAGTTGAGAAGGGCATGGTTAGGCCTAGCTCATCTCCATTTTGCTAACCTGTGCTATTAGTGCAAAAGAAAGACGGCACATATCGTATGTGTGTCGACTATAGAGCACTAAATAGGATCACTATCAAGAATAGGTTTCCCGTTCCATGGGTAGAAGACCTATTTGATAAGCTACAAGGATCGACCTACTTGAGTAGGATTGACCTAAAAAGTGGCTATCATCAAATAAGGATAGTTGATCAAGACATTGTAAAGACCGCATTTCGCACCACATTTGGTCTTTACGAATACATTGTCATGCCTTTTGGCTTGACCAATGCACCAGCCACATTCAACCGCTTGATGGAGAAGCTATTCATGCCTCATCGAACCTTCACTGGAGTTTTCTTTGATGATATTATCATCTACTCTAATTCATTAGAGGAACACAAGCAACACCTCCAGGTAATATTTCAAGTTTTAAGAGAGAATAAACTTTATGTTAATCGAAAGAAAAGTGAATTTTTCTTGCAAGAGATTCAGTATTTAGGTCACATTATCTCTCAAGATGGCATCGAAATGGATCCATCAAAGTTAGAGGTAATAAAAGGATGGCCTAAACCAAGGAATATTCATGAACTAAGAAACTTTATAGGTATGTGTGCATACTATAGACGCTTCATAGAAAAGTTCTCACAAATTGCGGGACCATTACATGACCTAACAAAGAAAAGCGTTAGGTATACATGTTCTGCTAAGGAGAACAATGCTTTCGAAAAGCTTATCTCTCAACCTGTGCTTGTACTACCGGATCTCTCAAAACCATTTGAGGTCCAATGTGATGCTTGTGGTGATTTCCTTGGAGCTGTTTTGCTCCAAGAAGGGCACGCCATAGGCTAAGAGAGTCGAAGGCTCGACCTTGTTGAGCAAGCTCTAGGCATATATGAAAAGAAACTCCTTGCAATTCTACATGCCTTAGACTCATGGAAGCACTATTTATTGGGGACTCCTTTCATTCTGCGAACGGATCACCAAAGTCTTAAGTACTTCATGACGCAGACCAAGCTCTCTGACAAACAAATGAGGTGGGAAAATTTCCTTTTGCAATTTCATTTTCATATTGCTCACATTGCTGGCAAGCATAATCAAGTAGCTGATGCACTCTCAAGACGGCCGAGAGTGAATGCGGTTTCCATAGCAACTCAGAATGATCTATCTTCAATGATAGATGAGTACGCTCTTGATCCCGATTTTAGAGATGTGATTTCAGCCCTTGCATTAGGGAAGAAAGAAGAACCATTTACTTTACAAGATGGTTATCTTCTCTATGGCAATAGACTATGCGTTACTCACTCACTACGTGAGAAAGTAATGTATGAATCTCATGCTCCACCGTATGCGGGGCATAGAGGGATTCAGTCTACCTTAAAGGGAATTGAAACATATTTCTATTGGCCTACCATGAAAGTGAACATACAAGAGTATGTTTCTAAATGTGTGGTATGCCAAAAGACAAAATTTGATAGAGGGAAGCAACTTGGATTTCTTCAACCCTTGCCAATCCCTAATTCACCATGGGAGAGCATATCCATGGATTTTATCTTTGGATTGCCTAAGTCTATCCATGGGAATACGGGAATATGGACGATAGTAGAAAGGTTCAGTAAACAAGCTCATTTTATACCTGTCAAAAAGACTATCAAAGCCCATCAAATAGCAACCCTCTTCATTTCATAAATTTTCAAGTACCATGGCTTGCAAATGTCTATAGTGTCGGATAGAGATCCTAGAATGACCAGTAATTTTTGGAAGGGTGTCTTTGAGAATTTAGGAACAAGGCTAAACTTCTCTTTGGCCTATCATCCACAAATGGATGGCCAAAGTGAAATAGCTAACCTAACAACTCTCGATCTACTAAACGCCTATGTAACGGAAGTAGATCAAAGATCCCAATGGGAGAAGTACTTACCCTTAGTGGAGTATGCTTACAATAACACTGTACATACTTCCACGGGAAAAGCACCTTTCGAGATAATTGAGGGGAGATCAAAAAGTCCCTTGCTACTTAAGGTACATGGGAAGATCTTCGTTGCAGATGAGTATAGCTGAGACCTACAAGAATCTTTTCAAAAGATTAAGGATGCTATCTCTATCTCACAACAAAGGCAAAAGGTTGTTGCTGACAAGCACATAAGAGACCAAACCTTTAAAGAAAATGATTGGGTCTTATTAAAGTTTCCGAAGGCTCGATTAAGGCACACGACGGGCAAGAATCCTACGGGACACCAAAAGTACTATGCTAAACTAGCAAAAAGCTACTATGGTCCCTTCCAGATTCTTTATTCCAATCAATGAGATGGCCTATCAACTCAAGTTGCCCAATCATTGGCTCATACACAATGCTTTCCATGTGAGCCTATTAAAGCCTTACAAAGGAGAGCCACCTCAAGAACCAACTATTGAAGACCCACCGGAGATCGAGGACCAAGAGGAGGTGCTACAGCCCGAGTCCATTATTCGACATGAAGACAAGGTATTAAGAGGCGGTAAGACTATCCGACGATATCTTATTAAGTTTAAGAATTATCCTTTTGAAGATGCTAGATGGATGCAAGGTACACAATTAAAGGATAACCTAAACCTTGTCAATGCTTACAATGCTTCCCAAGAGTAAGCAAATGTACAAAATGTTAAAAATGAACAAAGTTTTTTTTGTCTTATAAGACTCTCTTTTTCTTTATTGTGCACAAAAATGAAGTAGTATGCATGCTTAGATCATGTTTGCGGAGACGACGTCTCCAAAACACCAAGTAGAGCTTGTCACTCTACTATGGAAGACTGATACGACTAATGTGCAGACATTCTTGCGGCCGCCTCAGGCTCTCAAGCGCCAAATGGACTAGTCATCCATTGTGGAATGATGTCGTAGGGTAACATAGGGATCCTCTACCCACTAAGAAAAGGACTCATGAATATGCTTTATCTTCTCTACACCATAGTCGAGGAAGACTATGATTTCAAGAGAGAGGTAATGTCATAATAATCAATATCTAATTCTCCTAAATTATTTTCTCATGCTAAACTGATCATATAATATGGGGAAAGTGCCAGGGGAGAAAAAGCTAGAATATTGGTTAAGCTAGCAGACCGGCCACAGTAGGGATCCAAAGGAGGGAAAATAGGGATCCAAAGGGAGGGCCATCTGCAAAAGAGCCATGTGCAACAATGGGCTAAAAAGACCCTAAGGTTCAGCCCATTAAGACTTCCAAAATGCTAAGGTTCCAAAATTCAAAGGTTGTGTCCAAAGGTCAACCTTAAGGGAATTGGATGCTTTGTGTGTGACCAAAAAAGTCTTTGCATATCCCTACATAGGAGGGGGCGAGCCTAGCATGTAGGGGATGAGAGAGAAAGCCACACACACACACACACACACAAGCCCCCTTTACACAAAGGGAATGAGGGACACATGTCAGCTCCCTAGGCCAGATGCCCACAAGGTGTACCCAATTCCTATTGGATGGCCTTGGAGGTGGAATAATGAGAATTAGACTAGAGTAAATCTATTTTAATTAATTTAAAAACACTTAATAAAATAACCAATGAGAGTTAAGTCCTCTAAAAGACTATTGGACAGTCTCCCAAGGGGTCCAATGAGCATTCAGTAGCCCAATGGCTTGCCTGATTCCTATTGGCCAAGAGGCAAAGGGGTCCAATGAGAGTTTAATTGAATTATTAATTAACCTAAAGCTCTCACAAAAGGGAAAAGGGGGACACATGTTAGAAGGCTATCACTTATGCTGCTTAATAGTCATTGGCTTTTGACTTGGGGAGGGCCAATGAGGGTTGAGCAAGAGAAAATAGCAAGAGGGATCGCCCAAGAGAGAGAGGGGGCTGATTTTTGCAAGGCATTATCACACACACACTCACACAATCTCATGTGTGAAGAAAGAGAAGACTATCTCTTCCCAAGCTTTAATGGAGAGCTCATCACCTACTCCAAGCTTGTGAGATAGAAGCCTACATTGACACACTCTTGGCATGTGGATGCAAATCCAACCAAGATACAAGCTTCAATGCATGCTCATATCCTCTACCAAGCTAATTACTAAGCTAAGCTATGCTAATATGAGTGATTATGTGAGGATATGTACATCTTTCTTGTAAGATACTCCTTCTTCCTCTCAATCTACTCTCATACCCTGCTAGCTCTCACCATCTTGGAAGGTGTGTGAGGTCTTGGGTATGAGAACGGGGGTAATTAATGTTGTGTTTGCTAAGTGTTTTGCTTAGTGCATGAAGCTTTCATCTTCATTGCACTAGCTAGTCTTGAAGGAACACAAAGAATTGTATTGTACAATGTCTCTTTTGATGGGAGAAACCATAATACAAAGCCTTTTGGAGGGGGGACCGGCTCCATGCAAATCTGGTCCTCAACTGTTGTCAATTGCTTAATTTCTCTCTCTTTTGAAAGTATTGTTGATGCTATCTAACTAGGTGTTATGCTTTTTGTTGCTCTCTCCACCCAAGCACCCTTGTAATTCTCATTAGGAATCTATTCTAATGAAATGCCCACTATGTTCATGCTAATTTCCGCTACACACAAGTTATTAGGCCATTAAATGTTACACATGCTCAGTGATTAGAAGAGGAAAGTTGTCTTTAATGGTAGCTGCATTCACTTTTTTGAGGTTGACACACACTCCTAGTTTTCCATTGTTCTTGGGTACAACCACAATTGGAGACACCAATCTGTGTGTTCAATTTCATAAATGAATTTGTCTTCCTTTAGTTTTTCAGTCTCTTCTTTGATCTTTCTGGCAAATGTTTCATTATATGTGTATGGCCTTTGTCTACTTGGTTTTGCATCATCCCTCATAGGTATAGTATGTGACAGATTTCTGATCAACATCCTTGAGATCCTTATAAGACCAAGCGAAGATATCTTGGTATTCTTTTAGTAAGATTATTAAAAGCTCTTCTTCTTCTTCTTCTGTTAGGTCATTTTCTATGTAGGCAAGCCTAGACACTTCTCCTAATTCATCCAAATCTATCCTTTTTGCGTTTTTAGGCCCTTCGTAGGACTCGCCTTGTTTTTGTAGTTCTCTAACAGGTTGTTCGACTATGATTTTTTAATCTTGGAGAGTATATTTTGTGTAATGGGATGGAACACTCATTACATATTTACCATCGACTTCTGTGGTTTCCATTTCAGTTGTATATATCTCCTTTAGAGATTTTTGAAACTCTTGATACTTTTTTTTCTGCTCGACTCGTGTCATGGTTGACTCCTTGTCCTGTTTCTTCAGTTTTTCTTGAGTATTCTTTCTCGTTTTTCTCGATGTTTTTGAAATTTCTCGGTTTTTGTTTAAAGAATATCTGCCAGTGATTTTGTCCTTCACACAATCATGTGCATCTATCTACATTAGGAACTGTGTTCTACTGGAGACTGATGGCATAGGTCTAGCTTTCACGTTTTTGGTTTCTCTTTTTTGTCAATACCATTTCTGTCTTCTCAGTTTTTGGTTAGGAAAGTCAAAAAAAATTTCATCCTCTTTTCTTGTGAGTAGCTTAGCTCTCACATGTTCTTTTTTCGACCCTGAATCTTCTGAGGTAGTTGAGTGTTCTTCTAACTCATCCGTTGCATCGTAGTAGAGGTTTGAAAAGACTTGTTGAGCTTTCATCAAGTCCTTGAGTTCCTCATTTTCATCTTCAATGTAGAGGGTTGAAATCATTTGGATGGGAATTATGTCATAGCCATCTCCATTGCAAAATTGAGTAAATATATATGTATTCACATATACATCCATTGTCGCTAAAATTTGAGTCCACTCAAATGGCTCAAAAAAATGCTCTGAAAAGGGCTTAGGTACATAGGCTTCGTCTGTGCAATCCCTTTCTAAGATACATCCTTCTCGTTTTAAGCTTTCGTTTTCTGAAGGTCCACACATCCAAATAGGAGTGTCTTTGTTCAACCACGATGTAAGCTTAGTTTCAAAAGAAGAGACCGAATCAAACTCTTGTATGGTCGTTTTCATGACATCTCTATAAGTTTGATCGTTTAGATTAACCGTTGTTATAGATCCCACTTGCTTCAAGTACAGATAATTGTTTCCCCAATCTTGGATAAGCTGTACCTGTCGCGTGAAAGGTCTTCCCAATATGATTTCGTAATTGAGTTTCTTCCCAAAGTCTACTATGACAAAAGTGTGTTGATATTCAATTCCACATGAATTAACTACTATCACTTTTTCAAGCAATCCTAAGGGTCTTTCAATGTGTCCATTAGCCAATTGCAATTTCATTCGAGTTTGTCTAATGGTTGGTTGTCCCCAAGATTCCCATACTACTTTCGTGCCTATATTTCTCTGGAAGGGTGGTGTTTTCTTCTTTCCCTTTGTAATATTCTGCAACTTCGTTCATTGGAACATATCGAATATCTTTGATCCATTTTGTTTTTCAATTTTCCCAAAATTTTTTGCCATGAGCCCCGTTATCCCCACCTTCTCGAGGGTTTTCTATAGATCATTCCATAAATATGGTATGAGTTTTAATAGTTCTCCCAAAGTAAGAATGCATTAGATGGGTGTAGACATGATTGAATGAATGATGTCTATTTGTAGGGTCTTTTCCGCTCTTTTCACTTGAGTGGTCTTACACACTATGGATTCATCACAAGTAAGAGGGTAATGTTTTCAAGGTTAATGGTTTAGACATTCTTGAAGCTTCAGATCCTCAATCCCCATACAAGGATTGTACATCCATGTCCATATCAGGAGGTAGGTTGTCTAACCAAACTTCCTCTATAGGAGCTGACTTTAGAGTTAGGCTCCCATCATTGATCTCTCTAACTTTTTTCCATAAGTGTCCTGGTGGCCAGTCTTTCTCTATGAATGGAATTCCGTCTAAGGTATCTTCGTTGTCCAGAACTATAAGTTCCGGCTCTTTTGGTTCAATGTGGGGTTCTACCACCACTTTGGATTTTTCTTTATGGTCTCTTGCCACAAGCTCTTTAGGTTTTGCCATACTTTGAGCTTGGGTTTTTGTTTTTCTAGAATTTCTTACGTGATTCTTACCAAATTTTGATAAGCTTCAAGCTTAGCTGGTTCCATGTCTGTAGAAGGATAGTTTTTCCATTTGTTTTCCATGTTTTGGCCTGCTTTAAGTCCTCCTTGGTAGGCTTCCAAGGCTGCATTAATAGGCTCAAAAATTTTGTCAACCAAAAATGATCCTTGAGATTTCACAATTGTTTCTTTGATTTTGCTTCCGGTTTCTTTCACCTTTTCCTGGAATAGTTGTTTTTCTTTCTCCTCGATTTCAGCTTGTTGTTTTTGTTGTCTCATCTCATACCTTTTGCTTCTGCTTCTTTTGGTCTTTTGAGAGGCAATTTTTGTATTCTCCGAATCATCAGAGGACTTATGTTTCTTTTTCTTAGCATGGGCTCTAGTGATTACTTTGATTGGAACAATCAGTTCACTTTTAGATGAGCTACTAGGTATCACTTGGACTACGTTTACTACTGTTTTACCCTTGTTTAAAGGATTTTTAGGACAATCTTACGAGAAGTGTCCTCTCTTTTTGCAACATTGTATGCAATAATCTTTAACTGTCTTGAGGTTTTTGTTAGTTTCTGGGCATTCATTTTTCCAATGATCATCTGCACCACAGTTATGACAATTTCCCGTTCTTGGCTTAATCATGGGTCTTACCAGAGGAGGTCTAACATCTTGATTAGCCACATAATATGTTGGTGCGAGCTATGGTGGAGCATACATCACAAGGTCTTCCATTGGTGGTGGATGTGAATTATACCAATCTCCTTCTACCATGACTATAGATGGCGGACTAGGCTCAGCATAGGGTGTAACATGCACTAGTGCTTGTTCATCGATGACTCCCTCTGAATGCATGTAGTTTACAAGCACTACATTATGTCCTGAATACAGAGGTTTTCGACCCAACACGGATTGAGGTCTTTCCATACCCATCGTTTGTCCTTGAGCTGGTGCCATGTTAGGCTGGTATCTGTACATGAGTTGTCCTTGTGGCCTCATGGGCATGTACTGAACATTCCCATCATACTTTGGTCGGTAGTAGCATTCATTGGTCTCATGGTTGGTCCATTTACCCTTGATTGCACATCATTTATGGGGTCTAATTGGTTGTACCTATTGAGGTGTCCCTTGCCCTCATCCCCTCATAGCTGCTTTTTGCATGTTATTCATCATGTCATTCATCCTTTTGAGCATGTCTTCTATGGCTCAAAGTGGTGCTGCAGCAGCTGTTCCCACTTGTGTTGATTTAGCGAATGTTTTTTCTCACTTTGGTTATCCTTAGGGACATATTATTCATTGAAAATATCAAAATTGTCTCCTAAGTCAACAGCATCTGACACACACTCTTCTAGGGTTGTATGCTTCTTGCTATAGAGTATAGCATGAAGTTCTTTGTTTAGCAATCCCTCTAGAAACAATGATACTATATCTCTAGCCCTGGGAATCTAGCAATGTATTCTTTAATTCAAGTTGCATAGTCCCTAACAGACTCACCTTGTTCCTGCTTAAAGCTGTAGACTTGAGCTACAATATTGTGTTTGATTCCCATTTTGGAACAAGCAGCTACAAATCCTTGAGCTAATGTGTTCAAGTCCATGATTGACCTTGGTGGAATGTTTTGGAACCATTTCAATGCTTTTCCTTCTAATGTCATTCCAAACCCCTTGAATTGAGTATGGAAATCGAACATGCGTTCTGATCTTAGCACTTGCTTAAAGCTTGCTAAGTGGTCATATGGATCCCCATATCCACTATATTTTATGACCCGTTTCTGAAATTCAGGTGGTCTGACGTGTCTATTTGGTTCAACTCCCGATCTCCTAGAAGGTGGTCCTATTCAGAGTCCTTCAAACCAGTCTGTTGGAGATAGTGACTCATGTAGCCCTAGACTGGCTTTAGTGTCACCCGGTTTTCTACCTTATGAGGTGGTTTTGGGTTTCTTAATATTACTCTTAGAAGATCTCTCAAGGTGTTCATTTCTTGGAATAGTTTTTGGTCCTTGGACCAATATCCAATCCCTTATTAAATATCCTTGATATTTGGTTTGTTCTACCTCCCCAGGAGTCATCATAACAAAGTTGTTGTTTTAACAATCCCTAAACAGGTAGGTTGGTAGATCTGCTAATCCCTTATCCTTGATCTTGAAAATATAGAAGATCTTCATGGGTGCTAGTTGTCCTGATTTGGCATGCAAAGTCCATATAACATCTTTTACATTTCTATCCTCCCAACAATAGACTCCGATCCTAGGATTATCCGTACTAAGCCGTTTCAAAGGCTTCAAATCAACTTGATCGTATCCCTCAAATTCTAAGGTTGGTGGTCCTTCTTTTGCAGCCATGTCTAGAATTATGGTATTTACTTCTAACCCCCATTTTTCTATCACTTTAGGGTTTTTGACTTGTAAATACTGAATTTTGTTTCTATCTATGTACATTTTTCCTTGTTTGTTTGCCATGATTTCTTCTTCGAACTCACTACCATGGTCATCAATGCGAATAGCATACTCTTCGTTAGAATCCAAGTAAATATGAGCTCCATGGAGATTAGTTTTATAAAAAGAGAGTATATGATTATAGTGCATTGTCGTTCCGGTTTTTGAGTGAGTCAAGTAAGAAGACATTTCAGATGTTGAATCAGGAGAAGTGTCTGAAACATCTTCAAGGATAGTGTGCAAAGAATTTCCTTGATTCACACTTTCTTCGGTGGATACTCTACTGAAGGTTTCTCCAAGTACTCCCTGGTTTTAGAGTAGATGATCAGATCTAAAGTTCATAAAGACTTATGAAGCCCTAGACAGAGTACTTACTTTCGGATTGACTTGTTGTCAATTTCTTCCACTTAACTGGATTGCACTTTCTGTCAAGCTGCCGATTCCTTGTCTGCAACTTGATTCGTGTACAAATTTGATCAAGTTAGCTATTCTTTCACAAAGACAATATATTTTTTGCTAGCTATTGTGTTTGGTCTATGTGTATCACTTCAATTCAAGTTAATTTAGTCAGCAATTGAGATTTTCAGGCTCAACTTTGGCAAAAATTAAAGGATTAATCTACAACCGGGAAACTGAGTGAGGATGTACCAATTTGGATCCGATTGAACCCAAAATTTCTCGATGGCTTTATATTATGCTGGTCTAACACTGTACAAGTTCAAAAGTAAAAAATGGTATCTCTCTGTGGTAGTAGTAAATAATCCTAATTATTTACTTTTGTCAATTTTTTGCACTTTTTGGCTTGGTTTGCCAAGTATACAACCTGTTAAGGTCCTTGGACAAGTTTCAACAAGTTTGGACAAAATCTGTTCAAGTTTATCAATTGTTTCATGTTTGCAGACTCTGGCTTTAAGAATCTGGCTTAAGTCTCACTTTTCTGATCCAAATTTCATCAAAATTTATTTTGTGGTCTACTTGATATGCTTGACCTTGTGGTATATTCAAATGTGCAAGATTCTCACTTTTTGAAGCAGATGTAAATAATCGCGATTATTTGCTCTAGCTAAATTTTTGAAAGTTTTTGTCTCAACCTTAACACAGATCTGTTAAGCACCTCAACTTAAGGTCTCTAGCCAAGTTTCATCAAGTTTGGATTATTTTTGGTCAAATCATCAGTTTTCTGTCCGTAGACTGTGACTTTGCAAATTTGGTCACAATTTTCAATCCAATGATCCAAATCTTACCAAATTTGGTTTGTGTTGGTAACCTAACAGGACATAAAAGTGTCCTTTCAGGGTTTTGAAAAAAACCTCCAAAACCATAGTAGATCCACTCATTTTGTAAAATCCTTTCATGAGGTTATAGTTTAAGGCCTACTACACATGGAAAAAATAAGAAACTTGTAAAATTTCTCATGTTTTGGTCACACCAAGCCTCCAAAATTGATGGACCAGTACATTTTCATCAAAACAGTAATTTCTTACGTTTTGTTGCATAAAAATAAGATTAGGGATTTTTGTAGGACTTGAGATAAATTCCCTAGTTAACTTCAATGGGTTGGTGATCAGAACATATGATTGCTTCTCACTCAGTATTTTTTATTTTGTCAAAAGAAATAGGTACAAAAAAGTTGAATTTTTACCATTCTGCAAACCTATCATCAAAGTTTCTATAGCCACGCTCAATACAAATAATATATCCATGTTTTCTTAGTTCCCTATTGTCCTTTAGGTTCATAAGGATCCATGGAGCATGTCAAAAGAATAATACATCTCTTACCAAGGGGAATCTTGGGGACAAAGATAAAGTGCTAAATACAGCAAACATGAAAAAACTGGGTTCAACATTATGAGTTGTAGAATCCCATAGACACTATTCAATATCTAGCCAAATTTGATCCTTATGACTAGATATGGTTACTACCTACAAAATGCATGTAGTTGTCACAAGAAACTAACAATATTGAAAAAGCTATATTTGATATACTAGAATGTTTCGTTTTCTTCTATAATTGAAAAAATCAACCATCGTTGTCTACTATGCAAAATAGGGTATTAGGTGCCCCAAAACTCAAGGAATATTAGCTTTATGTTACAATATGCGACATAGAAAATCAAAACTGCATTTGTATATCATGAAAGCCACCAAAAAAATCATAGAAGAGCTAAAATTGGCTAAAAAACAGGATTTGACAATTTCTGTAATTTGGTCATAACTTACAACTTTAACATTTATTTCTCCCTAGAAGCATCAGGACATGTTGAGGACTACTAAAGATAGTTCTCTAGCATTATAGACCTCACAAACATGAATTCTAGAGTGGTATAGTTGCAAAAAGTTGAAAAAAGCCAAAAACAGGACCCGTTTTTTCACACAGTTTAGGTTGTGAAATGTTGTGCAAGGACAAGGTTAAAGATGGAATTGATATTCCAAAAAAATGTCGAGTTTTTTTCAGCTCATGAGACAACTTTCTAGACAGATAGCACCTCAAAATCCATTTTGAAACTCTTGACATAATTCAAGTAAAATGGTCACTTCACAGGACATAAAAGTGTCCCATTACCAACCTAGTGTTAAAACTAGTGGTATGCTAACTTAGTCAAAAAATTTGAAAAATGGACAGATATAAATAATCAAAATTACTTTTTGCATCTTTTTGGTCAAGTGAGCATGTACACATGTCTATCACATCAATATAAGCCTATGAATCTACTTTCATTGAGTTTGGACAATTTTTCTCCAATTTGTTACCATATACTTGTGGTAGTGATGTGTGTGAACACACTAGGACCTTCGGGGCATTTTTTCCCTCTTTAGGAGGTTTTTTTCCCCGTGCATTGTATATACGCCTATCACTCTATGGCTATCTATCTTTGCATTGCACACTAAGTAACACACTCGCTATTGTGTGCTTTGAGCTTCCTTCATCTTCTCCAAGCTCTGTGTGTTTCTCTAAAACCCTAATTCCAACAATTGGTTTCAGCGCAGGTTGCATCCTCTCGGGCTTAGTCACCAGCAGCTCCAGCACGTGCCTGCTCATTTTCTCCAATTTCAATGAGCTTTGGCGAGTGTTCGGAGGTTGAATTTTTTGTGGGGAGTGCTCGTAGAGCTCAATCTGCTCAGGCTTCTGATTTGGGTTCATTTCGGCCTCCGTTTACAGTACAGGTAGTACTGAACATGCTATTTTTTCATTTTGTACAAAAATTCTGTTAGTGCCGTTTCTTGCATAACATGTGCCTTATAGTCTTCTACGGCTTGTGCTATATAGCACAAGTCGTGTTGTTGTGCTTTGTTTCTCCTCTTTTCAAGCAGTTTTCACATCAGATGCAACATTTACCATGGCTGACAACAACACAGATGTGTTCAAGATGTTTGCTGCTTAGGACAGATTAGATGGGGACAATTACCCTATGTGGGCTTACATGACGCAACATGTTCTTGTGTCAAAGTGCGTTTGGAACATTGTGCAAGGCATTGATGTACGTCCTGGTTCTGAAGATGCAGGCGATGTTGAGGATGTTGCAGGTCTTACTGCAAGAATTGCTGCTGTTAGAGTTGTTTTGCCTACGGTAGAACAATCTTGCTGGGATGTAAAGGATGTGCAGACTCATGCATTGATTGTGTTTTCTGTGAAGCACACCATTGTTCCTCATATTCATTCAGCAAAATCTGCAAAACAGACTTGGGATATTTTGGCTGGTCTTTATGCAAGTCGCAATGAGGCTAAAATTGATTTGCTGCATAAAGAGCTGGAGTCGAAAATTATGCATGAGGAAGATGATATGGACACTTTCCTTGCTTGTGTCAAGGATATGAATGAGTAACTTATTTCTACAAGTGAAGTCATTTCAGACAGTTCCCTTGTGCAGATTGTTCTTGGAGCCTTACCAGATTCTTACCAAACTTTTGCTAGTACTTAGAGACTTATGACCCAAGGAAATCCTGAAGTTGTCAAGTTTGATGCATTATGCACATTGCTGTTGCAAGTCACTTTCAAAAAAAAAAAGGACTAGATAGTGTGCAGTTGAACAAGATTTTATTGCTTCTCCAAGAAAGGGTGGTAACAGTAATGCAGCCACTTCTTATGGTTCTGCTGCAAGTGGAAAAACTTCTGTTCCCAATGCTTTTGCTGGACGCATTTTGTTTGGCAATTCTGGTGATAAGGGCAAAAAGAAGATGCGTTGCCATTATTGTAAAGCTAATGATCACTTGATCCACCAGTGTCCTAAGTTGAAGCCCAAAGATGCTAAGAAGAAAGAGGGTAGTTCCACTACCAATGCAGCCATTGTTGAGTCTTCTGTGAAAGGAGACAATGATGATGATGTTGATGCAAAATGGGCTTTTAGTGCACTTACAATCCTACTATCCATGATGCATGCATGTCAGTTGCTATAGATTCACACGTGTGATATTTTGACAGTGGTGCTACAAAGAACATTGCCTCACATCGTGAATTGTTCACCTCTCTCAAGTTTGTCCCTCATGGGAACTCAGTCACTTGTGCCGACAATGCCTCTTATCCAGTTCAAGGAGTTGGAAAGATTGTGCTTACTGCTACAAATGGTAGTTCTTTCACACTTTTTGATGCACTTTATGTACCTGGATCAAGAAGAATCTTTTGTCTGTATCTGAACTTGCTAGACTTAGACTTGTAGTCAAATTTGTGGATGACAGATGTACAGTTCATGATGTTAGTTTTGGTGATGAAATTGTTGCATTTGGGCTTTTATGCCATGAGCTGTATAAGCTCACTTTGTATGCTTTTCTCTGTATCTGCACTTGCTAGACTCAGACTTGTAGTCAAATTTGTGGATGACAGATGTACAATTCATGATCTCAGTTTTGGTGATGAAATTGTTGCATCTGGGCTTTTTATGCCATGGGCTGTATAAGCTCCCTTTGTATGACAAGTGTGGACAAAATTTTGCAAATGCACTTGCAGGTTCAAGGGCTATTTCAGATGCAAAACTTTGGCATGCATGTTTTGGTCATTTGAATTTTACCAGTTTGCTACGTTTGCAAGAAATATAATACGGTTGCTTCTTTGCTGCCTCTTGAAGCACCTGTCAAACATGTTTGTGAGGGCTATATTTTGGGTAAGATGTGTTGAGGACACAGCCTATGGTGGATGACGCCTTTGGGGTGCCATGGCTAGATGCAGATTCAGCAGAGAGAGAGAGAGAGAGAGAGAGAGAGAGAGAGAGAGAGAGAGAGAGAGAGAGAGAGAGAGAGAGAGAGAGAGAGAAGAAAATTTCATGCTATGATAGTATATTATTTTTGTGTGTAAATTCCTTACAATATAAATAGCAAAGCTTGCCATGCATGACTTGAGTTACAACTAAAGATGCACTGCATGCTATGGAGAGTGTTCCCACAGGCTAAGACACCACTACCGGGATTGCATACCGAACAACCCCCCCCTCAAGCCCAAACCACTGACAATGGACTTGAGACAGACAGACTATGGCAGAGTTCATTCACCTGAAACCATGAGTAGAAGTCCCCCCTTGACAATAACATAGGTGTGTGTGTGTACTTCTCTTAAACAACCATCAATGTGAGACATACCAGAACTCAACCAAACAACAAAAGGGCGCTCTTACCACTTGTTATGTGGCACTATCTATAAACCTGTACAAAATTTTGGCATGATGACAACTGAAAATCATGACAAACTAAAACAAACCTTTGATATGAAACAGATAATAATGTTGT
Source organism: Adiantum capillus-veneris (assembly GCF_014529385.1). Classification (NCBI taxonomy): domain Eukaryota; kingdom Viridiplantae; phylum Streptophyta; class Polypodiopsida; order Polypodiales; family Pteridaceae; genus Adiantum; species Adiantum capillus-veneris. The sequence continues at coordinate 78,824,185 of NC_140947.1, forward strand.
CAAATAAAATCATAGCAAACCTATGACACTGAACAACCTTGCTTGGCACTTTTGAACATGCCTATGCACTGTATGTATTGCAACCTCAAGCTACACCTTCTTCATCTTCAATACCAAATAGATCTTTATCTGCAACGTCCGTCCATATATTTGTAAGAACCTTTATTATGATGTTCAAAAAATTGCTCATCCAAATCCTTGAAGGCTTACAACCACCGTGGTCGACAAGGCCGTTTTGAAAAGCTTAGTTTAACTTCTTGATTGTCACTAGCAGAATCTCCAATAGCTACATTTTTTATATGCAAGTAGCTTGCCTACCACAATCTCGAAATTCACAATTTCTTAATCTTCTAATCGACCATGAGCATCGACGAGCACTGCATTCGGGGTCGAGGGTACCTGAGGGTGGGAATCCCTACTTGGAAACTTAAATGGGTGGCCACTTCTTAAAGTGTGAACACAAAGGGAAAAAAAAGCGAGCTCTGATCTATGGAGGCAAATTTAGACGATGAAGGTTACGGGCTGTAGCAGGCTATAGGGGCCAATTTTGTAGGCATTCAAGAATCGAGAATTCACTAGTAAGCTAGGGCGAAATGGTTGATGGGTGATTTTTCTCGGTTTGCTGCAGGTCAAAACGCAGGTACTTTGCTTAACAAGAGGCCAATTCTATGGTAGATTCATCGGCTTCTCTGCAAGGTATGACCGGGAAGACCTCACTCTGATACCCATTGTTGTGGACATAGCCTATGGTGGATGCCGCCTTTGGGGTGCCATGGCTAGATGCAGGTTCAGCAAGAGAGAGAGAGAGAGAGAGAGAGAGAGAGAGAGAGAGAGAGAGAGAGAGAGAGAGAGAGAGAGAGAGAGAGAGAGAGAGAGAGATTGACACAGCTTGAAAAGAGAGAACAAAATTTCACGCTATGATAGTATATTATTTTTGTGTGTAAACTCCTTACAATATAAATAGCAAAGCTTGCCATGCATGAATTAACTTACAACTAAAGATGCACTGCATGTAAAGCGTGATCTTTGTCCTAAAGTGTAAGTCAAGGAGAGAAGAGTGGAATTATCCCACATGCTGTGGAGCAAGGCTGTAGAGCTACCTAAAGCTCATTTCATGATTGAATAAACACAACTCTATTTTTCACTACATGCTTGTCGATGGTGAGCTTGTGCTAAGCTAAGTCAATACTCAAGATTGTGTTTATGAGTCCAAGATAATTCTATCTTGGAACCTAATTTACTTGAGTGATAACGTTGCTTACACACACACTCACACATTGACGCTATGTTTCTCTTTCATCCACCATAGCTAGCATGATCCCATTCCCAACGACTGGTATCAGAGCTATGGTGTACTAGCTAGGCTATTTACTATGCATTTAGTCTGGATTAGTATCTCCTAATCTCATTAGATCCTTAGTTTAGCATGACTAATGAGGATTAGTGCTTCTCTAGTTAATGTGAGCATGTTCTTGGGTTCTTCCCCTTGAGCCACTACTCTCTTGGCTAGTACAGGGATTAATACTTGATTAGTGATCGTCATTTGGTTCTTATTGTCTTGCATTCAGTACAATTTTTGGATCATTTCCTTTTGTTTTCACCCTTTTTGTATCAACAATAATTTGATTCTCCTTGCCTAAATCTCTACAATTAGTTGTGTGTGGAGAAAGGACTAGTCGAGATCTTTCCATTGAGCCCAAGATTGTTGCATTCTGTTTGTTCTTCTTCATGCTCCAAGCTTAGTTTTTCACTCTCATTCTCTGGAATTTTTTGCAGAACAGAGCCACAGAGCCACTTTGTGTGTGTGGGGAGGAAGGAGCATTTAATGCATATACCCATTGTTGGGTTTTGAGATAGGGTCAGTGGGACCATTGCCTAAATAATACCAAAAGGAAATTGACTTTGGGGACGCTACTATCGTGCGCACGTGCATGAAGCTAAGCCTGCTCACTGACCCTGCCTACCCAGATATGATGCCTGCTGCCCAGATCTGCCCGCGCTTGCCAGGGACTGTTGCCCGTCGCCCGGCTTGACCCTGCCTACACGTGCTACCCTCACTTGCCCAAACTGCCCGACGCCCTCCCTGGCTGACTTGGAGTTTCTGCCCGCGCTGCCAGCGACATGTCCCACGAAGCTTAAAAGTCCTTTTCAACTTTAAGTTCACCCCCTCATAAGGGAGCGTTCCCATAGGAAGAGTCAGTGAGCTTACCACCCTTCGGGGCCTATCACACCCATCAGAGCCTCAGCCACGGACTCAACAGCTAAGAGAAAACTCCCACTGTAGTAGCAGTAGAGCAATAAAGGTCTTCACTCAAGGGCTTCCAAATGTTCAGCCTCGAGTAAAAACTCTAAGCTTTTCAAGGCAGAACTTCAAGGCTTCATTAAGCATCAAACACAATATCAAAAGCCTTCAGAAGAGCTTCGCAAATCAACATCAAGCATTCAAAGGGGCTCGAACATAAAAAAAACAAACCCTACTCCAATAGCTACAGAGAGGGTTTTCTTTGAGCATCAAAGCAAACGGTCATTTCTGCTATCTGTGAAGAGGAGCTTTACTCTTCTGAAGAGGGGATTCACCGCCGACGGTGAAGAGGAGCTTCACAAAAGGAGTAGAGCTTTACTAAAGGAATTTTCACTCACTCTCTCTTCCCCTACAATTAAACCCTATAATTATTGCAACCAAGCATGCCAACTTGCCAATAAAAATTTTCAAGGGTTATTTGTGCTCGTGTAAAGAGGTAGACATGGCTAGGAGAGTCTCCTAAGCTAAGACCCCTCTATAAGCACAAATGGGGGAAAAGGGAATAGAAAACTTCAACAGGGAAGGGTTTCACACCTGGAAAATGAAGTTAAGAGGTTACCTTATGAAAAAATGTTTATGGTCTGTCATCAACACTGCCTTAGAGCAACAAGCGAACCCGATGGAGTGCACACTAGGGCATCTACACTCATAGCAGGTGCACAGAATTTGTCCAAAGACGAGCAAGCGTTAGGAATCATCATCACCTCCTTGCATGACAATTATGTGCATTTTATAGACAAATGCACGCATGCACATGATGCGTGGCATGTTTTAGAAAGCAATTTTGGAGCCAGGGCCAAAAGAAGTAAAGTTAGTCTCAAAAGACAACTTTACAAGATCACCATGATTAAAGGGGAGGACATTGCTAGCCTAGTAAATAGCCTTAAGAGCATTGTCATGCAGCTCACTTACATCCAGGTCAAAGTACTAGAAGACGACAAAGTGGCCATACTATTGAGTGCACTTCTGTGAGATCCCCAACCTGCCAATGTTAAGATCGAGATGGGATCCTTGACGGGTCTCTAGGTCTGATAAAAATCAAAGTCTCTAAACAAGAAAAATCCAAGGAATAGACCTTTACCATTGACAATGACTTGGGTCTATAGCCTTAGAAGAAGATGTAGTCCTGTCTCGAAGCAAAACGGGACAATGTATTAAAAGTCCAAAAAACTATTTCGACCCTATAATTGCCACAATTGGGCTAAGGTATCCTCAATCAATGCTTTTTTCCCCCTAACAGATGTGAGGGCACAACCACTGGTGGACTCTTCTTCCAAGTGAAGAAGTTTTCTAAACATGTTAGTGCGCATGGATGGATAGTTACCTGACTAATCAGGTCCACCCGTAAATGATTGACAACCTTAGTCAATCCCTACTTACCACCCCACACTCACACATGATTCTTTTGTTATTTAATTACTACCACGTTCTTTTTCACAATTAAAATAATGATTCCTTTTATCCTTCATAACACGATTTTATTAAAATAGCCCTTGAAAACAGTATTGAAAATATTCGTTTAGCAAACAGACATCTTTAAACTTAAGACAGGGTACTGTCAATCAAAACATTGTCCATAATAACCATGACCAGTACTCTTCTTGTCTCAAGACCACCTAAGGGTGAAAAGATGGCACCCATTCCTTGTTCACAATCCGGAGTGGATAAACCCCCACCCAAGGTTCCGGGTGCCCATACACCAAACCAGTTGCCCATACAACCGGGTGGCTCCCCTAGGATAAAAAATGTTATCCTATCTTATGTAGAAACATCAAGACATGACACGGAGTAGAAACTCAACGTTCATGGGGGTAACCGAATTATCCGTGGCTGGAAAGCCATCATTATTCATCAAAATATACCAAGGAGTCGGAGGTGTCTTGAGACAAGCTGTCTTAAGGATGATCAATCATATCTTTCCTAATTCAATCAGTTTTAACCCAAACAATTCTCTCCTACATTTAAACAACTGCACATTGGAAGTTACCTTCCGTTTTGGGTCAACTATTCCTTTTATGATTCTTACTCACTCCTTACGTATGCAATGCTAACTCATAAAAGAACTTAAACTATTTAAATACTTAATTGAATAATCGAAAACCCACTTGGGATTGATCGGCCATCTGCTGCTACGTTGGCGCCGGAAGACTCCTTGTACGCCTACTACTAGGTCCGGCTTCGTCGTCGTGCGACGCTCTAGTTCATTTTGGAGGTACGTCCTTATCATCAGATGTAGGATGTGCTTGGGTCCTTTTAGGTGCCATAACTTCTTATCCTTATAAAAAGGATGTCTAATCATTAGGTAAATTATTCAAAAGCTAGACTTAACCTTTGTATCCAATTTTACCCAACTCTAGGTATGATAACTTTTTCCACAGCTTTCCTAAGGATTTTCTAAGCTATCCTTATTTTCTTATAATTTTGTATATCTTTTTACTAATTTCCCAATCAAATTTGAAGCTTGGAATCTCCTTATTTTGAGCTTAATATTTATTCTATTTATTGTCTCTTAAAGATTTCATTCTCTCAACTTTATATCATAGATTTACACTTACTATGATTTTTCTAAAAACTTTTGATAGCAGAGTCTATTTATTTTAATTAATCTTTTACTAAAAATAGGACTTTTGGTGAATTATAATTTTCTAAACTCATTAATTAACTATGGTATAATTATCACAAGGAGATAAGGATGTTTGTGACCTCTCCTAATTATCTTTTAATTTTCTAACTCAATTATCTAATTTCCATCTTTAATTTTCAATTAAAATTAGTGATATTTGACTTAGATAAATATCTATACTAACTTTCTAGCCTTGAAATAATTATCACAGCCTCTTTATCATGTAATCTAGCTCTAATAAATAGTATGTAATCATATAACATGATTTATCAATTTCCCCCTTTAGTTTCTAGCTAGAATTTGTATAATTTGACTAAACTAAATATTTATATTAAGTTTCTACCCTTGACATAATTATCATGGCCTTTTCTTCATGTAATATACCTCTCATAAATAGCATGTACTCATATAGCAAGATTTACTAATTTTCCTCTTTAGTTTTCAGCTAGAATTAATATAGTTTGACTTAGATAAATATCTATACTAAGTTTCTAGCTTTGACATAATTATCACAGCCTTTTTATCATGTAGTCTAACTCTGATTAATGGTATCTAATCATATCACATGATTTCCTAATATCCCCCTTTACTTTACCCTCATAAATAGTGTTTTTCTACTCAGATAATTATCTAAACTAATTAACTCTAACTAAAATGATTATCACAGGTTTGTAAAGATGTGATTTACTTCTGATAATTATCTCAAAGGTTTTCATTTTAATTTACTATTTATTCCCATTAATTTTTCCTTAGAAATAGTGTTTTCCTATAGAAACAATTAGTTTAACTAATTATTTGAGATTAAGCTAAATTTCAAGAGTTTTTTAAGATGTGTTTTTCCTCTAATAATTTTCTCAAAGCATTTTGGATGAGTTTTCTATTTTTCACTATTTATTTTTTCCTAAAAAATAGTGTAATTCTCCTGGTATAATTAGTTAAACTAATTATTTGAGGTTAAAATAATTATCACTAATTTTATAGGATGTTTTTTCTGCGGTAATTATCTCAAAGCATTTTGAATCAATTTACTTTTTTTTTGTTTTAATATCCCTTAAAAACAATGTAATTATACTGAGATAATTAGTTAAACTAATTATCTAAGATTAAGATACTTATCACGGGTTCTATATAATGTGATTAACCTCTGATAATTATTTCAAAGCATTTTGAATTAATTTGCTATTTTTCCCTTTTAATTTTTCCTAAAAATAGTATAATTATGCTGAGATAATTAATTAAACTAATTATATGAGATTAAGGTAATTATCATGGGTTTCATATAATAGGATGTACCTCTGATGATTATTTTGAATCATTTTGGATCAAGTTGCTCTTTTCTCCTTTTAATTTCCCTTAAAAACTGTGTAATTATGATGAGATAATTAGCTAAACTAATTATCTGAGATAAAGATAATTATCATGAATTTCATACAATGTGATTTACCTCTGATATCTATATCAAAGCATTTTGAATCAATTTGCTATTTTCTCTTTTTTAATTTTCCCTAAAAACAATGTAATTCTGCTAAGATAATTACTAATTATCTGAAGTTAAGATAATTTTCACGGGTTTCCTAATATGTGATTTACCTTTGATAAATATCTCAAAGCATTTTGGATTAGTTTGATCATTTTCCCCTTTACTTTTCTCTCAAAAACAGTGTAATTCTGCTTAATTAATTATGAAAATAACTCAAAAAATGACAAGATAATTTTCCTAGCATAATGATAGTCTAACACAGCTCTAATAGTTATCTCACTTTAATCTAAACTTAATTAGTATAATTATCATTAATTTATGGTTAAAATGAGTAAATTCAATCTTAATATGATATAATAATTAATTAGCTTAGTATCCTTAAGCTTAATCACAATAATCAGCAGAGAATTTTGGATTAAGAGATGATTTTTGAGTATACATAGATTTAATCTTCACTTAATTAAAAAATTTATAAATAGGCTAACTAAGCTTTGCTAATTAAGAAAGGTTAGTGCTAATTAGCGTTGATTAACCAACTAGAGCTTTGCTCTCTAGTGATTTTTGCGTAGAGGTCTCTCTAGATGAGAGAAAATGTACCAAGGCTCCGAGTCTACCCGAAATTGTGAAGCAAGGGTGATATTTATAGGTTTTTGGTCACTCAAAGGCTGGAAAATGGCAGTAACTTGTATCCCAAGCAGCCCTACAGCTCCAACAATGTCCCTTGCTGCTAAATCTAGTATGGGAAAGTTCATCATTATCCCACACAGTTCCCTAGATACACAGAATCGATTTTTTGCTAGTTTGTTGACTTTTAATGATTAATTTTGGAAATATCTGTAATTTCTAGAACCTTAGGATAATAAGTCTTTAGCAGTAATAATTACTGAAACCATTCAATTTTACTTAACTAATTAAATTCATAGTGTAACCTTTCAAAGCATGTAACTTTTTTAGATTTTATCGAAATTCGGTTCTGAAAAATTCTAACCCTAGTAAAGCTCTGGTTACGGTTCAAAAGATACGAATATTTACCATAGTTGGATCATTCTACAGTGTTTTCTTAACAACCAAGTTAATTTTATCAGGCTTTGTAGAATTTCTAAGGTTTCAAAAACTGGAAATCGTACAATCACCCCAACTTAAGAAATTGAGATGTCCTCATCTCAACCGAATTTGGGAAAACCTTTGAAAAGTGATACTTCGTCCTCCCATGTGGCGTCTTCAGTGGGGTAGTCCTTCCATTTTACTAAATGTTCTCTAATTACTGTATTTCACAGACTTCTTTCCCTAGTTAGAGTTAATTGCTAGTCAACTTTCCTCAAGAATCTCTCAGTGTTGAGCTCATCTTTAAAACCTTTACAAACCATTTGTATCATCTCAAAAACCAGGTTAAATTAATTCCATAAAAGATCCATATATCCACCTTGTCAACATGAACGCGCTCGGTCTAACTGACCATTCAAAGCAATCACTGTTTGACAAGTATAATGTATTCCAGCTTTGCCAATCTAAACGCGTTCGGTGTGTTCTTGCCACTCTGAGCAATCTGCGTTCGGCACAAGCTTCCACCATTGCACCAGAGGTACCCTCTCTGTGCTCTAACCTGATTGACCAACATCATGTAAAGGGTTTTAAGAAGTATCATACCAAGAGTTCTTCTAGGCTTTCTCTTAGTTTCGTACATTAATACTTTCATATCTAGGTCATTTTTCAAGGAAGGCTATCATGTGCATAAAGAATGTGAGTTGGTTTCTTAATATAGTATCTCAATTTCAAGATTCAAATTCTTTTCATACTATCGAGAACCTCTGTCTCATTTGCTAGATCAATCCTTAATTTCTTGATTGAATGCTAATTTGACATTAGATTCCTTAAGTAATTTGGGAAAGAAAATAATGTAACCATCATATAAGTAACTCAAATTTTTACATCATCGACTTATAGTGGTTTACAAAACTCTAGGATTGCTAACTGTGGCCAAGCGAGTGGCTCTTTTATCTTCCTCATTCATAAGGCGAATATTTACAAGGATAGCCTTACAAAAGAGGCTTAGGGTATCTCATCCTAACTTGCGTAATCTTTTGCGGCCTTTAAAGAATCCGCATAGCTGGCTGACTTGGAATATGGTGATACAAATGATGGGTGTTTGTAGTTAGATTTCTACAATCCTCTAACGGATTGGTATAATAGGTCTTATACTCATTGGAATTCGGAAAGTAAATTACAAGATCCAAATTCTTAGGGGTATTCTGAGAAAAATTTCTAATTCTTGGATATGGAATTATCTCCACCACTTTATCCCATATCCATTCGTTCAGGGGTTTTCCCATGCCTCCTAGATAAGTGGGAAGAGTAATACTCGAGTTTGTACCCAAGAAGTAGTACAATTGAATCACTCTTAGTTCCTCAGCTCAGCGTAGTTTCTTTAAATCCGTGGTAAGACATCCCAGCTTCCAAGCATTGATGTAATAAGTCCCGCCTTCATTGCTCCATTCGAGCTCCCAGCCTTTATCTATCCGAGTCGAATGAGGAGTGTTAGCCTTCATCAGTAGCTCCATCACGCTTCGTCGGAAAAAATAGTTTGGAGAACGACAAGCACTCTCATAAATAAGCTCAAAGACTTACAACTTGCGATATTCAATCACAAGAGCTTCCTGAATTATCAACGCATAAGCCTTTGGTTAGCTAACCAGATTTTCTTGTTTTTTTAAAAATAAATATCAGACAGTACAAAATTTTTCCAAACTAACCGAAGCTCTGAAACCTAGGTTCTGATACCACTTATGAGATCCCCAACTCGCCAATACCAAGATTGGGATGGGATCCTTGACAGGTCTATAGGTCTGATAAAAATCAGAGTCTCTAAACAAGAAACATCCAAGGAATAGACCTTTACCATTAACAATGGCTTGGATCTATAGTCTTAGAAGAAGACCTAGTCCTCTCTCGCATTGGAAACGAGACAATGTATTAAATGTCTAAAAAACTATTTTGGCCCTATAACTGCCACAATTGGGCTAAGGTATCCTCAACCAACGCTTTTTCCCCCCTAGCAGATGTGAGGGCACAGCCGCTAGTGGACTCCTCTTCCAAGTGAAGAAGTTTTCTAAACGTTTTAGTGCGCAGGGATGGGTAGCTACCTGACTAATCAGGCCTACCCGTCCATTGTTGACAACCTTAGTCAATCCCCACTTACCACCCTGCACTCACAAATGATTCTTATGTTATTTAATTACTACCACGTTCTTATCACAATTAAAATAATGATTCCTTTTATCCTTCATAACAAGATTTTAATTTATTAAAACAGTCCTTGAAAACATTATTGAAAACATTCTTTTAGCAAACAGATATCTTTAAACTTAAGACAGGGTACTGTCAATCAAAACATTGTCCATAATAACCATGACCGGTACTCTTCTTGTCTCAAGACCACCTAAGGATGAAAAAATCGCACCCATTCCTTATTCACAATCTAGAGTGGATAAACCCCCACCCAAGGTTCCGGGTGCCCATACACCAGACCAGTTGCCCATACAACCGAGCGGCTCCCCTAGGATAAAAAAGTGTATCCTAACTTATGTAGAAACATCAAAACATGAAACAGAGTAGAAACTCAATGTTCATGGGGGTAACCGACTTATCCGTGGATGGTTGGAAAGCCATCATTATTCATCAAAATATACCAAGAAGTCGGAGGTGTCTTGAGACAAACTGTCTTAAGGATGATCAATCATATCTTTCCTAATTCAATCAGTTCTAACCCAAACAATTCTTTTCTACATTAAAACAAATGCACGTTGGAAGTTACCTTCCGTTTTTGGTCAACTATTCTTTTTTTGATTCTTACTCACTCCTTACGTATGCAATGCTAACTCATAAAAGAACTTAAACTATCTAAAGACTCAATTGAATAATGGGAAACCCACCTGGGATTGATCGGCCATCTGCTGCTGCGCTTGCACCAGAAGACTCTCCTCCGTACGCCTACTACTAGGCCCGGCTTCGTCGTCGTGCAACACTCTAGTTCGTTTTGGAGCTACGTCCTCATCATCGGATGTAGGATTTTCTCGGGTCCTTTTAGGTTCCATAACTGCTTATCCTTATAAAAAGGACGTCTAATCATTAGGTAAATTATCCAAAAGTTAGACTTAACCTTTATATCCAATTTTACCCAAATCTCGATAGAATTTATAGTTCTAATTGGTAAATTCTTGACCTAGTAATTTCTTATTTTCCTGTATAGACATGATAACTTTTTCCACAGCGTCCCTAAGGGTTTTCTAAGCTATTCTAATTTTCTTTTTATTTTGTATATCTTTTTACTAACTTCCCCATCAAATTTTAAGCTTGGAATCTGCTTATTTTGAGCTTAATATTTATGTTATTTATTTTCTCTTAAAGATTTCATTTTCTCAACTTTATATCATAGGTTTACACTTACTATGCTTTTCCTAAAAACTTTTGATCACAAAAGTCTATTTATTTTAATTAATCTTTTGCTAAAAATAAGACTTTTGGTCAATTATAATTTTCTAAACTCACTAATTAACTATGGTATAATTATCACAAGGAGATAAGGATGTTTGTGACCTCTTGTAATTATCTTTTAATTTTCTAACTCAATTATCTAATTTCCATCTTTAATTTTCAGCTAAAATTAGTATAATTTGACTTAGATAAATGTCTATACTAGTTTTCTAATCTTGATATATTTATCACGGCCTCTTTATCATGTAGTTTAGCTCTAATAAATAGCATGTAATCATATAACATGATTTTCTAATTCTCCCTTTAGTTTCTAGTTAGAATTAGTATAATTTGACTAAACTATCCATACTAGGTTTCTACCCTTGACATAATTATCACGACCTTTTCATCATATACTACCTTATATAAATAACATGTACTCATATAGAATGATTTACTAATTTTTCTCTTTAGTTTTCAGCTAGAATTAGTATATTTTGACTTAGATAAATATCTATACCAAGTTTCTAACCTTGACATAATTATCACAGCCTTTTTATCATGTAGTCTAACTCTGATAAATAGTATGTAATCATATCACATGATCTACTAATTTCCCCCTTTACTTTACCCTCATAAATATTTTTTTTCTACTCAGATAATTAGCTAAACTAATTATCTATGGTTAAAATAATTATCACACGTTTGTAAAGATGTGATATACCTTTGATAATTATCTCAAAGGTTTTTAATTTAATTTACTATTTTCCACCATTATTTTTTCCTTAGAAATAGTATTTTCTTATTGATATAATTAGTAAAACTAATTATCTACGATTAGGATAATTTTCAAAAGTTTTCTAACATGTTTTTTCTCTCTAATAATTATCTCAAAGCATTTTGAATCAGTTTTCTATTTTTCCCTAACAATTGTGTAATTTTTCTTAGATAATTAGTTAAACTAATTATTTAAGGTAAAAATAATTATACAAGTTTAATAGGATATTTTTTTTCTCTGATAATTATCTCAAAGAATTTTGAATTAATTTACTGTTTTCTCCCTTTTATTATTCTCTAAAAACAATGTAATTATACTGAGATAATTAGTTAAACTAATTATCTGAGGTTAAGATACTTATCATGGGTTCCATATAATGCGATTGACCTCTGATAATTATCTCAAAGCATTTTGAATCAATTTGCTATTTTCCCCATTTTAATTTCTCCTAAAAATAGCATAATTATGCTGAGATAATTAGTCAAAATAATTATCTGAGATTAAGACAATTATCAAGAGTTTAATAGGATGTAATGTACCTCTGATAATTATCTCAAAGCATTTTGGATCAATTTTCTATTTTCTCCCTTTTAATTTCTCCTAAAAATAGTGTAGTTATACTGAGATAATTAGTTAAACTAATTATCTGAGGGTAAGATAATTATCACAGGATTCATACAATGTGATTTACCTCTTATAATTATCTCAAAGCATTTTGAATCAATTTGCTATTTTCTCTCTTTTAATTTTTTCTAAAAATAGAGTAATTTTGCTAAGATAATTAGGTTAACTAATTATCTGAGGTTAGGATAATTTTTACGGGTTTCCTAAGATGTGATTTACCTGTGATAAATATCTCAAAGCATTTTGGATTAGTTTGATCATTTTCCACTTTACTTTTCTCTCAAAAACAATGTAATTCTACTTAGTTAATTATGAAAATTACTCAAAAAATTATAAGATAATTTTCTTAGCATAATGATAGTCTAACACATCTCAGATAGTTATCGCATCTTAATCTAAACTTAATTAGTATAACTATCATTAATTTATGGTTAAATGAGTAATTTCAGTCCTAATATGATATAATAATTAATTAGCTTAGTATCCCTAAGCTTAATCACAATAATCAACAGAGAATTTTGAATTAAGAGAAGATTTTTTAGTATACATAGGTTTAATCTTCAATTAATTATAAATTTGTAAATAGGTTAATCTAGCTTTGCTAATTAAGAAAGGTTAGTGCTAATTATAGTTGATTAACCAACTAGAGCTGTGCTCTCTAGTGAATTCTGCGTAGAGGTCTCTCTAGATAAGAGAGGATGTACCAAGGCTCTGAGTCTACCCAAAATTGTGAAGCAAGGGTCATATTTATAGGTTTCTGGGCACTCACAGATTGAAAAATGGCAGTAACTTGCATCCTAAGCAGCCCTACAGCTCCAAAAATGCCTTTGCTGCTAAACCTAGTCTGGGAAAGTTCATCATTATCCCACACAGCCCCCCAGATACACAGAATCGATTTTCTGCTAGTTTGTTGACTTTTAATGATTAATTTTGGAAATATCTGCAATTTCTAAAACCTTAGGATAAACAGTCTTTAGCAGTAATAATTACTAAAACCATTCAATTTTACTTAACTAATTAAATTCATAGTTTAACCTTTCAGAGCCTGTAACTTTTTCAGATTTAAATTCTAGTAAAGCTTTGGTTACGGTTCAACAAATACCAATATTTACCATAGTTGGATCATTCTACAGTGTTTTCTTAACAACCAAGTAAATTTGATCAGGCTTTGTACAATTTCTAAGGTTTCAAAAACTGGAAACCTTACAACTTCCACCTTCTTATGACCACTTAGTCACAATTCTTGAAGAAAAATAACCGGCTCCACCTTTTCAAGATGTCATCAACTCAGTCCAAGCAGAAGAAAGAAAGCAAAGAGGTTCATTAACTCCATCAGGAGAGGGGCCTTTGTTACAACATCCTCAAGGGGAAGACATTCGCCATCAACATGATCAACTGAAAGAAAGTGTTATGAATGTGGAAGAATGGGACATGTAGCGAAAGACTGCTACACAAACAATCCTTGCAACAAATGTGGTAAGAAGGGACACCCACCTTCTCGATGCTACTCAAATGGAGGCAGTAGCAATGGAGAAAGCAGCAGTAGCAAAAGCAACAACAGAAGCAACGAAGGCAAGAGACCTACCAAAGGATCAGCTCACATGGTAGAAGACGAAGAAGAAAAAGGAGAGACCAACCTTATCTTTTATGAATACGTACTTTGAAGATGTAGCCTCTGTACATGTAGGGGAGGACTTTTATTTCCTGTGTGGATATTATCATCATGTGTGGCCTTTGTCAGTCTGTGTGGATTTTACCATCCTGTGTGGATACCAGCTTATCATCCTGTGTGAATCATGCATCTTCAGTATTTTGTCATAGTCCAAACCTCAAGGGGAGGATTGTAAAGTGTGAGCTTTGTTCTAAAGTGTAAGTCAAGGAGAGAAGAGTGGAATTATTTCACATGCTGTGGAGCAAGGCTGTAGAGCTACTTAAAGTTCATTTCATGAATGAATAAACACAACTCTATTTTGCACTACATGCTTATCTATGGTGACCTTGTGCTAACCTAAGTCAATACTCAAGATTGTGTTTATGAGTCCGAGCTAATTCTATCTTGGACCTAATTCACTTGAGTGATAACCTTGCTTACACACACAATCACACATTGATGCTATGTTTCTCTTTCATCCACCATAGCTAGCATGATCCCATTCCTAACACTGCATGCTATGGAGAGTGTTCCTATAGGCTAAGACACCACTACCGAGCTTGCATACCCAACAAGATGTAGCGTTTGAAGTTTCCAAAGGATGGTTCAATTAGGGCCACATGCAGGTTGCAGCTTGTGCATGGTGATGTTTGTGGGCCCATGCAAACTCCATCCTTGGGCAATTACCTTCACTTTGTGACTTTCATTGATGATTACTCTAGGCATGCATGGGTATATCCGCTTAAAGCAAAGTCTGAAGTTTTTATGTACTTCAAACAATTTCAGGCTATGGCTGAAAATGTATCAAAATGTACTATGGGCACCCTCCATTCCCATCGAGGGGGGAAGTATATGTCTCATGAATTCAATGCATTTCTGGCTAGTCATGGGATAAAACACCAATGTACAATTCCTTATACACCTCAGAAAAATGGTGCTGCTGAGAGGAAAAATAGGTCACTTATGGAAATGACACGATGTATGGTCAAAAGTGAAGCTTTGCCGCATTCCTTTTGGGTTGAGGCTATCATGTGTGCCACTTATGTACTGAATAGGTGTCCTACGAAGGCTTTGCAGTCTATCACTCCATATGAAGCATGGCATGATAGAAAGCCTTCTATTAAGCACATGCGTGTTTTTTGGCTGTTTGGCATATGCTTTGGTGCCACAAACACAGTGCAAAAAATTGGATGATAAGGCTGTCAAATGTGTTTTTGTTGATTATAGTGCTGAAAGTAAAGGTTATAGGTTGTATCATCCGCAAACAAAGTGTATTCTCGTTTCATGGGATGTAGTTTTTCTGGAAGATTCTGTTCAGCCCTTGCTGTCATGTACTAGAGACAGTAATGTAAGCTTACAGGACATTTATGATACTTCGTTGCCTCTTTTCAGTGGTGGAAGTTTGAATGTAAATTCCAATGAGGCAAATGTACAGTCTATGGGGGTTTCAAAAAATGTTACAGATTAGCCTATTACTGATGCAGATGTACATGATGTATTTGATGAGGAAAGGGGTGAAAATGAGCACGCTAGAGGTATGCCAAAATGGCTGGTACATACATTGCGTGATAGTAAATTGGATGCACCTTTGTCTAGTCAAACTCGTTCAGGCTCTCGCCATGCATCTTATGCATCGGATTGTTATTCTTTGGCTATGTCTAGCTTACATGATGCTGAGGAACCTCTGTCTTTTGATGAAGCACAGAATTCAAAAAATTGGATGACTGCCATGCAATATGATGCACTTATAGAAAATGACACTTGGACTTTATGTGATTTGTCTCCTGGCAAGAAGGCCATTGGTACGAAGTGGGTTTACAAGTTGAAACGCAAGCCGGATGGTGAGATCGATTGCCATAAGGCTTGACTTGTTGCAAAGGGTTATGCACAACAAAAAGGCATAGATTATGATGAGACTTTTGCTCCTACTTGTCGTATGACTACTGCGCGTTTTCTATGTGCATTGGTAGCTCATTTTGGTTGGGATGTACATCAATCAGACATTGTTACTGCTTTCTTGAATGGTGACATATTTGAGGAAGTTTATGTAACGCAGCCTTGCGGTTTTGTCATGAAAGGATAAGAGGACAAAGTGTGTAGATGTAAGAAGGCTTTGTATGGGTTGAAGCAATCTCCTCCTTGGTATGAGAAAGCTGACACTCATTTGATCAAACAAGGATTTCGTAACAGTCCAACAGAAAGCACATTGTATGTAAAGTGGGAGGGTGATGTACTTCTCATTGTGGTTTTTTATGTCGATGATTTGTTGATCACTGGACCAAATGAGAGACATATTTCTGAATTTTAAGGCTGACTTGAATGCTACTTTCAAGATGAAATATTTAGGGTTGTTGCATCATTATTTGTGTATACAGTTTAAGGAGTGTGATGGTGGTATTGCCTTGTGTTAGAAAAGTTACGTAGAGATATTACTATGTAAGTTTGGACTTGAGGATTACAAACCTATTGCCACTCTCATGGAAAAAGGTTTGAAATTGAGTCTCATGATGCTCGTGATCCTACAGATGTCACTCTTTACCAAACTGCTATTGGATGCCTCATTTATGTATGCAACATGAGGCCGGATATTCAATTTGCAGTCTCATAGGTCAGCAGATTTATGCATAGCCCAGGGTCTAAGCATTGGCAGGCTGTTAAGCGGATTTTCTTCTATCTTAGTGGCACTTTACATCTTGGCTTGTTCTATCCCAAGGGGGGTTCATTGACGCCAGGCTTACATGCTTTTTCGGACTCAGTTTGGGTTGGTTGTTTTGACACGTGAGTGTCCACAAGTGGTTTTTGTTTCATGCTTGGTAGTTCATGTATATCATGGTTGAGCAAGAAGCAACCTACTGTGCCACTTCTAGTTGTGAGGCTGAGTATAGAGCAGTCTTCATAGCTACAGTTGAGTGTGTATGGCTGAGACGCCTTATGGCTGATTTGGGTGTTGGACAGACACTGCCAACACTATCTACACTGACAGTCAGAGCGCATTGGCAGTTGCGAGGAACCCAGTTTTTCATGCTCGCACAAAGCACATTGAGGTGCATTACCACTATGTCAGGGAGAGGCTCTGAATAGGAGAGATCAGCTTGGCTTATGTGCCAACATACAGGACAACCTTGTAGATCTTTTCACAAAGGAATTGTCTTGTGAGAAGCTCAAAGATTTCCGCAAAGATTTTGGCTTGCTTCCCTTTGTGGACTGATCATGTCCTCCGAGCATGGCACTTCCCTTTACTCATGTGCCAGCTCTCGTTCACCGCATCACTCCAGGGGGGATTTGTTACCATATACATGTGGTAGTGATGTGTGTGAACACACTAGGACCATCGGGGTGTTTTTTCCCTCTTTAGGAGGTTTTTTCCCCCGTGCATTGTATATACGTCCATCACTCTAGGGCTATCTATCTTTCATTGCACACTAAGTAACACTCTCTATTATGTGCCTTGAGCTTCGTTTGTCTTCTCCAAGCTGTGTGCATTTCTTTGCAACCCTAATTCTAGCACAATTTACACTCAAGTTTTAGAAAGTCAGTACAAACTTTAGTTTTTACCCAGTTTTTTGTCACTTTGGTGATCCAGATTTTTTGTGCCTTTACAAAAGTTGTTTGTACACATGCAATGAGTCATTGATATCACCCTTGGTCAATTTTGAGATGAATGTTAAAAAAACATGATTATTTACTTTAGGCTTTAAATTAACCATTTTTTGCACTTTTTTCATGAACAATGTTTTCATGAGTTATTTTAAGTTTAGAAATTAAGTCAAAACTTAATTTGGCCTAAATTGTCAAAAAAAAGTAATTAATCTGAGTTTTTGAAAACTCTTGAAAATTTTACCTCAAAGGGTCCTTGAGCTTACCCACTGGTTCATACAGCTTTTAAGCATACTCTCCAATCAAATTGAGTGGTTTGGAGTCTTTTTGTGCTATTTCTAGCAATAGACCTAAAATTTTGCAACTTCTAATAACAACTCACAATGATTCTTTTGGAGAGAGCAATGCTCTGAAATCCACCTCGGATCCTACTTACCCTACTCCTAGGTTCTCATGCAATGGGGTTGTGGAAAGTGTCCACAAACACTCAGTTTCTTGTTTTTTATGGTTTCCTGAGCATTGATCTTAAGACTTGTTTTGTCTATCAATCATTCTCAAAATCCCAATTTAGTTCTACAATCCTACAATCCTAACGGCACTCGACAAGTACGATTACTTCCAAGCTACCTTTACACAGCAAAAGACGACAATCTTAACACTAGAATGGTAACCTAACAAGACATAAAAGTGTCCTTTCAAGTTTTTGGGAAAAATTTCCAAAACCATAGTAGATCCACTCATTTTGAAAATTCCTTTCATGAGCTTATAGTTCAATAACTACTACATATGGAAAAAATGAGAAACTTGTAATTTTTCTCATCCCTTGGTCACTACAAGCCTCCAAAGTTGATGGACCAGTGTATTTTGCCCAAAACAACAATTTCTTACGGTTGATTGCATATAAATAAGAGTGGAGATTTTTGTAGGACATGAGATAAAATGCTCCGTTAACTTCAATGGGTTGGTGACCAAAACATATGATTGCTTTTACCTCACTAAATTTTTTTGGGGCAAAAAAAAAAGGTACAAAAAAGTTGCATTCTGCGGACCTATCATCAAAGTTTCTATAGTCACGCTCAATACAGATACTATATACATGTTTTCTTAGTTCCCTTTGGGCCTCTGGATTCAAAAGGAGCCATGGATCATGTCAAAAGGATAATGGATCTCTTACAATTGGAACCTTGGGGCCGGCAATGATAAAGTGCTAATTAAATACAAACATGAAAAAACTAGGTTTAGCATTATGACCTCTAGAAACCCATAGAAACTACTCAATATCTAACCAAGTTTGTAGTCTATGATTGGATATGGTTACTACCTACAAAATACACACAATTGGCCTAAGAAACTAGCAATATTGAGAAAGTTATACTTGCTACTCTAAAATGTATCATATTCTTCAACAATCAAAAAACTCAACCATCATCATATACTATGCTATATAGCATATTAGGTGCCCCAAAACTCAAGGAAGATTAGCTTTATGTTATGCATTACACTTACACAATCAAAATTGAATTTGGATATCAAGAAAGCCACCAAAAAAATCATAAAAGTGCTAATTTTGGCCAAAAAACAGGATTATGCAATTCTTGTAAATTGGTCATAACTTTCAATTTTAACACTTAGCTCTCCTGCAAGCATCAAAACATGTTGAGAACTATGAAGGCCTAACCTCTAGCCATCTAACCTCACAAACATGAAGTTTAGAGTGGTATAGTTGCCAAAAATTGAAAAAAAAACCAAAAACAGGACCCGTTTTTTCACACAGTTTAGGTTCAAAAATGTTGTGCAAGAGTAAGGTTAATGGTGAAATCGATACTAAAAAAAAAATGCTAAGTTTTTTTCAGCTCATAAGGCAGTTTTGTGGATATATAGCACCTAGAAATTCATTTTCATACTCTTCAAATAATTCAAGCAAAATGGTCACTTAAGAGGACACAAAAGTGTAAAAGTGTCCTGTCACCATTCTAGTGTTAAGCTATGCGGTTTCTAAAAAAAAGCTTTTACTCTAGGATATCCTAGAGGAAGTTAAAGGATAACTTCACAAGATGCTTGTGTTTTTCCCTAGTTTAGGTCTCTTTGATCCCCGGGCGGCGCCAAATGTGGGACGTGTGTCTAACCTCACTATTCTATCTTATTACATATTTAGCAAGAACCACAATCAAATTGTCAATCCATGGGACGAAACTGACTCGCCTAGTGCATAGAAGGCTACCAGAGGTTGTCAATCTCTCACAAAACAACAAACAACTCATATCTAACTCAAGCTACACTCAAGTGACTGAAATCACCAAAAGCCAATCGCTCATTCACAAACAAATCACGTCCATTACAACATCAATGACATCCAAATGTAGGGAAACTCCTAGCACATGTTTATAAGACCTAAGCACACATGCTTATGGTCTCAAATCCCACTTTAGGTCAAGTGCCAAAATCACAATTATTAATAATAGTGGATTTTTGACCTAGTCGTTTTCGACCCAGAATACACCTAAATGCTTAGCAATGATGTCCCAATACCCAGCCTATGCTTTTTTTTATTATTTTGAAGGTGAAATTCCTACTTATGATGAAATTAGGCCGCGGGTCGGTGACGCCAAAAGCTACGAAATACTGTGATGTGTTTACGTCAATACGTAGAGCTCTTGCCTATGGTTGCAATGCAACAAACGCGACTGCAATGTGACAACCGGGGAGGGAGTAGGAAGTAGGATAAGAGAGAAGTGAGCATCGTTAGCGCACGCTATGTATTTCATTATCCAAATCTTAAAATGAACTTACAAAAATTGGATTTTATACCTTAGCTAAGGTTTTTGGTGGTGAAAACTAATAATCTGGGAGCTCTAACTAAAAATGGGTATTGACAGGTTGATACAATCTGGAAGCTTGTAGCCCCGACCATCTATTACAAAGTTTATCCAAAAAATAGGAGTTACAATATTCCCGATTTATAAAAAATAATAAGTGTTTTTACAATGAGAGCTCCAAAAATGGTACCGAGTTTCTTGCTGCTGCTAGCATTTTGTTCTAGTCTTCTTTGATAACATCCTTATATATTCAAAGACTAGAGAAGATCACTAACGGCATGTACGCCATGTCTTGGATATTCTTAGAAAAGCCCAACTCTACACCAAGCGGAGCAAATGCTCTTTCTTTGTAGAGAAGGTTGCCTATTTGGGATACACAGTTTCAAAGGATGGTCTTTCTTCCGACCTAGCTAAGGTGGAAGCTGTAGTTCAGCTGCCCATTCCCAAGACTGTTTTAGAAGTATGGGGATTCCTTGGACTCACAGGATGGTGTACAGTATTTAGCAAAAACTATGGACTCATCGCATGCCCTCTCATTGAACTCACTAAGAAAGAGGAACCCTTTTTTTGGTCCAACAAGAGAGGTAGAGCCTTCAACAAATTAAAAGAGATCTTGCCCAGTGAACCTGTTCTCAAACTTCCAAATTTTCAACAAAAAACCTTTGAGGTGATAGTGGATGCTTGCATACAAGGTTTAGGTGGAATCCTATAGCAAGAAGGCCATCCCATAGCCTATGAATTACGACAGCTGAGGATTCATGAGAAGAATTATCCCACCCATGACCTCGAACTACTAGCTGTGGTTCATGCCCTAAAAAAGTAGAGACACTATCACGTAGGTCAAATGTTTGAGCTTGTTACTGACCACGAAAGTCTGAAGTGGATTTTCACCTAGCCAAATCTCAATATGTGACAAAGGCGATGGGTTGAATTCCTACAAGAGTTCACTTTTGAGATCAAATTTAGACCAGGCAAGGAAAATCAAGCTGCAACAGATGCACTGAGCCGATGAGTAGTGTCCCTTGCCATTACGCTAGTCCACTCAACTCTACCCGAGGAAGTTCAAAACACCCTCCAAACTGATGAGCAATTTGGTCTGTTGATCCAAGCTCAAGTTCAGAAAATACATTTGGAAGACTACTATATTCAAGATGGACTCTTATTCTTCAGGAATCAAGTGTGCATACCTACATGCTTAAGGATGCAGATTCTAAAGAAAGCTCATGAAACTCCCCTTGCAGCTCACCCAGGTTTTCACAAAATGTTTGCTTCTCTTAAACAAAAATTTATATTGGCCTAAGATGAAAAAGGATACCTTAGAGTATGTTAAGAAGTGTTTAGTATGCCAAAAGGTCAAGGCTAAAAGAGTAAGATTCCTGGAATCTACAACCATTGGATATACCTACAATGAAGTGGGAGTGCATCAATATCGATTTTGTAACAAGGTTACCCAAGACTGTTCGAAATTTTGATTCAATTTTTGTGGTGGTGGATAAACTCACCAAAGTAGCTCACCCTGTCCCAGTCAAACCACTGCCTTTGCAACAGATATATGCTCAAATTTTTGTAAAAAAATTTATCAAATTACATGGGATACCTGCTAGGATAATCAGTAATCATGATGACAAGTTTACCTCTAAGTTTTGGAAGGCCATGTTCCAATCCTTAAGCACTCAATCAAACCTGAGTTCAGCCTATCATCCAGAGATAGATGGAAAAACCAAAAGAGTTAATCAAGTCATAGAAGATATGTTGAGATCATATTGCAGCCAACAACCTCATCTTGGATCAAATATTTACCCTTAGTGGAATTTTCTTATAATTCTTCCTACCATAGAAGCCTATGAATGTCCCCATTCAAAGCTCTTTATGGACAAGACTGTATCATTCCTCTCAGAATGGCCGACCCAAATCTCCCAGTGCCTGCAGCAAAGAATACACTTGAAGAAATGGATCGCCAAATCAAGGGAGAAAAATAATAAGGGAGAACCTTAAGAGAGCAAGTGACATACAAGCTTGAGTTATGCCGATTTACATAGATCTCCCCAGATTTTTAAGGGAGGAGATAGAGTTTTCCTTAGGGTCAAACCAAAGAGAAGTTCACTCAGATTGGGAAAATACAGGAAGTTAGCATATAGATATTGTGGACCCTTTGAGATTTTGAGAAGGATAGGGGACCAATCTTAGGGACTTGCTATACCCCCTCACTTCCATGTGCACAATTTTTTTCATGTTAGCTTGCTAAAAAGATATGTTGCGGATCCCCTTCACATCCTAAATGGTGAAGATATTATTCTTAACACACAGCAAGAATTCCAGATGGAGCCAGAGAAAATTTAAGACATGAAGGAGCAGAAGCTACGACATCGAACAATTCAAGAGGTTTTGGTTCAATGGAAGGGTTATCCCATTGAAGATGCCTCTTGGGAAGATTGAGAACACCTTACTTCTCAGTTTCCTCATCTTTTTTGATCAAGAATCTCCTCTCTTTTGTACTCAACCTAAACCGTGTTAGCCCATGTGACTACAAATCCAAGTTCTATCTTACTGAATTTTTGTAACCTAACCTTTTGCTAAATAATAACAAGATTAGTGTTGTCCTTTACATCTTGGACTTGGATCTGTGTATGGAATTACAAAATCAATAAATAGATTTAGCTAAGTTTGAAATTCTCTCAAGGACTTCTATCAAATACAAGATATAAGAACTTAGAACCAATTTCATTATATCCATCAAGAAAAATCAAAGAAAAAAAAAGAGACTTAAGACAGACCCAAGATCTTAGAACATGATGAACATGTTAAGGGATACAACGAAGATAAATTTTCTAGAGGTCAATAAACTCATCCATTACATGATCACAAAAGTAGCTATCACAAGCAGGTCACATATTAGGCTTCTCATTAATAGGAAGAATTCGTTGTGAAATTGTTGCACTAATCTCTCTAGTATGTGAAGTTAAAGGGCCCTCTAAGTAGTAAACCAAAGTGAGGGTAAAGATATATCTTTTGATGAGGAAGGAATTTAGCAAGCAAAAATTTTCGTTCTAAAAAACCTCGATGCATTGACCTCATCACGTAGTAATATCGAGGACCCAACCCCATAGCTTCAGTAACCATAGCCAAACGGACATTATTACGAAAGTGATCCCAACCCCAAAGGGTCAGCCTTGTTACACTTTGAAATGTATGCCATTTGGTTTAAGCTACTAAAGTTCCCAAGTGAGGAATTAACAGGCGCCCATATTGCTCCACAAAATCTCTCCTCGCGGATTCACTTGTTTGTTGTAGATGAGGAATAGCCACAAATAAATCTAGCTCTTGCCACCGATCCATAAAGTAAGATAATTGAGCAAAGAGACAAACCTAAGAAATTTTAACAAGGGATGGAAAAGAAAAGTGAAATACAAAGTGAATAGTATTGAAAGAATGAAAATATAGTATACCTTAAATAGGCTAACCAGCCAACGGAGAGTAAATTAGCGTTACCCAAAAGTTGAAAGTGTAACTTGCGGATGAAGATTTACCACCTTCCTTATTTATTTCGAGCTGAGGACGGCTCTTTATTTTTGTTGGGGAGTTTGTAAGGTCCTTCTCTTAGCCCTTACTCTTGATGACAAATCTAAGCCATCAACTTTCCGAATACGATCGAGTGAAAATGGGACTATAGTCAAGCACCCTAGTTACCCTCGAGACGCTTTTGGTTTTAACCATGGGAACATGGATATAACCAATGCATGGGATATTAGTTTTATCTCAAGATAAAGTATATTTGCATAAGAAAACAAAGAAAGAATAAGGGTAAGATAAAAAAGTAAATTGTTGGGAAAGTAGCTTCTTGCATAAGCCACTTGTTGGAAAGGTAGCTTCTTGCATAAGCCACTTGTAGGGAAAATAGATTCTTGCATATGTAGCTTGTTGGAGAAGCTTTGAAAAGGAAGAAAAGATATCAACATATGAAAAAGTAACTTATCACGATAAGTTAAGGGCCTTATCAAATTAAGTTTAAAGGAAGGCCTTCCCTACTCACTAAACACTTCACTTGTCTACCCATTTTGAAAGTGCAATCTTGATAATGAGCTATGAAAGCCAAATATAATCCTCCTTCACACACACCCCTCTCTCCTCAAGAGAAGCCATAACCATAATCCAAATTACAATTACACTCTTCACCTTCTCTCTCCTAACCTACAAGCTTTCCATAGCTTAATTTTTTTTAACCTCTCTTTATTCCCATGGCCAAATTGGTGGTTTTCAATCAAAGGAAAGTGGAAAAGAACGGATGACGTCAATACACTTCATCGTTGCTCTTTCAAAGCAAGGAGAAGACCCTACTATATACACATTAAGGTAAGGTTATCTTGTTATTTCTCATTCTTGAAAGAGATTTACTTCAATCCTTACTTAAATTCCATAAGTCATCCCCTCTTTTCCCTCTTACCAAATGGAAAGTTCCAAAACCATAATCCTCTTCTAACAACATAATTAATCCTCTCCATGGTAGTAAATGTATTCCTAAATCCTTTCTTAAAGAAGAATTCGTTTATCATTTATACACTATTACATGCATATTTTACGATACACTAGCATGTCCACTCTTAAAAGCTTCACAATTTTTGCACTACCATGCATAGAAAGGTTACACTCTTGCATAAGAACTCAAAGGAAGTTGTTGATTAATTGTCCAAGATTGCAAGTTGGTGCGTTTAGAATTTTTGTGTGTACCACTCATAGACACACCATGAAAAAGTGATTATAAAATGCATATGCATTGTTTATTTCAAGCTTGTCTACTTTCAAGTTTGTTTTGAAAATTCGAAGGGGGGAGTAAGGGGATAGCTTCATCGATATCATGGCCATGTTGCTTGAACATAAAACTCCCATCGCTTCAATGGAGATGTCCCATGGATGACAATGATAAAAAGGGACCAAAATGGGATTCATCGAAGTCGGGGTTAACTCAAAACTTTCGTCGAGACAAAATCTTAAATTTCCAAGAGATTCGTTGATTTCTAAGGTCTAGTTTGAGTAGAAAAATTAAAAGAAAATAAGAATTAAGGGATTATAACTCAAGGAGCTTAATCTAAATTTAAACTAGGATTATAAACTTTACCAAGAAGATTGACGTGGATAGCCCTAGCATAATATAGAGATTTGTGTGTGAACTTGTCTTCGTGTTTGTAAAAACGTTGGTGCAGGTGTTTACTTGTAGGATACAACGGGAGATGGTCCTTTTTGGCTAAGATGATAATCGTTGGTCTATGTTTTGAGC
The DNA here is from genome assembly GCF_014529385.1 of Adiantum capillus-veneris. Lineage (NCBI taxonomy): Eukaryota > Viridiplantae > Streptophyta > Polypodiopsida > Polypodiales > Pteridaceae > Adiantum > Adiantum capillus-veneris. Next base: position 78,849,798 of record NC_140947.1, read on the forward strand.
TCAAGTTCATTCATTGCCCTAGAAATGGGATTGAATGGGAGTGTGCTCCAGTTGGGTGATAGGGACCTGTGGATGCGTCTGGAAATTGGCCTAGTCTAGGTAGATGGGTAAAGGATCCATGGAGGGATCATGATAAGGGAGGAGGATGTGATTTAATTAAGGAACTCTTCAAACTGTTTGGTAAAACGGAACCTTGGAAAGGCTAGGAACCAAAAGGGGCTATTCCGCAATTGTCCTCATCAGCCGGACCTTTGCGCTTCTTCTTGGGATTATTGATTTAAAAGAAACCTAAAATAAGCTATCTTTGAATCCTTTCCCACACAAGGTAAAGAAAAAATAAGAATTGAAATTTGTGTAAAGGCGCCGCCTCCACACCTGGCGGAAGAGACAGGATACCCGAGTCCTAGGACGAGGATAGGGATATGCCTGGAGAAGTATATGTAATTGCTTGAAGGATAACTAGATAATTTTACTAATATTAAAGGAAAAGGAATTAAAAATATTGTATAAAGGAAAAGGTGGGAACGACTTGATAAATGCACATTCGCAAGGGTATGCAATAGTTTGCATGCTGGTTCAAATGCTTGAAATGTATTCTTGGTTCGACATGATTGGAATACTGTTTTCTAGTATCATAGTATGACCTTGGGAAGGTGCATTTATCAAACAGTTCGGTGGGTGGGCGGATTCCGGAGGGTTAATTGTTGGGCCAAAAAGTTGAACCCGATTTTAAGTTGTCCTAGAAGTAGAGTCAAGAGCAGGGGAAAGGGATTCCGATCTATGGAGTGGGAGAAAAACTTGGGATTGAGGGATTCGTGTAGATTATAATACACTCACCTTAGGGGAACACATTGACGGCTGTGCTCGGTCATAACCGGGAAAAAAGCATCAATGACCTTGAACCAAGGGATAATTAGAGAACTCCCACCAGTTGACCCTGGAAGGTTGAGTTCAAAGTTAGTCTAATGTCTTCGATTAGTAAGTTGACCGGTAAGCAAAGGTTCTTCGGGGAAAAGGGATCCATATAGAGAAAGTGAATGCTATCACCCCCTCGAGTTGTCATCGAAGAGCATGAGGATTCTTGTCTTGCTGTCGGTCTCAAGCGGGAGGGATGTTGAAGATCATGGTGTATCCATTTGAAGATGGTACAGTCAGTGGTACAGTCACAAAGACCATAAACAAGGTTAAAGGGTGTATCATTTTAGCTATTTTGAATGAAACTCGATAAGCCCATAGACCAGCATGGAGATTTATTTTCCAATCTATCCTTCCTGAACTAACCACTTTAGTCAATATTGAGCTAAGAATTTTATTCGTATGCTCAGCTTGTTCATTTGCTTATGGGTGATAGGGAGCCGATTTGCTATTCATAACCATAAATTCATTAAGCATATACTCAATTACCTCATTGAGGAAATGAGCTCCTCTATCACTGACAATTTCTATTGGTAGTCCATATCTTGTGAACACATTCTCATATAAGAATGCAGCTGTGGTTTTGGCATCATTCCTTTGGGTTTCTTTAGCCTCTGCCCACTTGGTCAAATAGTCCATAGCTACAGTAATATATTGAGCTTGGGTTCTATAAGCAGGTGGTTGTATTGGCCCAACAAAGTCTATACCCCATTTGGCAAAAGATCTTTCCCCCATCATTGGTCTTAAGGGCATGCTATCTACACGGGTTGGCATTTTAGCTCGTTGACATGCATCACACCTTCAAACATATTCCTTGGCATCTGCAAAAAGTGTTGGCCACCAAATGTCTGCCATTAAGATTTCTCTAGCGGTGGTCTCATTAGGAAAGCAACCTCCAGCTAATCCAGAGTGTGTTTGTTCTACAATGGGATATATTCGTCTTCATTTGCACAAAGATGCAAATGTTGATCTTTACCTCTCTGATACAATCGGTTCTCAATAAGAGCATAGTCGATCTCTTGCTTCAGTTTCAATTTCTCTTTGGCGGCGTTTACTCATATCCTCAGGAAATGTTCGGTTTGATAAGTAAGCAACTAAATAATTACTCCACCTAGGAACAAGTGATATTTGGAACAACGTCACATGAGGTATGGGTGCTTGTTTCTGCCATTCGGGACATTTTTTTTACAAATGAATGAACATCCCTCCTCATAGTTGGCCAAAATATTCCAAGTCTCAAGATTCGTCGCATAGTTTGGTCTTCAGCAAAGTGAAGTCCTACTATGGTAATATGTGCTTGACTTAGGTATTGGGTTTTCTTCTCAAGATTAATGCATAAAAGAAATATTCCATCTTGATTTCTTTTGTACAACATTCTAGCTAGTAATGATAGTTAGCCAATTGCTCAATTAATCCAATTGCAATTGGAAGTGGTATTTGCAAATCCACTTGAGCTATGGTCATCAAGGATACCATGTTTTTTGACCATCGAGGTATTATTTCAACGGAGAACAAATATGCAGCTAGTAGATCATCGTCTACTCCCTTAGGTGGTTCTCCTGATATAATTCTTGACAAATGATTTGCTCTTTGGTGAGTGGTGCCCCTTTTCACAACTACAGTGAAATCAAATTCCAAAAGAATGATGAACTATCTCACTATTCTTCTTGTGTTACATGGCTTGTTGACCAAGCACAATAAGGCTTGGTGGTCCACAAAGAGCACAAATTTTTCACGGCATAGATCATTCCTAGTTCTTTCCTTTTGGTGGTTGTATAGTTTTTCTCTGCCATATTCAACTGCCAAGAAAATCAATTTTCCCGTATCCTGGTTGAGCTACTATACACCCAATGGAAATATTGGAAGCATCTACATGTGTGTGGAATATCTTATTACAATATGGCGCTTTCAATATTGGACCTGAAGTGAGAGCTTGCTTAAGCTTCATGAAGGATTCTTCACACTCATTAGTCCACTCAAAGTGTGTAATCAAGCTATACATGGGTTTTGCAATTTAGCATACATGTAAATGAATCGTCTTTAATCTCCACAATGTCCCATGAAGGCTTGAACCCCTTTGACTGTTCTCGGTGTAGGAAAATCAGAAACAACATGATTTTTATCCATATCAATAGTTATGCCGTATTTAGACACTATATGCCAAAGAATTTTTCCTTGTCTTCCCATGAATGTGCACTTTCAGGATTTAAGCAAATCCTATAAAGTCTATATTTTTCGATACCCTTTTGAGGTGTTCAAAATGATCATCCCGGATTGATTAATGTACACATAAATCATCCATATATACTTCCAAGAAATTCCGAAGATATTCTTTAAAAGCATGACTCATCAATCTTTAAAAGGTGGCAGGAGCATTAGTTAACCCAAAAGGCATTACCAGATAGTCAATAATACCCCATTCAGTTGCAAAGGAAGTTTTATGTTGATCTTTGCGGTCAATCAAAAGTTTATTGTATCCCGAAAATCCATCTAAAAAGCTATAAGCTTCTTTTCTTGCAACTCATTCTAAAACATGCTCAGTGTTTGGAAGAGGAAAGTTGTCTCTAATGGTAGTTGCATTCACCTTCTTGAGATTGACACACACTCTTGATATTCCATTTTTCTTGGGTACTACCACAATGGGAGACCCCTAATCTGTGTGTTCAAGTTCATAAATGAATTCGGCTTGCTTTAGCTTTTCTATCTCTTCTTTGATTTTTCTGGCAAATGTTTCATTATATTTGTATGGCCTTTGTCTACTTGGTTTCTCATTATCTCTCATTGGTATGGTATGTTGTGACAGATTGTTGGATCAACACCCTTGAGATTCTTATAGGACCAAGAAAACATATCTTGGTATTCTTTTAGTAAACTTAACAAAAGATTTTCTATTTTTTTTGTCAAGTCGTTTGCAATGTAGGCAGGTCTAGGCTCTTCTCCTGGTTTGTCCAGCTATCTATTTTGCATTTTCATGTCCTTCATAAGACTTGCCCTGTTTTTGTAGTTCCATAACATGTGGTTTGAGTATGATTTTTCGGTCTTGGAGAGTATATTTTTTGTAGTGGGATGGAACACTCATTACCTCTTTGCCTTCCTCCTCAGTGGTTACCATTTTAGTTGTATATATCTCCTTTAGAGTTTTTTTCAACTCTTGATATTTCTTTCTCTGTTCAACGCGTGTCATGGTTGAATCCTTGTCTTGGTATTTAGGTTTTGCTTGAGTTTCCTTTCTTGTTTTTCTCAATGTTTTTTATATTTTCTGATTTTTGTTTAAAGGATATCTACCAATGATTTTGTCTTTGTTACAATCATGTGCATTTATCTGCATTAGAAACTGTGTTCTACTGAAGACTGATGACATAGGTCTAGCTTTCAAGTTTCTCGTGTCTCTTTTTCTTCTATACCATTTCTGTCTTCTCGGTTTTTGGTTTGGAAAGTCCAAAAACTTTTCCTCCCCTATTTTCATGAGTAGTTTAGCTCTCGTATGTTCTTTTTCTGACCCCAAATCATCTAAGGTAGTTGAACGTTCTTCTAACTCATCTGTTGCATCATAGTAAATGTCTGAAAAGACTTGTTGAGCCTTCATCAAGTCCTTAGATTCTTGAGTTTTGTCTTCAATGTGAAGGGTTGAGATCATTTGTATGGGAATTATGTCATAGCCATCCTCATTGCAAAATTGAGTAGGCATAGACGTATTTACACATACATCTAAAATTTGAGTCCACTCAAATGGCTCAAACAAAATACTCTAAAAAGGGTTCATGTATATAGGCTTCGTCTGTGCAATCCCTTTCTAAGATACATTCTTCTCGTCTTAAGCTCTCATTTTTTTATGCTCGCACATCTAAATAGGTGTATCTTTGTTCAACCAAGATGGAAGCTTAGTTTCAGTCGAAGAGACTGAGTAAAATTTTTATATGGGTGTTTTCATGACATCTCCATAAGTGTGATCCTTTAGATTAACCCTTCACTACAAGAGGCTCTTCATATTAGCGACGCTCACACAGCGACGCTCAAAAAAAAATTTCCCGACGTCGCTATGAGCGTCGCTATAAGCGTCGCAAATTTATTTGTAAATTTGCGACGCTCATAGCGACGCCAGCTGGGGTAAAAAAAATAACCGAGCGCGCCCAAAAACTCAGATCTCAGATCTGAGTTTTTCGGCGCCCTCAAGCAAAGAGCAGGTAACGCTCTCCCTCACTCTCTCTCTCTCTCTCTCTCTTTTTCTTCTCCACACACACACACACACACACACACACACAAGGAGAGGAAGGAGAGCCAGGTATGCTCCTTCCCTCTCCTCATTCTCATGTTCCCTTCCCCTCTTTCTCTCTCCCTCTCTCTCTCTCTCACACACACACATACACACACACACATAGTGTTTTTGAGAGAGAGAGAGAGAGAGAGAGAGAGAGAGAGAGAGAGAGAGTACAAACAAAAACAAAAACGCACACACATACATAAACAAAGAATGCACACACACATTGAGAGAGAAAAAGAGAGAGAGAGCATGCATAAACAAAAAACGCACGCATTGAGAGAGGAAAAGAGAGAGAGAACATGCATAAACAAAAAACGCACACATTGAGAGAGGAAAAGAGAAAGAAAACATGCATACGATCCAAAAAAACGCACACACATTGAGAGAGAAAGAAAGAGAAACTAAGGGAGCGTCGTAGGAAACTAATTAAAATTAAAAGACCTAAAGATCTAGCCGACGAGGAGTTGAACTGAAGACCTATTATTCAAGAGGGAAATGGCATAATCAATCTATCATACTTGGCATGGGTGATAGAAAGGTTATACTATTTATCTCTTTTTATTGGCACACACATCCACACACGCGCACACACACAGGAAGAAGAGAGTTATAACGTCGTAGGAAACTATCTTAAAAGACGTTAAAGATTAGGTTATATGTAGACTTACATTAAATTAGATTTAGGTTTATTTTTAACTAGATTTACGTTTATTTAAGCTAGATTTAGATTTACGTTATATTAGATTAGATGCGGGTCTCCATAGACTGCGATGCCTGCATGAAGCGGGTGAAGAAAGCCCTCAATGGAATATAGGGTATTGCTGCCTTCACTCATGGTGGGCTCCGTCGATTCAAAAGTACTGGTGAAATGTCTTCAGAAGATAGGGAAGAAGGTGGATCTTCAGGGCGGCAAGAGTCACTACATCCCCGACACAATGACCATCTAAACAACCTCTAGTCATTAGACTTACGTTAAATTAGATTTAGCTTTATTTTTAGTTAGATTTACATTTATTTAGATTTACACTTATTTACGTTAGATCGAGTCCACGCAAGAATTACTTACGGTTTAGGGTTTAGAGTTAGACGAACAGTGAAAAGATCTACTGTGAAAAGATGTTAAGATGAAGTGAAGTGCTACAGCTAGAGAAGAGGCAAAGGGATTTTGTCCACTACATGCAGTATCATGTAGACGTGGGTGTGTAGATTTCTTGTACCCACAAATATAGGTATTGACCAATAAAGACGAGATTATAACCCGGTGGTTCTGATCTCCGTGCACCTCTAGACCGAGGTGTGCGGGGATTGGACATGACTAGAGAATGTGAGGTAAAGAGAGAGAGAGAGAGAGAGAGAGAGAGAGAGAGAGAGAGAGAGAGAGAGAGAGAGAGAGAGAGAGAGAGAGAGAGAGAGAGATAAGACAAAGAATGCCAATAGAATATTAAATTTGTTGTCCAGGTTATAAGTTTTTTATCCTCATTATGAGTAGCGACGAGGATGTGGGACCGTCCAACCGAAACACCTATCTCTCAACGAGGGTCTTATGTCCTTGTAATCAATGCAAGCATGCTGTGCGACGGACAAGACGTGTTTCTTTGCAGCACGTTCGCGAATTTGGCGAGTTCGATCCATCTATTATAGATCGAGTTGTTGCCAATTATAACTCGTCGGACTCTGACGCTGGCCAACAAGCAGCAATCTTGCAACCCAATAGACGTATTCGCAGGCGCTTTGGTCAAGCAGCATATGTGAGGCCACAAGATGTACCCTCTGACATCTCGGGGGATGATCATGCAGAGCACATTCCCAACGAGGCAATGTTTGAGCCCGAGATTGATGAAATGATCGAGACGATCATGGATTCAGAAAGGCTTATCTATGATGATATGAAAAGTGAAGCCGATACGTCATTGTATAATGGAGCACGTATGTCTAGATTGAAAGCACTCCTGGTTCTTCTCAACATGCAGGCAAAGTTTGGATGGAGTGACACTAGCGTCACAGCGCTTTTCAGGTGATCTATTACAATTAGTTTACTTTAATAGAACTCTAAATGTATAATGATCTGATAGATTTTTACACGACTGTATCATATTTTTATGTTGTGTAGATTGCTGAAAGAGCACATTCTACCAGCTGACAATGTGATGCCAGATTCCCGAGATGAAGCAAGAAAGATTTTGCAAAACTTGGGGATGGATTACAATTCTATCCACGCTTGTCCTAATGACTGCATTCTTTTCAGAGGGGAATACACAGACATGGAGAAGTGTCCGAAATGTGATTCCGAAAGATATCGAGTAGATCTCCACGGGACAAAAATTCCACAAAAGGTTTTGCGACATTTTCCTTTGCTTCCTCGCATCAAGCATTTCTTCGAATGTAAGTCCATGGCCGCCCTAGCATCATGGCATGAGGAGAATAAATCTTCGGATGGTGTGCTACGAATTCCTGCAGATTGCGCAGCCTGGAAACATATAGATGGAACATGGTCGGATTTTGCCAGGGAAGCTCAAAATTTGCGCTTAGGCCTGGCTATGGATGGCGTAAATCCATTTGGTCAAAGATCAACATCTTACAGTGTATGGCCCGTTGTCATCGTCAACTACAACATTCCCCCGTGGTTGACTACGAAGAAGGGGCACCTATGGCTAAGCTTGATTGTGCCAGGGCGATATAAAGTGGGGAATATGGATGTGTATCTTCGTCCACTATTGGAAGAGCTACAACAATTGTGGATTGGCATAGAGGTGGTGGATATGAGCCGACACACAGGACGACGGAATGCTTTGATCAGAGGTATTCTAATGTGGACCATGCATGACTATCCCGGGCTAACAGAATGCTCAGGTGATCTATTGACACTCCTCACTCAGACACTGTAAATCTTGTTTTTCCCCATAGTTGATCTATTATCATGTGTATACATGCAAGGCTTCAAACAAGCGGATACAGAGCATGTGTCACATGTGGACCTAGACTGAATGCACGTAGGGCACCCTCACTGAAGAAGCAAATCTACGAAGGTCATCAAGCGTATCTTCCGGAGAATCATGTGTTACGCGATGGCTTTTTGGGAAGAGAGCCACCAAGGATGTCTGCACAAGCATGGTTAGAGCAGAAGGAGATGTGCGATGACGGATTGCCTCCAGGGATGAAGAGACTATCTCTATGGTACGAGTTACCATACTGGCCCCGACTCGTGATCAATCACTTGCTCGATCCAATGCACATATTCAAGAATGTGGGTAATCTACTATGGGACCATTTGACCGGCAAGAAAGATACTTTGGGAGCCAGAGTTGACCTTAGAAATGTGGATCGTATGGAGCAATATTGGCCGCAAACATTGTCTGATGGATCGATAAAACTTCCTAAAGCACCATGGATTTTCACAGGAGCCCAAGAACGCAAAGTAAAAGAGGCCATTCGATCTTTGCGGACCCCCACTGGCGTAATGCACTCGCTCCGAACGTGTTTTACTAAAGAAGGAAAGCTTACCGGTTTGAAGTCACACGATTGGCATAAAATGTGTCAGGTACGTTCATAGTGGACTTTAATATCATTGCATAAAATGTGGACTTTAATATCATTGCTGCACATACTTTACAGTTTATTTTACCGGTTGCCATTGAGGGATGTTTGTCTCTCGACATCCGTAACACAATCTACAAACTTGCAAAGCTGGTGCAATGGATCTCACAAAAGGAGATCGACGTAGACTCCATACCATTCGCCAAACTAAATGCTGCGGAGCTTGTGTGCATGTTTGAGAAACATTTTCCTACTACAATACTAACCATTCAGGTGCATCTTCTTGTTCACATAGTTGATGTGGTGGAAATAGCTGGCACAGTTCATTCCAGATGTATGTTCTTCTTAGAGCGTTTCATGAAAACGCTTAAGGGATATGTGCGTCAAAAGGCACGTCCGGAGGGTAGCATGGCAGAAGGTTGGTTGGTATCAGAGTCCCTAGTGTACATTGGAGAGTGGCTAGACGGATTTGATAAATCCCGGGACACGCTATGGCGAACCATAGATGATGAGCGCATATCTGGGATTGTCATGTGCAATCTCGGTGTTGAGAAGAAGATGACGGAAGATCTAGAGGCTAAAATCAACCGATTTTGCATGCTTCACAATCCAGTGATGCAAAAGTGGATTTCACAATATGAGGATGCAAAGCAAGAGCGACAAAGGGCACGAATCGAGTGGAGACGGGGAAGACGACCACCGATGCACTATCCAGCGGTTCTGGAGAGCCTACCAACCTTCATGAGCTTAAGATGGTTGCACAACCAATTGAAAAGCGCACAACAATGCGGTGACGAAGTGACTTAAGAAGAGTGGGAGTACTCTCGGGGTTGCGCGACCAAGGTAAGTTTGCAATGTACGACTAGCAAGTGACTTTATTTATAAACGTTTGAACGGCCACTCATAATCTTTGTTCGTTGTAGTATAAGTCATACACAGCAGCATGGTGTAAAGGTCGACATTTTAGGGTGGAACGAATCGACAAAAAGCGTTTTACTCAAGATTGTGGAATCATGGCAAAATTTGAACAGTCTAGTCGACGACGTTCCTCTGATGCAGATCCCGTGGTGGCGGAACTCACTTACTTCGGCACGCTGCAAGAGATTTTGAGGATCGATTACAGAGGATTTTTTGTCGACTTGTTCGACGTGCAATGGTTCAAGATAATCATGGAGGGTCGAAACGCTACTGTGCGTGGAGGAGAGTCTGGTTTTCTTGAGGTGGATTCTACTAAGAAATGGACTGACCTAAGAGACACTTTCGTACTACCCGAGCATTGTGAACAAGTAAGTATATAAATAGTTAACATCCCCCTTTTACAAGTTATGTGCTTGAAAGCTCTCATGTAAGTTATGTGGCTCTGGCAGGTAGTATTTCATCCTACAAAGTCTACATCAAACTGGTGGTACGTCATAGAGGTAGCCCCTCGTAGTGCAAGGACGTATGAAGGCTACCATGTGCCAATCACAACGACATCAATGGAGGAGATCAGAGAAGATGCTCAATCAGAAGCCGCTGCGGTGGTGCCAGACGAGCATCAAGATGCTACTACTCTATATGGGGTGCATGCAGAGGAGCTACAAAATGAAACAGAGGATATGTGTTTAAACGGAGAGCTCTATATAGATATAGGAAGTTATGCTGAGTTATGCGAGGATGAGAGAGAGATCTCTTAAAGCCACAAATATTGTATTTGAAAAATTTTGCTCCGTGCTGTAAAAGCTCTGGCTCTCTAAGTAGCTTCCATGGTGTATAACGCTCTTTTCTACTCGCGCTCACATCTTTTGATTGAAAATTCTGAGTTTTCGACTTGCCTCTTTTATCACTCGATTCATTGCGTCATTGTATTTATATGCGTCATTACGTCATTGTATTTAATGGTCTTTGCGTCATTGTCTACTCTATTCATTCAATATTAAGTTTAAATATTCGTGTGTTTAATGCAGGTATGGATGATGAGGAGTTTCTTTCTTCTTTGTCACCGCAGCAGAGACAGTGGTACGTGGAGCGTCATCGCTCTGGCGCATCATCGCGCGTTCCTACACCATCCGCATCTCCCTCTCTTTCGGAGCATTCGGCGCGCTCTGAAGCTTCGGCGTCGACGAGACGAGCGTCACACTCGTCTAGACACCGGCGCTCTAGTGGTGGCGGTGGCGGTTGTTGTGGGGATTCCGCCACCGATGCCTCCACACCGCCTCGTGTTCGACGAGGCTCTTTACCCTCCCCTTCTTTGCCCGCCCCCACAGCAGCCACAGCATCGCCATCTACGCCAGGTTTTGCACGGCTGACTGTTCCTAGAAGCTACACACCTCTACCTACTCCACCAGGAGCCACCCCACTCGACACTCCTCGCTTCGGCACCCAGACGCCGGTGGAGACACCTGACGTCCGTACCCCCATCGACACACCGCTAGAGACCCCTGCCGGGACACCCAGGTTCACGCGTCACCGGCCAGAGGGCTTGCCTTACTCCGTCGACATCAGCGGCGGCATCATCATGGATGATGACGGCAAGACGCGATGAGACGTCTGATTAGACGACGTCAGTTTAGCCGTAGCTAGATAGCATTAGTTTAGGGTTTCTCGTAGCTTATGTATCATGAGACGGATTTTATACGTCTTTTTGAACCATGTATATTATTACATTTGTCACCGCAATTCCTTTTGCCAATCAATTCTTTATGCCTATGATGTTGTACAATTGTCATTATTACATTTGCCAATCAATTCAGTTTGCCTATGATGTGTACAATTGTCAATTTTGCAAACAATGCGTCTTGTGGGTGACTATTTTGGGTCTATTATCTACCTTTGCACTTTTTTTAAAAACTGAATCAAGTACAATATGGTTGATGGGTGGCAGGGCATTCAATGCCCTGCCACCAAAAAAATATTCTCTCAGGCGTCGCTATAAGCGTCGCTATTTATGGCTCTGTAGCGTCGCTATATGCGTCGCAATACTCTTCTGTGAGAGCGTCGCTATAGGCGTCGCTATGAGCGTCGCTATATAGCGACGCCTATAGCGACGCTCTCGTAGCGACGCTGTTAGCGACGGTTTTAGCGACGCCGGGGGTTATAAAAACCCAGTGTATTTCCGTCGCTAACAGCGTCACAAGAGCACACAACCTCTTGTAGTGCTTGTTATTGATCCCACTTGCTTCAGGTATAGATAATTGTTTCCCCAATCCTGGATGAGTTGTACTTGTCGCACGAAAGGTCTTCCCAAGACGATTTCATAATTGAGTTTCTTTCCAAAGTCCACTATGGAAAAAGTATGTTGATACTCAATCCCACAATAATTATCTATCACTTTTTCAAGTAGTTCTAAGGGTTTGTCGATGTGTCCATCAGCCAATTGCAATTTCATTCGAGTTTGTCTAATGGTTGGTTGCCCCCATGATTACCATACTCCTTTCATGGCTATGGCTATCCCTACCCCACTATCAAGTATTACCATGGTTTCTATATCATTATATTGCACTAGAAGGGTCGTGTTTACTTCTTTTCCTTTGTAGTATTCTCTGACTTTGTTCATTCGAATAGATCGAATCTCTTTGTTATCCAATTCGTGTTTCAATTTCCCAAATTCTTTGCGATTAGCCCTGTAAACCCCAACTTCTCTAGAGTTTTTTGTACATCATTCCATAGATACGGTCTGGATTTTAACAATTCTCCTAAAGTAAGAGTGCATTGAATGGGTGTAGACATGATTGAATGGATGTTGTCTACCTCTAGGGTCTATTCCACTCTTTTTATTTGAGTGGTTTTACACACTATGGATTCATCTTCCTTATATTCCAAGTAGGAGGTAATGTTTTCAAAGTCAATGGTTTAGACATTCATGAAGCGTCAGATTTGCAATCCCCATACAAGGATTGTACATCCATGTCCATATCAGGAGGTAGATTGTCTAACCAAACTTCCTCTATAGGAGCTGAATTCAGAGTTAGGATCCCATCATTAATCTCTTTAACTTTTTCGCATAAGTGTCCTGGCCAGTCTTCTTTTACGAATGGAATTCTGTCTAAGGCATCTTCGCTTTCCGGCACTATAAGTTCTGGCGTTTTGTTTCCAGGTGGGATCCTACCACCACTTTGGATTTTTCTTTACTAGTTCCTACCACAAGCTCCTCAGGTTTTTCCATACTCTCGAGCTTGGGTTTTTGTTTTTCCAGCATCTCTTGAGTAATTCTTACCAAATTTTCATAAGCTTCAAGCTTAGCTACTTCCATATCTGAAGAAGGATAGTTTTTTCATTTGTTTTTCATGTTTTGGCCTGCTTTAAGTCCCGCTTGGTAAGCTTCCAAGACTGCATTGATTGGCTCAAAAATTTTAGTCTACCAAAATTGATCCTCCTGATTTCACAGTGGTTTCCTTGATTTCACCTCCAATTTCTTTCACTTTTTCCTGGAATAGTTTCTTTGCTTTCTCCTCAATTTTAGCCCTTTGTTTCTATTTTCTCAGCTCATACCTCTTTCTTCTGCTTCTTTTGTTTTTCTGAGAGGAAATTTTAGTATTCTCTGAATCATCAAAGGAGTTATGTTTCTTTTTCTTAGCCTAGGCTCTGGTGATTACCTTGATTGGAACAATCGGTTCCTACTAGGTATCACTTGGACTACGTTCACTACTATTTTACCCTTGTTTAAAGGATTTTTTGGACAATCTTCAGGGAAGAGTCCTCGCTTTTTGCAACATTGTATGCAATAAGCTTCAACTAGCTTAAGGATATTGTCACGCTCTGAGCATTCATTTTTCCAATGTTCATCTGTACCACATTTATGATAGTTTCCAGTTCTTGGCTCAATCATGTGTCTTACCATTGGAGGTCTAACACCTTGATTAGCTACATAGTACATTGGTGTAAGCTCTGGTGTAGTATAAGTCATAGGTTCTTCCATTGGTGGTGGATGTGAATTATACCAGTCTCCTTCTGCCATTACTATAGATGGACTAGGCTCAGCATAGGGTGTAACAGGCACTAGTGCTTGTTCATCTATGACTCCCTCTCAGTGCATGTACTTTACAAGCACTACATTATGTCCAGGATATGGAGGTTGTTGACCCAACACGGGTTTGAGGTCTTTCCATATCCATTGGTGGTCTTTGAGCTGGGGCCATATAAGGTTGATATTTGTACATGGGTTGTGCTTGTGGCCTCATAGGCACATATTGAACATTCCCATCATACTTTGGTTGATAATAGCACTCATTGGTCTCATGGTTGGTCCATTTTCCCTCGATTGCACACCATTTTTGTGGCCTAATTGGTTGTCCTTGTTGAGGTTTCCCTTGCCTTGGTCCCCTCATACATGATTTTTGCATGATATTCATCATGTCATTCATCCTTTTGAGCATGTTTTCTATGGCTCTAAGCGGTGCTGCAACAGTCGTTCCCACTTGTGTTGGTTTGGTGGATGCTATTTTCTTGCTTTGGTTATCCGTAGGGACATTTTCTTCATTGAAAATATCACAAGTGTCTCCTAAGTCCACAGCATCTGACACACTCTTCTAGGGTCATATGCTTCTTGCTATACAATACAGCATGAAGTTCCTTGTTTAGCTGTTCCTTTAGAAACAATGATACTAGTATTTTTTCTGCAGGTATCTCTAGCTCTGGGCATCTTGCAATGTATTCCTTCATTCTAGTTGCACAATCCCTAACAGACTCACCTTGTTTCTCTTTGAAACTATAGATTTGAGCTACCGTATTATGTTTGATCCCCGTTTTGGAACAAGCAACTAAAATCCCTTGAGCTAATGTATTTAAGTCCATGATCAACCTTGGTGGAATGTTTTGGAACCATGTCACTAATTTTCCTTCTAATGTCATTCCAAATCCCTCAAATTGAGTATAGAAATCAAATATGCGTTCAGCTCTTAGCACTTGTTTAAAGCTTGCTAGTGGTCATATGGATCCCCATGTCAACTCCAAGTCTCCTAGCAGTTGTTACTGTTCCAAGTCTTTCAAATAAGTCTGTTGGAAATAGTGACTCATGTAGCCTTGGACTGGCTTTAGTTGCCCGGTTTTCTTCGTGGTGAGGTGATTTTTGGTTTCTTGACATTACTCTCAAAAGATCTCTCGTGGAGTTCATCTCTTGGAATAGTTTTTGGTCCTTGGACCAATATCCAATCCCTTTGGAATACCCTCGGTATTTGGTTTGTTCCACCTCCTCAGATTCATCATAACAAAGTTATTGTTATAAAAATCCCTAAATAGGTAGGTTGGTAGATCTACTAAACCCTTGTCTTTGAGTTTGAAGATATAGATGATTTTCATGGCTGTTAAAACTGTCCCGATTTGGCATGAGAAGTCCATAGAAGATCCTTGATGTTTCTATCCTCCCAACAATCGACTCCAATCCTAGGATTATCCATACTAAGCTGTTTCAAAGGCTTCAAATCAACTTGATCATATCCTTAGAATCCTAAAGTTGGTGGTCCTTCTTTTGCTTCCATATCTAGAATTATGGTATTTACTTCTAACCCCCATTTGTCTGTTACGTCAGGGTTGTCTACTTGTAAATACTGAGTTCCGTTTCTATCCATGTATATTTTTCCTTGTTTCTTTGTCATGATTTACTCTTCAAACTCTATGTCATGGTCATCAATGAAAATTGCATACACTTCATTAGGATCCAGGTAAACCTGAGCTCCATGGAGATTAGTCTTATAGAAAGAGAGCACATGTGCTTATATTGCACTGTCGTTCCGGTTTTTGAATGAGTTGAATAGGAAGAATTTCAGATGTTGATTATGAAAAAGTGTCTAAAACTTCTTCAAAGATAGTGTGCAAGTAATCCCCTTGGTTCACACTCTCTTCGGTGGATACTCTATTAGTGGTCTCTTCAAATATGCCTTGATTTGCTAGTATATGACCAGATCTAAGGTTCATATAGACATGTGAAGCCTTGGATAGAGTACTTATCGTCCGATTGACTTGTTGTCAACTTCTTCCACTTGACTTGATTGCAACTTCTGACAAGCTTTCAATTTCTTGTCTGCAACCTGATTCATGTATCCGTTTTAATCAAGTTAGATATTCTTTCACAAAGACTGTACAAGTTTTGCTAGTTATTGTGACTGGTCTATGTGTATCTCTTCAAATTGAGCTAAGTGAGTCAGCACTTGAGACTTTCAGATTCTACTTTTGCAAAAAGCCAAAGGACTAATCTGCAACCAGGAAATTGAGTGAATGTGTACTAATTTGGATCCGCTTGAACTCAAAATTGCCCGATGGCCTTGTATTATGTTGGTCTAACACTGTACAAGTTCAAAAGTCAAAAAGTCTATCTTTCTGTATCAGTAGTAAATAATTGCTATTATTTACCTTTCTCAATTTTTACACTTTTTGGCTTGTTTTGCCAAGTATGCAACTTGTTAAGGTCTTTGGACAAGTTTCACTAAGTTTGGATAAAATTTGTTCTAAGTTATTAACTATTTCGTGTCCGCAGGCTCAGTTTTCAAGAATCTGGCTTAAGTCACACTTTTGTGATTTCACCAAAATTGATTTGCAGTCACTACAAGAGGTCACTTAAATTCTGGCGCCAAATTACCGGCATCAATGGTGGACGTCGGTCTATGGGTAGGTAAGTATGGAGGGAGATGGAGTTTTTAAAAATTTTCATTTTTGAATTTCCAGCCTCTATTTTGATGTGATTTTTGACATCTATTACGATGCACTTTCCGATGCCTGTATAGATGTATGTTTCGATGCCTATACCGAAACCTGTACCAGTGGACTCTGCAAAAAACAAACCCATGGGTCTTTTCCCTGCACATCTCTCTTCTTTTGCTCTCTTCTTCCTCACCTACTGCAGATCTGGTGCGAAACAAGTTGCCGATGTGAAAATCTTGCTTGTGGACTACTCCATAGCACCAAGGTGAGATTGTTATCAAGTTTTCTTGTAGATTTAGGGTTTAGGGTTTAACATAGTGTGTGTGTGTGTTTTTGCAGGTTCGAGGATGTTCACAACACCCTTTCTTGCTCAAATAGACTGCATGTGAGTGCTTGAACTTTTAATGCACATTAAAATAGTTTAAATTAATTTGTATATTGACAAAAGAAAATTTCATGCTTTAAACTTTCAATGCTTTAAATATTTATGTCATTTTGTTTCGAAATAATGCTTTTAAAATTTTTCTTTTTGAATTATGGTTTGTGTTGTGAAATTTCGTTTTGGTTTATGAAAAAATCTTGTTTTGAAGAAAATATGTTTTGACTTATGTCGTTTTTAAAAATATGCGATTGATTCGGTTTAGTTTAAGTTAAATATAGGTTAGGTTATGGTATAGGTTATATGATAATCTATAAGCTATAAGTTAGGTTATACGTAAGGCTATGTTAGGTTAGCTTAGCTTATACGTTAAGTTAGGTTATAGGACGTTAATTATGTTAGATTAGCTTATAGGTTAGGTTTTAGGTTAGGTTTAAATTATAGGTTAAATTAATTTATAAGTTACGTTATAGGTTATAGGCTAGGTTAGCTAGATTATAGGTCAGGTTTAGGCAACAAGTTAGGTTATAAATTGTACGTAAAAAGTTAAGTTTGGTTATATGTTAAGTTAACTCATGTTTAGGTTATAGGTTTGGTTCAAAAAAAATGCAAAAAATGGACTTCAATTAGGTTAGGTTATAGGTTAGATTACAGGTTAGGTTTATGTTATAGGTTAGGTTTAGAGTATAGGTTAGGTTATAAGTTATGCTAAATTGGGTTTAGATTATAGGTTAAGTTTAGGTTATAGGTTATAGGATACATTAGATTATAGGTTAGGTTAGAGCTATCGACAAATTCATAGTAGAAAAAACACAAACGGACTGCAAAGGTGACTAGTGTACGTATGTACTTCAAAAACCGCAAACGGACTTCGATTAGGTTAGGTTATAGGTTATAGGCCGTTAGGTTTTAGATTATGTTAGTTTAGGTTAAAGGTTAGGTTAGATTATAGCTAGGTTAGGTCAGAGCTAGCGACAAATTAATGGTAGAAAAAAACACAAATGGACTTCAAAGATGACTCGTGTACTTCAAAAAACGCAAACGAACTTCGGTTAGGTTAGGTTATAGGTTAGGTTTAGGTTGTATGTTAGGTTAGGTTAGGTTTAGGTTATAGGTTAGGTTAGAGCTAGCAGTAAATAGTAGAAAACACGTAGACAGACTTCGAAGATGACTCGTATACTTCAAAAAAGAAAAACGGACTTCGGTTAGGTTAGCCTATATGTTAGGTTTAGGTCGTAGGTTATGTTACGCTAGGTTAGGTTTAGGTTATAGGTTAGGTCAGAGCTAGCTGCAAATTAATGGTAGAACAAATGAAAACGGACTTCGAAGATGACTCGTGCACTTCAAAAAATGCAAACGGACTTTAGTTAGGTTAGGTTTAGGTATGGGCTAGGTTATGTTAGGATTGGTTAGGTTTAGGTTAAATAGGTTAGGTTAGATTATAGGTTAAGTTAGAGCTAGCGGCATATAGTAGGAAAAATGCAAACGGACTTCAAAGATGACTCGTGTACTTCAAAAAATGCAAACAGACTTCGGTTAGGTTAGCTTATAGGTTAGGTTTAGGTTGTAGGTTATGTTACGTTAGGTTAGGTTTAGGTTATAGGCTAGGTTAGAGCTAGCGGCAAATTAATGGTAGAAAAAATGCAAACGAACTTTGAAGATGACTCGTGTACTTTAAAAAATGCAAACAGACTTTGGTTAGGTTATAGGTTAGGTTATATTATAAGTTAGATCAGATTATAAGTTAGGTTGGAGCTAGCGTCAAATAGTAGAAAAAATGCAGACGGACTTCGAAGATGACTCGTGTACTTAAAAAACGCAAACACAATTCGATTAGGTTAGCCTATAGGTTAGGTTTAGATTGTAGGTTATGTTACATTTAGGTTACAGGTTAGGTTAGAGCTAGCAGCAAATCGTTAAAAAAACGCAATCAGACTTCAAAAGTGTACACAGACTTCAAGAACCTTAATATATGGTCATTGACCAATAAAGACGAGATTATTACCCTTTGTTCCTAATCTCTGTGCAAGTGTAGATCGAGGTGTGCGGGAATTGGGCATGTCTAGAGAATGTGAGGTTGTTAAAGCTAGCAGTAAATAGTTGAAAAAACGCTATCGAACTTCAAAAGTGCACACAGACTTCAAGAACCTTAATATATAGTCATTGACCAATAAAGACGAGATTATTACCCTGTGGTCCTAACCTCCGTGCACCTCTAGAACGAGGTGTGCAGGAATCGGGCCTGGCTAGAGAATTAGATGGTTTATGGTGAGATATTTTTGACCCTGACAACAAGGACTTGGGGCATGCCAGTAGGCAATATATTGAGCACCATTAAAAAGCAAGTTTTTGAAGAAAATGTATGGGGTGGTATCCCATATGTACTTCTTTTGAAGGTTCCTCACTACATTTGGCTTGGCAAGAAAAGAGCTTATATGCCTGGGTATGTTGGAAATGGCACCGCATTAGATCATGTTTATTGAAATTGATTGCACATATGTAGGAATTCAACCAATGTACAACCTCCTTGTGGATAAAATTTTGGTTACTCTTTGTGAAATATCTGACAATGTATGCTTGTAAAAATAGTGCTCCTCGAGATTACCTGCTATTTCAACCATAGCTGTAGCTCAATCTCAAGGAAATTTCTTGGCTAATTGTAACATTTTTCAAACTCTTCAATTGTATCTTAAAGATACTAAACCATGCACGCATGCTTCCACCTTGTCATCATCATCAACGTTGACACCAAAGGATGCAAGACATAGTAGTTCAATGTAAGGTCTAGAATCCCACTATTGATTATGAAGTATCGAAAAGCGCTATGTGATTATATACATGGGGAATTGTATATCAGAGAGAAAGAGAGAGAGAGAAATTCACATGTTTCAGTGTTTGAGAAAAATCAATTTCACAAACATCTAGGAAAGATCCAAAGAGTAAATTTTTCAAAATAATCTATACTTTTTACAATTTATTAATATTTTCTTGATTTTTCAAAGCAGATTTTATCCTTCCCCCCCCCCCCCCCCCCCCCCCCCCCCCCCCCCTCTCTCTCTCTCTCTCTCTCACACACACACACACACACACACACACACACAAACTTCCTGAAAGAATGAGTCAATGCTTAGAGCTGAGTCTCACTGTATTTTGGTGGGATTAATAAAATTCATAAATTTTGTTAAATTGTGGTCTTACACCTGAACTAGATATTAGCACAATGAGGGAAACATGAAGACGAGATCTTTGTAGTGCTGCAAATGCAACTTTTTTCGGCTACATTACTAGTATTAAGGGGCATTTGCGCCTCCTTATAGGAAAATGGTTTCCGCTGATCCTTTTGTCTCATTTTTGCCTTCACCTACGGATTAGCAGGACTGATTTTTAGAGATTGATTTACTAAAGTTTGAAATATCTAGCGGGACTTGGCTCTAAGCTGAGGCACACTTTTTCCAAACACTTGCTTCAATGGTTGTCCATTTGTGTCCAACCTACAACCAACCACGCTACATTCTCGTGAGAACTGCGAGCAGTTTTGTGATTTAAATTTTGTGAGAGGCTGAAAAATTGCATCAGGAGTCTCACTTTGCTTGTTGTGGTCTATGGTTCCTAGGTTGCTCCACCCTTGCATGGGTCGCAACTAGTTGCCAACCAATTACCTTGGGGGGTTCACTATGTGTAAAACTACCATATCACGTGCGTTCAAGACATGTTGTAGAACCCCTTATCTGTGAATTTTGTTAGGAATATAATGTACCCTTTTCTTTTAAAATCTGTAAGTTTTTTTCAAGTTTGAAACAATAATGCCCTTTTGTATATATATTTATGTAAGTTTCAAGAACTTTAAATACCCTTCTGTTGAACTCACGTGATAGGTTACATTTTTATTAGGTGACCTCCCCGGGCCAGTTACGTTCTTCTTTAAAAAATTCTCATGGAAACTAAAAAAGTTTGCAATTGGTTGCCACCCAGCCTTCACGTGAACTAGCCTAGAGAACTTTGAAAACTCAAAGAGACATGAACTCTTTCAGAGTTTTTTTTTTGGGAGGAGAGAGAGAGAGAGAGAGAGAGAGAGAGAGAGGATCGTGCGAAGTGGTTTGATGTGGTTCACGTATTGGCTTGGTTTTCATGAGGGCTAAGACTTAAGTGGGAGAATGTGCAAGTTTGAAGAGAAAGAGAAGAAAGATAAGGCAAAGATTGAAGTAGATATCGTCAGTTTTGGTCTCTCAAAGTGCAAATACTTTTTATTAGAGATGGCTTGACATTTTTTTGTAAAGACGTTTCGTATATGCTAAAAATGGATTGGTTATTGTTCTGATGATAGTGATATTTTTTTTCTCTTTTTTTTTCTTTATATATATATATATATATATATATATATATATATATATATATATATATATATACATAGAGAGAGAGAGAGTGAGATTTAAGCATCTTCACAATTATGAGCGCTCTTCCTCGTGGATGGACATGGCAGCTCTTGATTTCGCAAGTCCCCATCACCTGAAAAACAATGCATTGTCAATACAATGCAACCCTAGTTTCCCTCATCCAGCTAGCAAGGTCTCCTTACCACCTTGTCATGAGAAGACACAAGCTCAAAAGAGTTTGAAGTTTGCTGCAAACAAATTATGGCCTTCTTGACATTTGCTAGATTTTACCAGACAATAATCCAAAATGGAAAGGAGCCAGATCTTCCATCCTTGTGAAATAAGTTGTTCAATTAATCTATATTTATGCTTCCAAAAAATATATTTTTGCTAGCAATAGTGACATGTATAATGAAAATTAAATTTGTATAACCATAATTTTGGGGAGCAATGGTGCTGGCATTTATTGTTTGGGTCTAGAGAAATATCTCTCTAGGAAAGAAGTATACATATACTTGAGCAACTCACTTAATAACTGTGCTCAATTTTGAGCTTATGCGCTCGGATAAGTTTGCTAAATGTTTGGTAGAGCTCGAAGCAAATGTGCAAACCACCTTCAAGAGCCATGTACTCTGCTTCATTGTTACCTTTTGCATCAAGTTTCAACCCTTGTTTCCTTACAAGTTTTTGTTGTGCATCATAAATGGCAATGCCTCTTGAAGCAGCATCATGACTTGGTCCGATAAGAGCCATCAAAATATAACAGTGAAGCATCTGATATGGCAAGAGTCTTGACTTTCTTCTTTCACACCACCTCTTGTTTAAGCAAAAGAGGAGTGTCTTTATAAGTTAGTAAATGTGCCAGGGTAGCCTGAGTACTCTCTTCCACCAAAAAGGTGAACTGAAACTCCTAAAGTTCAATAGCCCATCTCATCACTGTTTTTGATATATTTGAATTATTGAACAGCTGGGGAAGCAATGAATAAGTGGTGAGAAAGGTGAATGGATCTTGCAGCAAGTAGTGTCTTAATTGTCTGCAAGTATAAACCAAAGAGCTTGCATATTGGTAGAGTGTCCCTTGCTTCATAAGAAGACATAGGAGGCGTATATTGAATCTCACGGTACAATTTATTCAAGGGGAAAGGAAGAACACCCTAGCATTTGGAAATATTGGATGAGTCTAGGTAAGAACTTGGCAGTGAGAGAGAGAGAGATACCCTACATAAAGATCCTAACATGTCGTGAGTGGATTCAATTTAGCCACCCTTGGCCACTGTCTGTCTAAGCCATCAAGGGTCCCACTGGGACAGCTTATAGACTAGGCGTATTGATTTACTTCCACCTGTGGGACAGGTGTCTAAGCTCATCCTATCTTATTGTAGACATAGCGAGAACCACAAATATAATTTTCAATCCATGGGACGAAGCTGACTCGACTAGTGCATAGAGGCTACAAGAGGTTGTCAATCTATTGGAAAACAATAGACAACTCGTTGAGTTACACTCAAATGACCGAAATCACCAAAAGCTAGTCGCTAATCAGCAAACAAACCATAACCGTTAGAGCATCAAATGACATCCAAACGTTATAAACTTCTAGGACATGCTTATAAGACCTAAGCACACATGATTATGGTCTCAAATCTCACTTTAGATCAAGGAAAAAATCACGATTATTAACAACAGTGAGTTTTTGACCTAGTTGTTTTCGACCTAGAATGCATCTATAGGCTTAGCAATGATGCACCAATACTCCACTTATACTTTTTTTATGATTTTTTATCTTAAATTCCTACTTGATGAAATTAGGCCGCAGGGCGACGACGCCAAGCTATAGATTACCATGAAATGTTTACGTCAACGCGTAGAGCTCCTACCTGCAGTTGCCACACAGCAGACGACACTACAATGTGATAACCGGGAAGGGAGTAGGAAGCAGGAGAATGAGAGAAGTGAGTGCCGTTAGCTCACGCTATGTTCTATTATCCAAAAACTTACAAAATACTTACAAAAATTGGCTTTTAAACCTTGGCCAAGATTTCTGTGGTCAAAACTAATAATCTAGGAGCTCTAACTAAAGATAGGTTGATACAATCTGGAAGCTTGTAGCCCCAGCTCATCAATTACACTGTTTATCTAGAAAGAAGGAGTTACAACATTTCGGATAAAAGCTCCAAAAAATGTTATTCGAGTTAGCTTGCTGCTAACAATTTCCTCTTCCTCAACTGTGTCATCCCTTGACATAGCTTCATGGACTGCAGTAGTCTTTGGGTTGATGGCGACTCGTGAGGTGGTCTTTAAGCGCATGGAGGGCTTTTTCATATTTGATTCGTCTTTCTTTTTCTGGGACTTGCAAAAACTGCATGGTGACTCTGTTCTTAAGTTCAATGGTTGAATAGACAACAAAACTTGATGTAAGGTTTCTAATCACTAGCCCAAATATCTTCGTTTTCCATATAAAGAAACTTGTATAGAATGCCTCTTTGAATGCCAACATATTGCTAGATGGCAGAAACATACATCTGGCATAGAAGCTGTAGAGGATTTCTTGTGAATTTTGTCCACTTAAATCATAGCATAGACCTTTGCTGCCTTCGAGAAAAGACATCTATGGTGCTCCTGCTTGCTCAGGCTCATGAAAAGTTTGAATGCAGGTGAGCAACATTCTACAGATCTTATAAAGCATTGCACATGAGAGGTTAGGGAGGCTCTTGAAGAAGGTCATGGCACTCATTAGGGTTTTCACCATGTATTCTTCTTTTGCTGGTCCCTACTTTGGAGCTGGCAGTCGTTGGTGCGCTCAAGCCGTTGGTGTCATCAAACAACAAGTGCATGGCAACAGACAGATTGACGATAGCGTACTTGCACATATATTAGATGCAGTTTTAAGCAAGCACCGCAGTGGTATGCATGTCAAATACGTCCCTTTACAGGTCAAAGCGTGGTTTTTGGAGCTCTGCTAGCCGGGAAACTTGATCGCATGTACGCCAAATCGAACATCAAGGTCAGCGGACTCAAAATCTTTGTGTATTCGAGTGCGGCTGCATGGTCGTTTACTATTCGGGCATCATTTCAAGCTTGAAACGATGGTCGACCGCGGCAATCACTATTCAGGGGAATCTTTTTGGTGGTCGGGTTGGAATCTGGGCCATTAGCACTGTGAAATTCGAATATCAAGGCATGCGGAGCTCGCGATAGTCGTGCCGAGCATTCTCTCGTGGGAAGGTGGCCCAACTTGAGAGGAACTAAAAAAAAAAGGTGGCCATCTGCAGAAAAATGAGCAGACCTGTAGGAAGGTGGCGCCATTTGGATCATTAGGGGGCGTTTCTGTATGAGAAGCGGACACTGGAGAAGGGCTAGTGGGGGGAAGGTTGGAAGCGCCACCTGGTGGCCATGCAAGGGCAAAAAACGGGAGCCACGAGCCAGAAGCGGAGGAGGAGGGTCGTGAGTTGCAAGAGGGCTAGCAGTTGAGCTTGGCCGTGAGCAAGAGGTAGGCCAGAGAGGTGCCAATAATATGGGGGGGGGGGGGGGGGGGGGGGGGGGGGGGGGGGGGGGGGGCTTGTGGTACAGAGGACGACCAAGGAGCAGGTGTTGAAGGGACAGAACTGGCCTGAGGAGGGACTCCTGCAGGTTGGCAAGTGTCGGGATGGAGGGTGCAGGGCTGAGGGCTGCGGCTAGTGAGAGGAGGTGGATTGAAGGCGGCCAGTGGCTCATGTAGAAAAGAGGGAAGTCCGTAAGCAACTATAAGGAGAGGGGATTGCCAGTTGCAAGGGCGACCTGTGCAGGAACTTGGAGGGTTGAAAACGAAGCTGCAAGCAAGCATGAGGGGATTGGAGGCCGCAAGGGTGCTGGCCATGAACAAGGCAAGAGGAGAATGGGTCTACTAGAAGAAAGAAGGGCTATCAGGAGTGTCGTCTGTATGGAACAAGGCCGACAAGGGCCAAGTGCCAGAGGGTGGAGAGCTGGCGTGTAGTAAGGCAGGGACCAGTTGTGCAGGTGAGTGAGAGAGGTGAGATTGGTGATGCATGAGCACATAGGGTTGAGGTATTAAGGATTCAAGGCCGCTATAGGAGTTGAAAGTGATCTGCAGAGGATGGATGACAAAGGGATGGTGAGAATAAGGAGGGCCGAGACCTCCACTTAAAGAAGTGTTGAGAGCAGCAAATGGCCGAAAGCAGACCAGGATGATCTTTGGTGGAGCAGTCCGATTGCAAATTGGACCTCCAAAGAGGAGGAGAACTTGGATCAAGCATGAAGCAAAAGAAGCTTTTTTTAATCAAATTTTTTCATTGTGGATCTGTGTTTAAAGGATTCTGCCATGATATAGGCTATGTCACCTTTCTTCTAAGTCCATGTCTATTTTCTCTCTTGCTCTCATGTTTTACAATGCATTGGGTGTGTGAGTAGGTCCAAAGTGGAGATAGTGTGTGCAAAATAGATGCCGAGCTTGTGGTAGAGAGGATGCACGCCAAAGGTTGTACAAGGTGGTGTGGATTGTTGGATATGGATAGAAAGCTGGACCATTGGCACTTGCTTGGCTTTAGTGATTGGTACTTGAAAAACTGGCTCTCCTGCTAGCCCTTTTGATGGCTGTGTTTCCATATCAACAAAAGAAACTGATGGTATGTTGATGGTTGGCTGTTTAGAGGTTCCTGACTCATCCTGAGTATTTGTTTGTCCCTCTCTTAGTAGCTGATGGACTCTCTTCAATTCCTCTATTTCCTTGAGAAATTGCTCTTCTCTTTGGACCTACATCAATGCAAGGTCTCGCCTTTGCTCTAGCTTCAGCTCAAGTTCGAGGTCCTTGTTCCTCTTTTCTAAAGTCTTATAGAATTCATGTGTTCCCTTGATTGAGGTATAGCTGGGTTTTCTCTTATCTATCTTAGAAATGCCGCTTGATCATTGATCCGTTGCTTGGAGTACTCCAAGGATGCATTAGCTAGTACAATATGGAGCTGCATTTCGATCTTTTGTATTGACAAAGCAGTGGTTAAAAGTTCATTGGTTACTTCTGTCAGTTGTTGATCTTTGTTTTTGCATCCATCTGATAACTTTGTCAGGAGATCTCCCAGTTCTTTCATCTCTTTTTGATGTTTCTCCTTTGCAATCTGGTGTATTGCTATTTTATTTTTCAGCTCTTTAATCAATCTTTGAAGATCTACAATGGTGTTCAATCTGTCATCTAGCTCTCCTTGTGGAGCATCAATGACTAATTCTAGCTCTTTAGCCTTGGCACTACAACTAAGTGTTGCTAATATCATCTTATCTGCCATGAGCTACATTTGCTTTGCATATTCATTCACTTGCATGATGACTTCATGATTTGTCTCCCAATCTTCAAGCTCGACCTGGGTTGTTTGGAAGTTTGGGCCGTTTCAGTTTGTGGCTCTTTTGTTGGTGAAACGTCTTCTTCTTGTAGCCATGAAGGTGGTTCTACTTCTTCTTCTTGAGGCTTTGTGCATGCCTCAGTTGCTTCTTCTTCTCGAGGCTTTGTGGATGCCTCAACTGCTTCTGCTTCTTGAGCTATTGTAGAGCAAGGTCGTGCTTTATCTATTTTAGCTTCGTTGGGTCCTTCAAAACTTGCTTCTTCCTGTTGTTCAGGCTCTTTTTCCTTTGTTGCGTCATCTTCCTTAGATTTATCCATTGGTGAATGGCTTGGACTTGGCATGGGCTGGTCTTCCTATTTTGTATTTGGTGATGAGGGTCTTGAAGACATCTCACTCTATTCGGCAGCTTCGCATGTCTCCATTGCTCAGTCGCTTCTTGTGCTTTTCTTTGAGCTTCTAGAGCTTCCTTTAGCTTTAAAGCTTCAACTTCCACATACATCCACTCAAGAAAATCTTTGGGATCCTTTGGAACCTTCTTTGCATAATTCTTAGTTCCTGGTCCCTTTACCTCCCTTGGACTCCATTTTTCGGAGTCTTCACATGCAGCTTGGCGGTTCCTTTCGTATGTTTTCTTTCCTCTTTCAATTCTAGCCTTCTTTTGTTGTGGCTCCTCTTGGTGAGCTGCCACTACTTGCTTTTTCATTTCTTCTCTCCTTGCACTGGTTTCTTCGTTGTTGTCAGATCTTTCACTACTATGGGATTCATGGGAACTGTTTAAGGCATAGACATTCAGAATAGACAAAGCACAGAAATCAGAATGGAACTGGAAGTGGAACAGAACACAGAAATTGACAACAGACTAATTTCGCCATAACTTCCGCCTTCACATTTCCAAGAAGATACTGACGACAGTTATATTTTGATTAGACTAATGGACAACGCCCTTTCCCAAGACACCTCTTAGAATCCCAAAAGTACAAAGGTTCACATTCCAACTTCTACTAAGTAAAACATCCCAAAATTGCTAGTCTTGTCACCTCGCATAGCCCGGTGGCTAGAGCCACAGGCTGACCTGGACCCACAATCCCTTGATCAAACAACCTGCTCCCTAGCATCTCTTACTGTATTTTCCTTTCTACTGCAACATCCGAATCCGCCTTCTTTTCCACTTCTGAATCCGCTCCTCCTGCTACAATCAGATCTGGTCCCACAACATCACTGCTTAGCTATGCTGTCCACTTACTCACTGTCCCTGCATTCACTTCAATCTCCTTACTTTTTTCCTTCAACTCTTGAATCTCTGCCACTAATTCCTTCAGTTTCTCATTCTCCCTCCTTACACTTTCTTTTGCTGCCAACTGAAACCAACTTTTGAATTTGTCCGTCGACACCTCCATGTGTTCCCTCCAAAGCCTTGTAGCTTTATTCCACATCTCTTGTGTATACTCCAGCACTTCTTGCTTCAGAACATCCACATCTGAATCTGCAACCAAAATACCTATCATTCCTTGGTTCTGCAATGCGGCTTTCTCCATATCTATCAATGGAGTCAATCTATTGATCAGGAAAATATTCTCAGTTGTCAACTCCCTCACTTTATCTCCCAGTTCTTTGAATTGGTCATCCACTGCAGCTTTTAGTCCGTCTGTCCACTTAGTAAAATCTTCAACTACACTTAGAACTTCAGCATTTCTCGCCATAGCTTCTGCTGTAATCCATCTCACTTCCTCCTGCAGTCTTTCTTTGTCCGATCTCTCCTGAAACAACTGCATCCAAATCTTCTGCATTTCCCACTCCGGGATAGCACTGAATTTATGCTCCATTTTCTCAGCTTCCATCACCCTCAGATCTACATCTTGATTGTGCATAAAGTCATTCAGTTGAGTTCAACTGCTAGCTGCCTCTTCCACATAAAAAATTCCCTTATGGTCATAACTGTCACTGCTCCCCGCTTTTACTTTGAAACTTTCCAGAGCAGTCTTCTCAACACCTCCACCCATTCCTTTCATGAACAACGTTACTTTCTTGCCCTTGGACTCCGATTTCTTTGATTCTGATTCTATTGTGAAACTATTCGGCTTTGATTCCGATTCTTCCAAACCCTTCCAAGACACTTTGAAAGGTGATTTACCTTTTTCAATTGTTGGAGAGCCCAACAACAACTTTCTTTTCTTACTTCCATATGCTATTCCCTCTTCTTTAGCCACATCTACCACTGGTGTCTTCAAACCTGTTTTGCTACTGTCAAAACCTTCAGAACATACTTGAAAATTACAGCCAAATAAGGTGCTCCTCTGCTCACTGCTGGTGTCTGACGTCGGTCTCTTTTTCTAGTTAACTGCATCCGATCATAATGAACTGATGCCCAATCCACTTTAATGCCTCTCTCCGCCTGAAACAAAGGAGCAAAAGCCTCCTTGGACATGTAGGCAGTCTTCTGGAGGATACACACTTTTTCGAAATACCAAAACAAATTTGAAGCTTTGTTTCCATCCGCATTCTTCACCATGTAGTATGCCTTCGTGCCCACAGGATTTCCGAATTTCCCTTTCATCTGGGAATCGGTCAGCTTCCTTGTCTTGGCCGGCACAGTTAGGCAGGGAACCTTGAAGACTTTGGACACCAGCTTTGGTGTCAAATACACATCTGCTGTAATCATTCCCTTTCTTTCCTTTATCATATTCCATTGCTGCTCGGAAAATTCATTTTCTGCCCATGTATCCCATGGTAGACATGCAAATTCATACAAACTGATACGCTTTAGCCATACCTGGGTTTCCGCTTCATTAGGGTCAAAGCTGCCACCGCCATATCCACGCTGCCCTGATCACTCAGAGATTTGGCCTCATCACTTTCCACCCCGATTGGCTCTTCCTGTTGCCGCGCTTTAAACAACTCCTCCATCGCCGTCTTCATGAACCTGGTATTCGGCATTGCTTCTGTCGCATCCGCTTGCATACCCACCATGAGCTTGCCCTTAATATTCTCTGAAAACATGTCGCCCTTCTCACCCGACTTAACACTCACTAAATTGCAACCCTCATACACTTGGATGTGATCCTCACCTCCTCTCACCACCTTACTCTTATGATGATGAAAATTCTCCTCGATTTGGGCACGCCATGCAGGATTTGCCAAAAAATTATTCTTCCTTAAGTGAGTCACATCAGCACTAAGCGAATTTTCTGCCTTAAAATGAGTACCCCCACTTATTAGTACCTCTGTACCCTTTTGTTCCATTCCACTCCTCCGACTTTCCACTTTCCAAACTTCAAATCCGATAGTTTGATTTCCGATTTCCATTCCGAAATCTGAAATCCGAATCCCAAAACCCTTGACAAATTTTGAATTGCTAGAACAAATTGGCAATTCTACCTCTTAACATTCCACTGCAACTCCCAGTACACCAACTGTCAACAGTTTACTGCCAATATTTTCAGCCATATTGACCATCCACTTGGGAACCTCAGGCATTTTTCCATAAAATTTCTTCAATATGAATCCATTCACTTGTTTCACAATCTTTGTTCCAAAGACATCTTTCAGCAAAAATGTTCCTTGACCCTGTTCTGATTCAATCTGATAAGGTCCCAAATATATTAGCTTCAACTTACCTGGACGTGGCCCCAATTTAGAATTGTATAACATCACCCAATCCCCTTTTAGAAAAATTTTGAATTTCACTTGCCTAGACATCCATGCTTGTCTCCTCTTCTGCCCAATTTCCACCAAATAGGCACTCTGAATTCTATCTCTTCCAATTGAAGCAGTTCCTTCTGTCTATAAGGAATTGATTCCTCCGGACCCTTAACTCATGCTGAACTGACAATCTCAAACTTGGAATTACATATTCCATTGGCACCACAACTTCAATCCCAAAGACCAATTTGAAAGGTGTCATTCTAGTTGCCACCTTAAAAGTTGTCCTAAAAGCCCATAGTGCTGAATCCAACTTGTCATCCCAATCCGATTTGTTTTCCGACACAATCTTCTTCAAAATTCTCACCAACACTTTATTAGATCTTTTTGCCTGCCCATTTGCTTGAGGATGATATGGGGTAGATTTCTTATACAAAATCATATGTCTAGATGTCAACTCCTGAATCAGAGAATTCAAAAAAGGTGTTCCCTGATCCGACACGGACTCAATAGGACATCCAAATCTTGTCATAGTGTTTTTATATAGAAACCTTGCTACACTCGCTGCTTTATTATCTCTCAAAGCCACTGCTTCCACCCATTTGGTAGCATAATCTATTGAAACAAGAATGTATCCGGAACCTGTCCTCTTTGCCCTTGTTTTTATCGGGCCTACAAAATCCATTCCCCACTTCTGAAATGGTTCTAATGGCAATACTGGATGATCCTGCATCCTGAACCCTTGTGTAGGCTGCCCCATCTTCTCACATTGAACGCATTCCTTGGCAAAACTATATGCATCCTTCAATAACAAAGGCCACCAAAGTCCAGCTTGTAAAATTTTTTGACCTGTAATTTCCCCTGAGTAATGTCCTCCAGCTAATCCCCAATGTGCCTTTTGCAACACTGCTTTCTGCTCTTCATCCGGAACACATCGTCTTATAATCTGATTTGCTCCTCTTCTATATAATGCTCCAGCTATAACTAGAAATGGTCTGCTCCTCAATGCAAACTTCTTCCTCTGATCCGGAGACATTGTCGAAGGTAAAACTCCATCTGTCAGAAACTGAACCATCTGATCATACCAATTGTCAAAAAACTGTCCTTCCACTCGGAACAAATCCGCATCAGGAAATTTATTCGATACTCCTGGTAATTCCTCCTTATGTTCCAATCTGCTGAGGTAATCCACCACTACATGCTGAGTTCCTGGAGTATGAACAACTATGTAATCAAATTCTTGCAACATGAGCATCCCCCTTGCTAATCTCCCTTCCAGTTTTGGCTTCTTTACTAGAAACAATAAAGCCTGATGATCCACATGAAAAACCACTTTGTTCCCTAACAGATAATGTTGGAATTTTTCCAAAGCAAAAATCATTCCCAAAGCTTCCCTTTCCGTAACTGTGTAATTCTTCTCCAGTGCTCTCAACATTCTACTAGCATAGTAAACTGGTCTGAACCATCCCTTAATCTTCTCCTGCATTAAAACAACTGCTACTACCATGTCGGAAGCATCAACATACACATGAAATGGCAATTCCCAATTTGGTGGTTGAAGTATAGGTGAAACTACCAACATCTTTTTGATAATCTGAAAAGCCTTCTCTTGAGCTTCTCCCCAAACAAATTCCACTTCCTTCTTAGTCAAATGACTAAGTGGTGCGCTCACATCCGCCAAATACCGTAAATACCTACCATGCCATTTAGTCTGTCCAGCAAACCGCATCACTGCCTTCAAATTTTCCAGAGCTACAGCTTTCTGAATGGCACTAATTTTGTCCCCGTCAATCGACATTCCGTCTTGAGAGATGATATG
This sequence comes from Adiantum capillus-veneris, assembly GCF_014529385.1. Classification (NCBI taxonomy): domain Eukaryota; kingdom Viridiplantae; phylum Streptophyta; class Polypodiopsida; order Polypodiales; family Pteridaceae; genus Adiantum; species Adiantum capillus-veneris. The sequence continues at coordinate 78,881,659 of NC_140947.1, forward strand.
TCCCAACAATTTTCCCTTCTGTACTGCTATTACACACTTCTGGGGATTAAGTGACATCCTAAACATCCTACATCTTTCAAAACACTTCCTTAAATATTCTAGATGCCTGACTTTTTCCCCAAAAACTGAGAAATCATCCATAAAAATCCTCATGAAATCTATCAAATATGGCTCAAAGGTTTTAAAAGCTGCCTTCGAAAATGATGGTGGTCCATTCTTCAATCCAAAGCTCATCACTGTATATGCAAAAGCTCCCCATTCTGTGATAAAAGCAGTTTTTTCAATATCCTTCACAGCCATTAGTATTTGATTGTACCCTGAAAATCTACCAAGAAAAATGTACATCTCATGTCCCACTACATCATCTAGAACTAAATCAATAAAAGGCAATGGAAATGGATCTGCAACTGTTGATGCATTCAATTTTCTATAATCCACACAAACCCTTAACATCCCCGACTTCTTGGGTACCACTACAATTGGTGACAACCATTCCGCCTGATCCACTCGCACTATAAACCCTACATTCATCAATTTTTCCAACTCCTCTTTCACCTGCTTGGCATAATTTGGATTCATCCTGTATCTTTGCTGAATCACTCGAACAACATCCGTTTTCAATTTTATATGATGCTTATACACTTGAGGATCCATGCCTTTAAAATCAAAATAATCCCATGCAAAAACATCAATATATTCCAACAATAATTCCTTCAAGTCCTCCTTGAAGCCTTCTTCCAAATGAACACTAACTCTTACCATCTTTGGATGATCCTCCATTCCCAAATTCAGATCCTGTAAATCATCCTCCTTTACTCGAGAAACTTTCTTTTTCATCATATCATACAGAGCTTCCGCTCTCTGAATTGAATTCTGAATCCTCGATCACACTTTCCTCTTAGATTTTCTTCTCTTCTAAATTTTCCTGTTCCACACCACCTGTATTCCCATGCAAACTGATCAATTCCCAAACTCTTCTCTTTTTCTACATATTTGTCAATGATCCGCTCCACATCTACCTCAAATACCGGAATAATTGTTGGATTTGATGCCAGGAAATATGATTCTTCGTCATCCTCCAATCCTTCAGACATGTTAATTGCTTGTGCCAACATTGGCTTCGTCTCTTCTGTTGGGGTATAAAGCCCAATGTGGTCGCCCAGGTAAGTGGGCGGGCCGCCAAGTATGTACACATATTCTTTTGTAAAAACCTAATAAGAACTCACTATGCTCTACACATTATAGTAGAGAGAGTTCACCATATCGTTGTACTCTTCTTCTCGCACTCTCTCTCGCGTCGCACTTCCGCTCGTACTCCTTCAACTGGTATCAGAGCTCAGATCGAGGCTCCAGGCAGCACTGCAGGAGGCTAGAGTCACCAACTCAGATTGGAGTGAAATTCGACAGGCGAAGACACGGCCCCAAATCTCGTGGGAGAGCCCAAAGGGCTTGGTTTTGTGAGGTCATCTCGGCCACCGTTCGGCTTCGACAAAGTTCTGCGCAGGCCATTTTCGACTACGTGGTCTCGGCGGGTGCAGATCCGACTTTGCAAATTTGGGGTTTCGGCCTACAACTGCAGGTGCTGAGGATATCTGCACTTCCAGAGTGCTGATTTGTGGCTGTCTACACATCGAAGGACGGATCACAGTTCTTGGAGGCGTGTCACTTACGACACGGGCGCATCTACACACAGACTGTAGGCGACATCCACTAGTTCATCAGGTAGCTTGTGTTTGTTGCTTGATATTCCAGATTTCATCTTGACATTGCAGGTACTTCCACATGGGATGTCACATGGGATGTATTGTCAGAGATGATGTATGTCTGTTGAGGGTTTGCTGACTGTGAGTCACGCAGCAAACAACCGCCGCAGCGGTTACAGCATACAGTGGGAAATTTGTGGATGTATGACTTTGTGGGAAGTCTATGTACTGTCAGATTTACTGCAGCCTTTGTTGAGGGTCGAGTGAGGTTTTATTGAGTTGGGGGATTCTCGAATGTTGAGATCCTTTCGGTGATAAGGTCTTGGAGCGATCCCTCGAGCACCCTTAGATAGGCAGCTAGGATGTATTGACTGTGAGTTAGACAGTTGGGATTGCATCTTTGCTTTACTGCCGTTGAGGCATTGTCGCACTCTATGCTTACAGGACAGTGACACGACAGTCAGAGACAGTACAAGTGCAGGACAGGTTTACCCACAGCTTACAGTGTTAGAGAGACAGTGGTTTTTTAAAGCTGTTTTTTGGTCTGTTTTTAGTACACGAGAGCCATTTTACAAAGGAGACTCTGCCAAAATTTTTGCAGAATCTGAAGCTTTCTTGGTTCATTTGACAGGTTGATATTGGTTCAGAGGTCAGTTTACAAGGGAAAATCTACCGAATTTTTCCTAGAAAAGTAAACTACTGTGAAGCGTAGCTATGGCTGGATCACAGGACACTGCTGTTTACAATATCAAGAAGCTGGATGGAACCAATTTCCCATTGTGGAAGAAGCAAATTTGGCACGTGTTGGTACAAAAGAAGCAGATAAAACCTATAAAGCTGAAGGGGATAAAACCAGAAGATATGGACGAAGATGAATGGAGTGAAATGGATGAATTGGCGCTTTCTACCATTATGCTGACTTTGGCAGAAAGCGTTTACTTCAATGTAGCAGATGAGATTTCGGCTTATCAAGCATGGTTAAAGCTGAGTGATCTTTATGAGAAGCAGAGTGCAGCTTCACAGGTATACTGGCTTAAGAAGCTTGTTGACTTGAAGATGAAAGAAGGGACACCTATGTCCAATCATCTGAATGAATTCAACACAATCTATAGTCAGTTGTCAGCTCAAGGTGTCAAGTTTGATGAACCTGTTAGAGCTATGTTCCTGTTGATCACATTGCCGGAAAGTTGGGACACTTTTCGCACATCTATGAGTAATTTTGCACCTCCAGATGGTTTGAACATAGCAGGTGTAGAAGAAAGTCTGCTTACTGAAGAAACCAATAGAAAGACACTGGACAAAGGCAAAGGAACAGCCTTAGTTGTATGGGGAAGGACCAAAGAAAATTACAAAGGTGGTAAAAGGAATCAGTCTCATAGCAAGTCCCGCAGTGCTAAAGGCAAGAGTGACATAGAATGCTGCCATTGTGGCAAGAAGGGTCACATGAAAAGAGACTGCAGAGAATGGAAAGCAGAAAAAGGCAAAGAGAAAGCTGAAGACCATGGTGAGAAGAACAAGTCCTCAGTGAAGATTCAAGAAATAAATGTGACAAACATTGTTGCAGAGGATGACAGTCTAGTGTCAGGAGACATCTACTTCTTGAAGAATACAATGGACTGATCTCTTCTTACAGCATCTGATGGAAATGCACTGAGTGACTGGATTATAGACTCAGGGGCATCACTTCATGTGTCTCCAAACAAGGAGTGGTTTACTTCTTATGTGACCACTAAAGATCATGTTCGGCTAGGCAATGGGCAAACATGTGAGATATTAGGTGTTGGAGATGTTCAATTGAAGTTTCAAAATGGCTCTTCTTTCACGCTGAAGAATGTGAGACATGTTCCCGCAATTACAAAGAGATTGATCATCACAGGTTTACTTGATGATGCTGGCTACGTCACCACTTTTGGACAGAACATGTGGAAGATATCCAAGGGTTCTATGACAGTAGCACATGGAGTAAATTCTGGAGGACTTTACATGATTTATGTATCAAATGTCTCTAAAAATGTAATCAATGTAACCGAGTAGCCGAACGTTTCTTTGTGGCATAGCCGGTTAGGACATATGTCCAAGAAGGGAATGGAAATCTTGTCTCATTCTGGTTATTTGCCTGGCTTTTCATTTAATGATTTTGAATTCTGTGAACATTGTCTGTATGGTAAGCAAACACAGCAGCCACATAAGCATAGAAGCAGTAGAAGAGATACACAGTTGGCACTTTTTTAAAGTGATTTGTGTGGACCTATGCCTAACCTATCTCTAGGGGGAGCTTCTTACTTTATGACATTTATAGATGATTACACGAGGAAAGTATGGGTTTACTTTCTCAAGCACACGGATGAAGCGTTTAATGTTTTTAAAACGTTTGTGACACTTGTGGAGAATCAGAGTGGCAAGAAGCTTAAATGCTTACGCACTGACAATGGTGGAGAGTATGTTTCAAAGGCCTTTCAGGACTTTTGTGAGTCAAAAGGTATAAAACGTGAACTTACTGCTCCTTACAATCCTCCTCAAAATGGTGTTGCTGAGAGGATGAATAGGACCATACAAGAGAAGGTCAGAAGTATGTTGTCTAATGCACAGCTGCCAAATGGGTTTTGGGCTGAAGCTGTATCAACAGCTCTTCATCTTGTAAATAGGTCGCCTAGCAAGGTTTTGCAGAAGGATTCAGTGCCAGAGATGGTATGGTCAGGCAAAATGCCCTCATACAAGCATCTCAGAGTCTTTGGCTGTGAGGCATATACTCACGTTCCAAAGGAATTTAGGAACAAACTTGAGCCAAAGAGTAGAAAGTGCATCTTTCTAGGCTATGGTAATTCTGGTGAGATGGGGTACAAACTTTGGGATCCCGAATCTAGAAAGGTTGTCCGCAGCAATGATGTTCACTTTAATGAATCCAAATATCATTCTAAACCAGAGATGGTTGAGGAGATTAGAAGAGTTGTCTTCCAAGAAGATGGACCTGCACGTGCAAGACAAAATGTCAGAGCTCAAGAGGAGCAAGGACAGGATAGAGTGGAACCACAGGTTGTGGCTGAGCTTGAGCCACCTATTGTGCGTAGATCTTGACGTATCACGCGACCTCCTGATAGGTTTGTTCCATCTATGAACTATGTCATGTTGACTGATTGCAATGAGCCTTCATGTTACAAGGAAGCAGTGCAAATGAAGGACTCCGGGAATTGGCAATTGGCCATGTAGTCAGAGATGACAGCTTTGCATAAAAACAATACATGGAAGCTAGTTAAATTACCACAGGGCAAAAAGGCTCTACCTTGTAAATGGGTTTACAGGTATAAGATCACCGCTCATGATAGTCATCCAAAGTACAAAGCAAGTCTTGTTGCCAAGGGCTTTAAGCAAGAACAAGGCATTGACTTTGAGGAATTCTTCTCTCCGGTGGTCAAGATGACTAAATTGAGATGCTTTCTTGCATTGGTTGCCATATTAGATTTGGTGTTGCACCAAATGGATGTCAAGACAGCGTTCTTGCATGGTGATTTAGATGTGGAAATTTACATGCACCAGCCAGAAGGGTTTGTTGAGAAAGGCAAGGAAGATTGGGTATGCCAGTTGTTAAAGAGTCTTTATGGCTTAAAACAATCACCGAGGGCATGGTACCATAAATTCCACAAGTTTATGCTTTCTCAAGGCTACAAACATAGTGAGTTTGATCACTGTCTATATATAAAGAAGGCTAAGGATGGTAGTTGGCTGATCCTTATTTTGTATGTGGATGACATGTTGATTGCTGGCAAGAACTTGGAAGAAATTTCAGCTTTAAAGTCAAAGATGGCAAAATCATTTGACATGAAAGACATGGGTGAGGCAAGTCATATACTTGGTATGCGCATTGAGAGAGACAGATCAAAGAAGTTGATTTGGTTATCTCAAACAGAGTATATTGACAAGGTTTTGCAACGTTTCAATATGGAGAAGGGAAAGGCACTGAGTGTTCCATTGCCACCATATGTGAAACTTAGCAAACAAGATTGTCCTGTGTCTGAGGAAGAAAAGGCTGAAATGGATAAGATTCCATATGCGTCTGCAGTGGGTAGTTTGATGTATGCAATGATTTCTACTCGCCCAGACATTGCATTTGTAGTGGGAGTAGTAAGTCGATACATGTCAAACCCAGGCAAGAAACATTGGGAGGCAGTGAAAGGAATATTGAGATACCTGAAAGCTACAAAGAGTATGCGTACATGCTATGGGAGTCAGGAGCTAAGTGTAAAGGGTTTTACAGACTCAGATTATGCAGGTGACTTAGACTGTGATAAATTGCATTGCTAAGTTTGATGAATTTAAGATCAGGAAGACACGTTCTTAGAGATCAAAAGGTGGCAGGTGATCAAGATAGCCTAGTGTCCACCGAGGAGAGTGTAACTCAGGCAAGGCTAGATCCACTAGCACCGATCATTAAGAAGGATAGTGATACTAACACTTCATCCGATGAGTCCTTCTTCATGATGGGTAGTCAACAGCCATGAGGTTTCTCCGATGAAGGACCAATGCTAGGAGGAAGCACCTCCCAAAATCCTTTGAACGATTCCAAGTTCACTATAATCTTCTTAGAAGGAACAAACTCGAGGGGAGCCTAGTTTATTATGACTATCAAGGACGCAAGTGTATTTGTATTGAAGAAAGACCTGCTCAGAGACTAGAGATAATTAAAGTTCTATGATGATGGAGGTAGATTCCGAGATGAAAAGGGGAACCACTATCTGATAGTTAGTAACCCTGAGGATTACAACAGATATGGAGATAACGTGGCAAAAAGAAAAATGGTTTCAGAAACTCAAGAACCGCCTCCAAAGATTGATCGACCTGGAGCTCTTTTTATGTATGATAAGAAAAAAACCAGGGTCTCTACCTATAATGAGAATGTGGGAATTTACAAGCATGAGAGCGAGGGAGTAGTCTCTTATTTTTGATGCAAAGAACCCTACCCAAACAAATTAAGCAAAGACAAGTTTCTTTACTTATTCTCCTATGAAATTGCTATGGGGAAGGATATCATTTTTGTTGATAGGTACGGGCGAGAATACAAATGTATTCTCCCAGAGGAGGTAGAAAAGGCAAAAGTTCCGGAGACATCAACATATGCCCCCGGAGGAGTGCCAAGGGTCACCTACACCCCTAGCAAATCAACAAATCCATTTTCAAAAGAATATGACGCGACCTCACATTCTAACCGGCAACAGACGTTCAACTACCAAAACCAACCAGCAACCCAACCATCATTGTAGGCATGGCTTCGATAAAGTGCAACATTAGAACAAGACCGAAATCGAGATGGTTATCCAGCCGCACGAGGGCTAAGGGATTTACAAGAACCACCACTCTATTCACGGAATCAAGGCAAGAGTAAACCAAAAACTCAAGAGTCAACAGAGCCTGGAAGACAACCCATAGAACGAGTTCGAAGAGATGAACCACCTCTTGCAAAAACCATCATAAATTATGCTTAGGGTCACCTCTAGGAGAGGAACCCTGACACTACCGAAGTCCAAAAGAGGTATATGGATTGGGACGAGGAGAACCAATGATGAGATTTGTAGACCATCATAGAATTAGACCTTCTCAGGTGTAAAAATGGGTAAACAAGAAATACACGGGAAATAGAGATCCTAGGGATCATGTAGCAGCCTTTGTGCGTGTAATTAGAGCTAAAGAGGTGTTATACTTCCCTACCCAATTTGCAGGGATTGGACTGACCCTAGAAGAGGATGTTGCTACTTGGTTTGACTTTGTGGAGGGTAGAGACTTTGAGTCTATGGAGGAGGTGTTTGACGAGTTTATTGAGAAATTCTCACAAAGGGGGATAGCTCATAATACAGTCTCACAAATCCATAAATTCAAAGAGAAAGAAGGGAAATCTATGCGAAAGGCAGCCCTACGACTAAAAAGATATGTTAAGGTTTTCCCTGTGGAAGAACTACCAACTCAGTCCAGATTTATGCCTATATTTATTCAAGGACTAAGGAATGCAGATCTCCAGAAGGACTTACATATGAAGAGGAGCACGACGTTAAATGAGTTAACTAAGGAGGCTCTTTACCTTGTAGACAATTGTGCAGTCTATAAAGAGGGTGAATTCAAGGATCTTGACAACAATTCATCCTCACAACAAAGTGGAAGTAAGTCTGCTAAGACAGCACCGAAAGGAGAAGTAGCTGTAAGCCAGGAGCAGCTTGTAGAGGAAGTGCTAAAAAAGATTAACCTGTATGCCAAACCTCAAGATAAACAGCCAAAGTGGTGTGCTATTGAACAAAAATGGACAAACCATGTGACGGAGGAATGTTATTATAACAAGGGATATGTTATTACTAGGACCTGTAGGTGTAGAAAGACCACAACCAGTGTTGGGGCAGCAACCACCCCTACCAAGATTACGACCAGTCTCGGCATAAGATACACACCAACAGTAAATGAACCACAGGAGAAGGCTTTGGTACCTATGCATGCATATTACGAAGATTCCAATGGATATGCTGCAAATCCTGTCTACCATCCACCGGAAGAACGCCCAACGCCAGAACCTTGGAGCATGATGGGAAGTGCAGGACCACCAACAGCTGCAGAGGCAGCAGGAGAAGGAAGATATAGCTTGGATGAACGAACATTGTTGTTCATAGCCAACGAAGGCATGGGCGAGCAGAGATATGTATACCAACAAAGAGGAGCTCAAGGAGCAACTCAACAGCCTAAGGGACCCTGCTACAAGTGTGGTGGAGACCATTGGCTAGGAGACTGTCCTCATGATGAAATCATTAGATTCAACGGATATTGCACCGAGTGTGGAATTACTCATTTGATTCCTGATTGTCCTAAGAACCCGAGAAAAGGAGCAAAAACTACCTTGAACATGCTGGAAGCAGTGCCTTCCAGTGGAGGGTCAGAAAACGAGACAGTAATACCTATTCAGGTAGTGGCACGAGCCCAAGCTCAAAGAATGACAAATGAACCCATAATTGAATAGTCAAAAACCGATGCCCCAAGTTCAGAAATGAAAAATCAGAGAAGCACTTGGAAAGCTAGAAAGGCGCGTATGAAAGCCAGGAGAGAACGAGAGCAAACGGCTCTATCCGCGTAGTTAAAACACACAAAGGATAGATTAGAGCGGTTAGAGGATCTAACTAGTCTAAGGTCACACACTGCGGCAACCATAGCATCCAAGGAAATAGCAGAACCCAAAAGTGCAGGATCAGGAGGATCAGTGTTGGCAGAAAAGGTAAATGAGCAGTTAGACACACTTTTCAAAGCATACGAAGCCAGACTCAAAAACAACCAAACCCAAGAGCAAAGATGGATGACTTATCCATATGTAGAAATAGAAAAACAGAGGTTGGAAATGTGTCGAAAGATGATTGAAACAGCCCAATCCTTGATAGAAAACCCGCTTGCTAAACTTGCAAGTTGGCATGAAGCACCAGCTCCAACCCCTATCAAACCAACTTTAGAGAAACAAGTAGACACGAAGAAGAGACTCGCGACTGCCTCTGAGTCTAGGGGAGAACATATCATAGTGCCAAATACAATAGATGGGACAATTGATGGTTTCCAGCCTAAAACATTGGTAGAAATGGGTAAGGATTGTAACGGTCTAGATGACCTGTGGAAGCAAATCCGTGATGCCAACGAAGCTAATAGGGTGAGTTACCAAATGAATAGCACGAGAAAAGAGAAAAATGAGATCTTACCTCCCATTGAAGAATTTGAGGCAAGATCACAAATGAGCTTTGATATGCATTCACAAGGGGGAGACCAGGGATAAATTAGTTCAGGGCACAACCAACCAAACTCGCTAAAAACTCTACCCTCTTACCTAGGGGAGTATGAAGCCAAGTCTGAGGTGAGAGCAATCCCATCTCAAAGACTTTCTTCCAACAGAGTGATGGATTCACAAGGGTTGATTGAGTTATTGTCCACCTCTATGGCATGCACAATAACCTTAGCCGAACTCCTAAGGCTACGACCAAACATGTGGACCACCGTAGGCAAATGCTTAGAAAAATTTGGAGTAAAAGACCCCACCTCGAAGCTTCAAGAAGGGATCAGAGAATTGGACAAGCCTCAACTAAACACTAGGCCAGTACCTTTAAACACTAGGAGAATATTGCGAGGGAGAAGATGGAAATACCACACTACGAGTAGAATTCCAAGGAGTAGTTTCCAAAGCTATCCTTGACAGTGGAGCAGGAGTCACTATCGCCACCAAGGAGATCTGGAAAAAATGGGAAAAATCGGCTTTGAGAGCTACCAGAATGAAATTGCAACTGGCAGATGAGTTCATGGAAAAGCCTCTAGGACTTTTAGAAAAAGTAATTGTCACCTTGTGCGGAATCGAGTATGAGAATACATTCGCAATAGTCGATTTCGACAGAAAGAACAATTACGAGATCATCTTGGGAAGACCAGTCATGAGACAATTAAAGATGGTCCAAGATTGGGATTACGACCACATATACCTCAGACATGGCGAGACTACAACCAAAATACACCTAAAAGACCATAGTTACAAAGATATGAACCAGACACCAGTGGAAGAGTTTGATTCAGCTACATTGGCAGGGTCCGAACTCCCAGCATGGTTAGGGAAAAAAAAAAGAGCTATGGATGTGCGAAGCTTCACATTGTGGGAGCTTAAAAAGAGAGGAACGTGTCTTAGAAAGAGCTATTGAGGACAAGGATTATATTCCAGAACCTTTTCTCGAAGATGGCTTAGAACCTCTGGAATGGGAACACATACTAGCAACATTGGATGTCTGTACCATTACAGACAGCCCAACGCCAAAATTTGCGATAAGGACGGCTATGATGTGCTACCCTATTACATGGTAAGCCTTATACCAGCAAAAGATGAGACTGTAGAACCACCAGAACAAAAAGAGTTTTATAACTCCTCTGAGCATCTGGAGGTAAATAACGATGTAGATAACGAGTGTTTAGACAGCTCAAGCGAGCGTGGGGAGAAAATAGCTAATATCAAGATTTATGATTTTGCCAATCAGCACCCTAGACGCCAGGAACAATATAGAAAAAAAGAGCAGAAAACAAAATTAGAGATAACCTGATGCCCAGGATAAAAGATAAAACTCACTATCTAATGCTTGTCAAAGCAGAGGATTGTGTAAAAGGCCAAATATCAGGAAGATTCTCAAGAGTGCGAAGGGAAGGAACCCAAGAGGAAATAGAACAAGTACGGAAGACTAAAACAAAAACAAAATAAAAAAGATCCCAACAATCAAAACAGGAAAAAACAAAAGACCTAGAGTAGACCAAAATGGAGCGTAAAAAGAAATACCAAGAACTAAAATGGTCATTACGAGAGGTATGGACTACTAAGGGAGAAAGTGATGGTAAGGAGGAGTCAGAAAAGGGAAACATGAATGTACCATCCCACTATCAAAAATTCACCATCCAGGACAGAAAAATCATAATGACACCACTAGTCAAGGAAAGAATAAACCAGGAATCTTACGATGGGCCGAAAAATGCAAAACGGATAGACCTCGCTGCATTAGGTGAAAATCCCTAGCCGGTCTATATTGCAATCTATTTAGAGCTTGGAGAAGAAGAACTGCTAACAAAACTTCTCAAGAAGTATAAAGATGTGTTCGCATGGTCCTACAAAGACCTCAAAGGAGTTGATCCATCGATATGCCAACATACAATTCCGTTGAAATCAGATGCCAAACCTAGCAAACATCGTCCTTACACATATAATGACACATTTGCTAAACGAATCAAAGAGGAGATTGACAAGATGATGGATGCTGAATTCATCTATAAAATCAAACATACAGATTGGGTGTCACCCATTGTGGTTGTCCCCAAAAAGAATGGAAAGCTGCGTGTTTGTGTGAACCTCAAAAAAGTAAATGCAGCCACAATAAGGGATTATTATCCCTTACCGATCACAGAACATGTACTTGAGAGGGTGGCTGGGAAATGGGCGTATTCCTTTCTAGATGGATTTTCAGGGTATAACCAACTGGGAATTGCAGTAGAGGATCAACGCAAAAGAGTATTTGCCACAGAATGGGGAATATATGCATATAGAGTTATGCCTTTTGGCTTAACCAATGTCCCATCTACCTTTCAAAGGTTAATGACTCATGCGTTCAAAGAATATATGAGAATATTCTTAGAAATATGGATGATCTCTCTGTACACTCTCTTGTATGAGAAGAACATATTGACCATTTACAAAAGGTATTTGAAAAGTGCAGAACATATCAAATCTGTCTCAACCCGAAAAAGTGCATTTTTATGGTTAGGCAAGGCCGCATCTTAGGACATATTGTCTCAAGAAATGACATAACCACTGACCTAAACAAAATCAGAGTCATAACCGACTTGCCCAGGCCTACTAATTCCAAACAAGTACAGTCCTTCATGGGACACTACGGATATTATTGAAGATTCATATATATGTATGCAGTCATTGCACAACCTCTGTATCCTTAATTAGTCAGTTTCAACTGGATTGAGGAGCGTGAAACTTCATTCCAAAAGCTTAAGGAAAACCTTGTAGCAGCACATGTACTTAAAGCACCAGATTGGAAAAAGATATTCCATGTTCACATTGATGCATCCGCATATGCAATCGGGAGTATTCTGGCTTAACCTGGAGATGGAACAATGGATTTTCTAGTTTGTTATGTAAGCCGACACTTAAATAGTGCAGAAAAGAACTACACAACCACGGAAAGAGAAGGATTAGGAATGATTTATGCTGTAAAGAAATTTCGGCATTATTTGCTTGCAAACAAATTTGTGTTCTTCACAGATCATCAAGCTCTTTTATATTTAGTAAATAAACCATGCAATACTGGGAGAATTGTACGCTGGTTTATTATATTTCTAGAATTTGATTTCATAGTGGTGGTCAAAAAGGATAAAACTCATCTACGGGCGGATCATCTTTTAAGGCTGCAAAACGGGAAAGCTCCTGAAGGAGTAGACGATGACATACCTGATGCTTATCTTTTCAATATTGAAATGATACCCAAATGGTCTCGGGAAATTATTAGCTTTCTTTCCTTTGGAGGTAGATTTGATAACAAGGAAGACATATCCAAACAACAAACAATTCGACAAACAAAAGCCTTCCAGTTGATTGCAGGACAACTGTATCATCTAGGCTTGGACCAACTTCTACGATTATGTATAAATCCTGAGGAATTTGAGTGTTATCTTGAAGAAGAACACGTCCAGGATTGTGCATTTCATTGTTCAACAATGAAAACACACCAAAGACTGAAACAATCAGGGGTTTATTGGCCAACTATGTTTGCTGACACACATGCTTATGTGAACAGTTGTACTATATGTAGTGCCAAACGACTGGTGGATCACGCGACATTGTTTCAGGTAAACATTTCACCTGCATGGAGTCAATATATCATTGCTTTCTTAACAAGGACATTTCCTGAAAACATAACAAAAGCGCGGAAAAGGGCCATAGAGCTGGAGGCTCACGACTTTAATTTAATTTGGAATCAACTCTATAAGCGAGGAAAGGACAATCAACTTAGAATCCGTGCAAGTGAAAGTGAATACCTACTGATTCTAGAACACGCACATGGAGGTATAAGTGGAGGCCATTTTTCAGGCGATAAGACGGCAAAAATTGTCTTAACCGACAGGAATATGGTGGCCTACATTGCATATGGATGATGAGGAGTTTGTAAAGCGTTGTGATGCATGTTAGCGCACTAAAGTGCTGATAAAAAGAGATGAGATGCCACTACGGACAATGATGGGAGCACGGGCATTTGCAAAATGGGGCATTGATTTTGTGGGGCCTATTTCACCCCTGTATATTGCACCCATACCCAATATATCATTGTGGATATGGACTATCTAGATGATCTTGAAAAGCTAGATGAACTTCGATTGAGAGCTGTAGCTTCGATCTATGCTAAAAAGAGAAGACAAAAAGAGTTTTTTGACAAGCATGTGCACACGAAAGAGTTCAAAACAGGTGATTATGTACTTGTTTATACCTTGAAGCAACATGCCAAGAAACTTAAAAAGCGAGGGATGGGACCCTTTGTGATTAGTGACTTATCACAAAGTGGAGCTGTCAAACTTGCTACATTAGCAGAGAAAAAAATGCCAAATTGGATTAGAGGGTGTCGATTAAAAAATTATCATTTACCACTAACACAGGATATGCTTCAACAAATCCATCAAGAAAAACAATGGATGAAGGAGAAACAGAGGGTATGAGAAGAAGCCCAAGCAGAAGCAAAAGAACGCATTGCAAAAAGACGGCTTCTACGACAACAACAACAATGTGGCTCACCGTTGTGAATAGATGTTATTCAACTTACGAATTTTGGTGAAGACATAGTGGAGCCAATAATTGCAGTCAAAGTGGGTAGTAATCAAGTTGAATCGACGGCATTGCTTGATTCTGGAGCTCAAGCAAATCTTATCTCTTACAAATTATACAAACAACTCAAGCCCAAAGATCAACTACATCCTACTCCACAAGTGCTGGAAAGTAGTACATCACATTCGCTAAAAACATTGGGCTGGACTATATTGCATGTACAAATGCATCAATATATTTACCCACACAAGTTTTACGTAGTGGAGGATGAGAGCACACTACACCACATGTTGTTGGGACAACCTTGGCAAAAAGATTATAATGTGCAGATAGATTGGAATTCGGATGCAGTCAAAATTCAGCATGCACAAGAACAACAGGTGGTAATCTTTTCTCAGCAACCCCGAAAGAACCAGATGACAGCACCACAATCATGGGATAAAGAACCAAAAGGATGGGTGCCACTAAAGTACAACACAATACCCATGGCGAACAAGCAGGGAACTGCCAACCATGTTCACTACAAACATAAAACAACACAGACCGCAGTGAAAATATCAAGGTTAGCAACATGTGAAAAACAAGTATGGGTACGGAAGGATAGATGTGACATGGCAGACAAACCACAATACAACAGGGAAGTCAACAGAAGCACACAGTTCAACCAAAAATCAAGGGAATAAAAAGATATGGATCCCAAAGAGAATACTCAGTAACAACTTAAATGAGACTCACATTTGGATCCCGAAACCAAAGCAACAGGAACATCGGCATGCAGACACACACTACATATGAAACGGACAAACCGATATATGTGGATGCAAATCAGTCGCACAACAATGACGACCACAAAAGTGGCCATAAACCTCCAAAAACCTCCAAAATAAAGCACAAATGGAAAACAAAAGAGAAAAAGACTATGGCCAATTCCGCCACGACAAGTCTCTCCAAGGAGACAACCATGGCCATAATCACAGTAGCGGCAAACCAAGCGACTTTTGCAAGAAAGACGATTAAACATAGAGCGGTAGAGTTACAACTTTTACTTGAAAAAAAAATCCGCCAACCAAATCAACAAAAAACAGGAAACCTTGACGTCGAATGCCAATAAGCATCTTGCTTATTCCCTCCTCTTGCACAACAATGATTGTTCCATGCATTGACTAAGTATGCATCATATAGGGCCATATTACACAGTCGAGCATTAGCACAATTTTTAATCCATGCACGGCACATACACCGAGGCGATACTTTGTCATCCGGGAGGACTCCGACTAGGAGGGGGGGAGGCATTCTCAAATGCGGACCCAACGGTAAAAAGAGCAAAAAAGGGCATGTTTTTTCCACTATTTTAGAGGGTTGTCGTTTGATTGGGAAATTTTCTGGACTAACCTAAGTACATATACCTTATAGAGCATGAATCTACAAGTATATGGGGCCAACCGCCAAATCAAGCCCCTAGGTGTGTGTATATAGGTAATAATAGCAATTTTCGGGCAAAATATTGGTAATACGGAGAAATCTGGCCATAAAAATTGCATGTGAGTGTATATAGTGTTTTGAGGTGATTTTTTTGAGTTATTATGATTCTTGGGGATTTTTTGGGTTTAATTTGCTATTTTCTTTTTAATTTTACTAATTATCGGTAGAAAAACTTCAAAAATACAAAAAGCAGGTGAGATACGACCGTAATGAAAAACAAAAAATATGGGGATAATCAGTGACTATAGGACAACCTATGGTACAATGGGGGTGCAATTATGTGAATGGAGCGGAAAGCGTGTTTTGGCCAGATTTTGACCGAAACGTCAAAATCTATATAGCCCACATGGCCATAAGGTGACCCGAAGCGGCTCTAAGATTCAGGAACGGCATCAGACACACAAAGCGTCAACTAGCTCTCACGGCCAAACCGCATGTCCGTTTGCCACCAAACTTCACGAGCGGCTTTCCTAGACGATTAACAACCAAGTCCTATGGTGGTAGACCACCACAAGTCATCGACAACATGTAAACGCAACCACGGGTGCTTCCAGAGCGGCAAATTACCAAACGGAGCTCCGGTGAAGCCAAAGTCAACAAAACCATATGGCAAGGACCTCCAAGGAACCGTGAAGCTATGGAGACTAACATCAAGAAATTTCATCGCCGAAAAGCACTCCAAGAGTCAAGAAACGGCTCAGAGGCTCTGAAAACCAAACAGGGAGTTTCTATCCATCTATTTGACTTTTTTGTTGAAATAGGGCTCAAAAGGGACTCAGGGGGGCCCAGGGCATGTGCTAGTAGCACTTCTCATATAAATTTCATCAGGAGACATCCTACGCGTAGGATGTCTCTAGGCCATATCTGGGAACCAAACTCAACATCTCATCTCACACAGCTTTTGCATAGCTTATACATGCTAGCCATCAAGTTTCATCACATTTGGACAAGAGTTGATCTCATATGCATCAAAAAACGGAAAGTCGGAGCATAGAGGCAATAATGGGTCATAGACCTACCAAAACTAGTCCAAATCACATGAAACTTGCACAATATACTCATGAGAACATTGCCAAGCTAACTGTGGGGTCAGATGTGAAAATTAATGAAATAGACATCCTACGTGTAGGATGTCTAAATAACCTATTTGACCTCTAGGTGGTATTTTTGAGTTCCAGATATCTTTATAACACCTTCACAAGCTCATGTATCAAATTTCAAGCCATTCCCATCACATTTGGCCCCCAAAACCTCCAAGATGCACTTTTTGACCCTAAAAACACTAGACATGCTCTTAACAACACCAATGCTTATCCAAATCAAAATCTAAGAGCAGGGCCATGTTCCATATGCTAAGGGCTACCCACATAACCAACTTCAAGTCATTCTAATGAAATAGACATCCTACGTGTAGGATGTCTCCAGTGTCATCTTGACCTTCTGTGCAAGAATTGACTTCATGGGAACCATTTACATGGTGCAAGAAGCCTGTATATCAAATTTCAACCCAATTGAATATCATTTTCCACCTCTTGAGGACATCCTACCCAATTTGTGAGCCAAAAGCCTAAATCTGCCCAAAATTGTACTTTTTGATGCCCAAACCCAATTCCAATTACATAGCCATGTTGCACAGGTCAAGGGCCACAAGCCTGCAAAGTTTCACCAAAAACAGAGAAGGTAGACATCCTATGCGTAGGATGTCTACATGATAAATTTTTAGCCAGAAAGCTACTATGAGCAAATGCAGAGTTTCCCTAGTTCCTTTTGAGTTTTATTTTCAATTTTCAAGTCATTTGGGTAGTCAGAACTCAGTTTATCAGCTAATATGTAAAAAAACGCTAACTTTGGACTACTGAATACAACAGGATCCATGGCAGCCACAAAATCACCTGCAAAGAAGAAGAGGATGACTATAAAGGACTACTTAGAAGAAGTGGAGCCTTTTGTGATCCGAGAGGGAACCCTGAAGCCCACAAGCACATGGATTCAAGATGATCTTCTAGAGACCATTGATCTGAGAATCTACCAAGGAGTATTCAAAGATCCTGAGGGAAATGCAGTGGAGCTACCCATGATACCTCGAGAGCTCAATGAATTTATCAGGAGCAAGATGGGGGATTACTTGGAGAAACTGGATCTCCATAACTACTTTGAAGCCTTGCAAGCAGGGATTGATTTTAAAAGAGTGTGGGAATTTGTCACCACAATCAAAGAGGATGGCATAGCCCGAGTCATTGATCTGCAAGGCAAGCCTGATACAATGATTGTCATCACAGAGAAGGTGGTGGCATCCGTACTTGACATTTCAAACAAAGGAGACAGTGTGACAAAGAGGCGAGATGACATCAAGGTCTACTCAGAAAAGAAGAATAACTACACATTTGAAGATATTGCAAACCCGAAGGTGGCTATCATGAGCCAACTATACAATCAATACTTCCACATGTGTACAACACGGCCACAGAAATACAGGATGCCACCTGGAGCCATTGCCACCACTTTCACTTGGGCAATGCAAAAGAGAAAACCAAAAGAGATAAATAATTCCGCTTACATCCACGACAATCTTGTGAAGATAAAGACCAAAAATCCCACCTATATTGTACCTGGTGAGCTGATAACAAAAGTTGTCTATGGAGCACTGCATGCCAAGGGAAGCTGGCCTCTACCTCCCTCACAAAATGATTGGCTAAAGCTAAAGGAAGACAAGGAAGAAGAACCTCCCAAGGCACCCAGGGTAGCCAGACGGTTGAAGCGCCGGTTAGAGATCGTGCTAGAAGAGCTGCCAGACTCAAAGAAGGGAAAGAAAGAAAATCTACAGGTGCCAATCAAAGAAACCAAGTCACAGAAAGCGGCACGGCTAGAAAGACTGATGGAAAGTTTCACAGCCGAGAGAGCGCTAAAAGGGGATCTGAGCGAGTTGTGGAAGCCATCCCTTGAAGCTATGTCTGGATCATCTCGAAGGATTCATCGGGATCGGTTCGAAGATTAAATCAAAAACTTTGAGATCTTAGATTCGATGACGAAGAATATCTCGAATATCCCTTTTACAGAAGAAGAGGTGGATGAAGTGAGACAACAGCTGCTAGAAGAGCAGGAAGGCCAAGAAAGAGAGAGAAAAACCAAGGCGGATCGGGATTTCAAGAAGAAGCCACCAACTCCACCGTCAAGCCGGGAATCCATCCCATCACCATCACCACCTCCTGTTAGTCCTCCACAAACCCAACAAAAAGAGGATCTGAACAGACCTGATGAACAAAAAGATTGCAAGCAAGAGAAGAACAAAGAGGAAGATCAAAAGGTAGAAGCTGAGCCAAAAGATGAGAAGCCGGATCCAGAAGAAAGAAAACTTAGAATATTTCTTGATCTACTAGCTGCTGGGTACTCTCGAGAAGAGGCAGCTACTACTGCAGCTTTTGAGTTGTTGAGCACAAGACCCAAAGAATATAAGCAAAGCCTTCGGTTAGTGGAGTTGAAGGAGATGGCCACAGATATAGTGGATCTACAGCCACTAACCAATAATTGGGATGTAGTAATACAAAAGCTAACCGGGCTCAGAGCAAGATCAATGGCCACTGAGAGTGAGATTGATAGTCTCAAAACAAATGAAGTTCTTACCAAAGCTGAAGTGGACTCATTGCAAAAATAGGGCCAAGAGAACATAGAGAAACAAACCAAGCTGCAGGCCAGTCCAGGAGATGGAATGACAGAATCAAGCAGCAGAACACAAGCTTCAAACAGCAGAGGAGGAATACAAGAAAATCAGCAAGTCACTGACATATGCGGAGAAAGAGAGGGACAATCTAACACTACAACTTGCTGATGAGTCCAAAGAGGTTGAAACCTTGAGGAATGCCAAGGAAAAGGCTGAGA
This sequence comes from Adiantum capillus-veneris, assembly GCF_014529385.1. Classification (NCBI taxonomy): domain Eukaryota; kingdom Viridiplantae; phylum Streptophyta; class Polypodiopsida; order Polypodiales; family Pteridaceae; genus Adiantum; species Adiantum capillus-veneris. Next base: position 78,901,072 of record NC_140947.1, read on the forward strand.
TAGAACATGAGGCAAGCCAGGATGAAGTGATAGAGCTAAAAGATCATATGAAAGTGAAAGATCAGACCATCCAAAGGCTAAAGGCATCTTCGGCCAGAGTCAAAGCTGCTAGCTCGACTGGCACTGCTTCAGAAAATGATTTATATGAAGAACAGATGAAGGAACTCCAAAAGGAGTTAACACTGGAGAAGAGGCACAGACTAATGCTGGCCGAGGGATCTCTTGTAATGCAAAACCGCCTAGAAGAAGAGAACAAGGCCATGAAAACTGAGCTAGAAGCCATGAAAAAGAAGATGGACGAGGAATTTAAGAGATGGAAAACAGAAAACGAAGACATCAAGAGAAAGCTCGAGGAGGCGGAAAAAATCAATGCAGATCTGAACGACCTCCTAGTGAACATGGGAGATCAAGTGGAAGAGGCAAAGAAGGCATTTTAGAAGCAGATAGATGATTTGAAAGGCCAACAGCATATTGAAGAGCAATATTTGAGCACGGGGCCAGCATCAATGGAAGGCATTGACATAGAAAATGTGTCAGATCCAGTGGACACCACTTTGCAAGAGGACATCCTTGTGGGAACATCACAAGAACCCCAGGATATGACACAAGAAGAAGAAGAAAAGTTACAGAAGGCAATAGAAATGGCAATAAAAGACACGGCCAAAGAAGCATTGGAGTGGGAGTAGAGAGTGTTTAAATCTATGACTATTCAGAAGATAGATGCCAATATCATTCGACGTGAATGGCTACAACCTTCTCTCCCATATCCTCTTCTAAAGTATGAGGCTGCTACAATCAACAAACGGATAAAAGAGGAGCCAATAGTGCCATTATACAAAGCAGATATCTCCAAACTAGAAGGAACTCATCTGATCGTGGACTCTCAGTCCAAGTGGAGAAAGGCATGGCTCACCAAATATCTGCAGTATTTAATTCATCTGGTAGAGGCGCCTACAAGAATCAGAGACAACCTCAATTTTTGCCCTCTACCAAGGATGCAGACATGGAAAGCACAGGAGCTATTGCAGAGAAGCCAACCCACATTGCTCAATTACCCGAAGCTGCCATGCTTGAAGGTAGGTGAGAGAATGAGTGAGCAATACATGGTGAAAACCCTAACGGGCGCCATTAAATTGTTCACTGGCTCGCCTGACCTATCTTGCATCATGCTTAGAAAAATCTGTAAAACCCAGCTTCTGGCGGTTTTTGAAACCTTTAAACCTGGACAAGCAACATACATCATCTTCTTCTTCCAAGACACATACAGATGTACATATGATCTGTCTGCTCAACCTTCTCACTAGGTGATACATGCACTTTATCAGAGGATTATGTTTTTGCCTTCTTATCACCTCCAGGCCTTTGAAGAAGCCTTCTACACCGGCTTCTTCACCATCAACACAGAGATATTTGGCCCGACATTACTAGCCTAGCATGTGCGGTATCAGTCCCTTCTGAAGATGCGCGAAAACCTCCACTAAAGAAGCAGCTCTACTGCCATGTCAGGGACGACATGAACTAGGAGGGGGGGAGTGTTAGCAGATGGACACACCAAACGGAGAATGATTTCTCGACAGGATATTATTTTTTGTAATTATTCTTTAATTGAGAAAAACCGTCATTTCACCTTTGTAAATAGTGGGGCTTACAGAAGCTTCCAGATTGTATCCCATTTTTGACATTTAGATTGGGTGAATGGTTAAATTGGAACCTTAGGGTTTGAGATTGTAAGGTATTTATACCACTTTTGACCTTAATGAGAAAAAACTTTGTCATTTTTTAAAAGTTAAGTTGTGTCTGTGTGAGTGAGCGTACTCTATGTACGAGAGAGAGTGAGAGTTTTATCTTGACGCTACGCATGCACCGGTGGTCAGAATCGAGTGCGGAGAAGTGCAGCGTGTAGCCACCGACGAGAGCTACGCGCCAACACCTACATTGCAGGTGTACGATCTGGCTTTGCGAACTCGATCCACGAGATACATCTGGTGATTCGATGAGCATACATTGTCTGTTTTCGCATTTCAGCATATCCACGTGTTCCCAATGAGTAGAGCTACACATTAGGTACTTCAGTTTTCAAAAACGACGACCTGCAAATTTTGACCATACATCCTACGTGATTTTGCACCAGGTGTTTAGGGTTGGGGTTTTGGTTCATGGACCTTAGGGAGAGTGACCTATTAGTGTTAATAGGGTTTCCTTCAAGTTCTGTGGCGTTTCGAGAACGTTTGATGGGTATTTGGCTCTTAAAAGCGTTGTAGTTGAGGCATTTCTGGGTCAGAAACGGATAGAAATTTGGCCGTCAAGACAAGAGACTCTTGCACCAGCCGTCCTTCTACCATGCTCCCCTCTGGACGCGCTTTTTGGCGAACAAAACCCTTAAGTGTTTTCATGAACCGCTCTAGAAAGAATATCCAACGGCTGTGGACTATACCTGCCAACTGCAACCTCATCTACTACATGGACGAGCAAGTGCATTTGGATAGTTAGGCAACTCATGGGTAGATACTTCTCAATCATGTAAACTGCCTCAATGGAGTTATCCCTTGCAACTGTAATGGATTCCTCTCGTATCTCCTTGGAAGAGATCCATTGCACTAGCTCTGAAATCTTTTATATGGAGGACCACACTTCCTCCGTTAAACACCCCTTGATTGTCGCAAATGGAAGAATAAATTGCAAGAACTTATGCCAGTCGTGCGATTTCAGTCCTGACAGTCCTGACATCGCATGCATCTTGTTGGCGTGCTGAACCCTGAAATCACCCTTTTGACTTGTCGCTCCTCGCTTTTTAGCAATACCCATGGCGCTCTTGGAAGCTTTGTTTGGCCCGCTGCATTGGTGAAAGTCCATAGCTCTGGCATCTTTCCAACTAACTCCAAATCATCTCGTGAAGATCAATTGTCTTTCATTCCCATGATTGTCTTCCAGAGGAGATCTCCCACATTCTTGAATATATGCATTGGATCCAATAAATGGTTAATTAGTAGATCACCCAAGTACGGCAACGTATGGAGAATGGAAAAACATTTCATTCCTGGAATAGGTTGCACCTCATGTTGCTCCCATCGGTGACGCCACTCTTGTACATGCATAGGACGACATTCGACGCGACCAAGCTAACCTTTGTGCAAGCGATGGCCATTTGGAAGATAACGATGGTGGCCTTGATAAATTGTCTTTCGAAGCGAGGCAGAATAGCGCACATCCAAAGACGGCCCGCAAATTGGACATGCATTGTATCCCGAAGTTGTAAGCCCTGCATATATTAAAGCATGATTCAGTACTACACAAAGTGCTTGCGAATAGCGAGAATTTGGTAAATCATCCACCATTACCAGAAGCTTCACCATATCCTTGCCAATCATGCATAGTACACATAATAATTCCATGGATCCTTGCATGCTATTGTCCTGCTGGTTCAACCGCATCTGTTATGTCGATCCCATGCCATAACTCCTGGAGCTCGTCAACTAGTGGTGCTAGATAAACATCCATGTTTTTTGCCTTGAACTTACCACACACAATCAAGCCTAATATCAAATGACCCTTCTTGATGACAAGCCACGGCGGGAGGTTGTAATTGACAAGGCACAT